>NC_037673.1:35596533-35917842 GCF_003255815.1 Theropithecus gelada | reverse complement strand
AAAAAAAAAAAAAAAAAGAAAGAAAGAAAAAGAAAGAAAGAAAGAAAAGACAGTTTTAAACGAGAAAGGAAAAAGGAAGTAAGGAAAGTTTTAGACAATTGCTTGTTAGGAAGCAGCAAAATGAGAAAAAAATTGTATAGTTTTTCATGAAGCTAAATTTATTTCATTTAAATTGCAATTCCTTATACTGAGATGATCTATTTGCTACTATTTGTGTGTCAAAAAGTCTTTCATTTTGTTTTTTACCTTGTACAATTAAAACTGGTAACTCTTCTAACTAAAAAGATTAATGACCTCTCAAATTCCAAAGTCTAGAAAAGAGTGGTTGAAATTCAGGGGCTTTTAAAGTCTTTAAAGCAGTCTGAGAGAAAACACACACTATATACAGAAGAGCAAAGATAAAGATAACAAGATTCCATGTCAGAAACAATGCAAGAGAGAAGGCAATTTTTTAAAAAACAGGTAGTTGAGAAATTGATTTCCAAGGAGATAAAAAACTGAGAGCTCTTTGAAAGTTGTTGTTGTATCTCTATGTATCATTTTATTTCCAGTGCCCAGCACATAGCTGGCACTAAATATATGGTTGTTGAGTGAATGAATGAATTTGGTGCCTAACAACATAACACCCTAGGTCTGGCAGGCCCAGGAATTTTCCAGTGCAGTTCTCCTCTTAATTGATCTCCTTTATTAAAGTGGAAACAGTGTGACTAATTGGCTTTGACACAGGCTAATTTCCCCAGGTCACTGATGTGGCTGTCCCATACCCCTCAGTAAACAAGCTCTTGTGCAAGGCGCCTGAGGGAGGGTCTTGGACCATGACAACACAGTTAGGGAAAGCAGAAAGAGTGCAGCATTAACTGGTGAATCTGTGAATATCTGACAGCATAGACACAAAACTGGCAAAGAATTGACCAAGTGGTATCTCCTGTGGGTTACAATGCCATTTGCTCATTAGAATCACTTGGGTTGCTTTTAAGACATATAGAATCTGTACACAGAGAGATTCACACTCAATTAATCTGGGATGGGGCAAAATTGGAAATTGAAACATTTTTAAAGCTCTCAGTTATTCTATCGTGCAGCTAGAATTACAAGTCACTGCATCAAGCCAACAAATGAATAATCCCAATCCTTCTATCTTTGATGATTTCACCAATTAAAAAAGTGTCCTTCTACTGGTGAAGGTATGCATTAGAATAATTCAAATATCAGCAAATATGAAACACTTCATTTTGGTGCTCATTTTTCTTTTGTAAGTTCCCATTCATGTTCTATAGCAGGAAAATAGTGCAATCTGTTAAGCACTGGTCTAATGTAATACATCTGTAGTCAAATTCAAGTGTTATCATTTCAATTATTATCCATTTCAAAATTCTCTCTTCACACTGCCTTTACTCCCTGCATTCAATTATAAATCAAACTGCATTCAACTCTTGGTGAATTTCCAGGGAAGGAATCTCATGTTTGACTTCTTGTGAAGGCAGCAGGGAGTGGGGAAGATGAGGAAGAATGAGCTGACTGGTGCAGGCAGTGGGGCAGATGGAAGTGGAATAGCTGATTTCAGTCACCTCTCTGTTGACTCCAGCTGCCAATGTCATCACCCAGTCTGGTCGATGGGTACCACCTGCTGGCTCAGTGATCCTTGGATGCCTATGGCATTCTGACATTCACTTCAGCTTCATCCAATCTCAGGATAGTGGTTTACTGTGAACCTCTACAGATGGGATTCCTTCATGTCCACCCAAACTTTACAAGGCATGGGGCAAATGGAGGCCCCCATACCCTAAGTCTATATTTACAAGAATTATAAATCAAACTAACAAATTGCTAAATGAAGTATGTCCTATCATCCTCACTTGACAAACAGCTTTATGAGGACAAATTAGAAAAATATATGTAAAGCCCAGAATTAGCAAAATATCAAAGACTATTGAATTTAATTTGTATTGCATGTACCTGGGCATTCTCTTCATGGGCTGGCAATGTTTGGATGAGTAATAATTCAGAAATTAGTATGTACTCACTTGCTAGAATCAAAATTTTTTGGTCATCTTTTCTAGCAAAGTCACTAATTATGTTGATAAAATTAATATTTTCATATATAACTTGTATTCTTGTGTCAGCAGTGATCAAATGGATTAAAAATCAAATATAATGATATTAAAATATATGCAATTTGAATGCATTAAGAAAATTTAAATTGGAGCAAACATAAACAAATGTAAATAAATTTACTTTTCCTACATTTCTGAATAATTAAGATTCATCTAAAATATTCAAGATTTATTAAAATTAGAAAGCCTATTTTATAAAAAATCTATTTGCAATTTTAGGATTTAATGTCCATCAAATTTCCATAGAGTAAAGAAGAGGAACTATGCTGCATGCATATAACTAGACCTACATATATACATATTTAAGCATAATGTGAACAATACTGCTATACTCTTCACACTCCCGAGCAGCCTCTGTAGCAGCACAGCCCACACACCTTCAGAGTTTTGCATATACCATCTTTAATGTACAGGATCTAATGCAAGTGGAGATTTCCCTGGGGCCTGCATAATGTCAGCTGGGAGAGCAAATATTTACAGTTTTAGATTGGTCTGTGCCAGCTCTGAGCTCTGATCTCAGACTCAGAATGCCAGCAATACGTGTTCTTTAGCACAATGTATTTGTTGGCAAATGCAGGACCCTGTCAAGCATGGGGTCCATGACAGGGTACCCTTTAGCCTGAGACTAATATTGCTACTGAGTCCCTTTGCTTCCTGTGTGTCCAGGGAATGGAAATTTGCTTAGCAATTCAACCAGCCAGTCAGCCATCTTATGGGGCCTCTGGGGCCCCAAGAATCTTAGACTCCCTGTTACAAGCACCTTGGGTCCTTGAAGAACTGGGAGGTGATTTGTGCCCTCTCCTGACTTGTTCTGCCCCACTCTCTGAGGCCCTCTGCCTATATCCAAAGCTCTCTGGTGGCCTTTGCTTGGGACCTGGCATGTGCCAATGGGTTATGCCACTTGGCACACTCCAAACGAGAAACTGGGGCCAGTCCCTATGTTCAGATGTACCCTTGAGCTTTGTGGGATTGTCTCTAGGGATCCTTTCTCTGAGGAACCATGGCAAATGCTCCCTTTTCTCAAGGAGTGAGGGTGGGAATAGAATGACTCTAACATCCCAAGATGTCTTCAAGAAGTCTCCCCAGTCTTACTCCTAAATCACTTCTAAATCACCACCTTTGGCGGTAGGAGGAGGGCAAATCGCTTCTCCTGATACACTCCAGTGTGTTTGTATCCTGCCTGGCATGGTCCTCGTGGAGCCTACACATCCATATCTATGTCTATTCTGGTGACCCAGGAATGAGTTTGTAGCAAGAAGAAAAATGTAAATTGAGGTCTTAAGTTATTGTCATAGTTAATAGCTTATGAACTTCTCCAGAACTTATCTTTGGTGGGAAGATAACAAGAAGCAAAAATGCCTTCCTAAAATAGCTTTGAGAAGTTGCTATAACTGGCTAGATGACTGGCCTGAATCAACAAGTAATATCTCTGATATTAGAAAATAAAACCTCACATTTCCACAAAACTTCTGGAAGGATACTTAATTTTTTGTTTTAAATTTTCATGGGTACACAGCAGGTGTATATATTTATGGATTACATTAGAAGGATACTTTAAAATGTGATTCTTCTTTACTGCTATTTGTTTAGTTGAGAGGGTCCCTAAAAATCCCTGGGAAAAATGTTGCAATCTTGCCACTCAGAGTAATCTTCCCCAGATTTACCACTAATGAAGATATCCAGAAACTAAAAGAATTGGAAGAGAAGCCTTCATAACATAGCATTCTTCATTCAAGTATGAATTCTAGTCAGGCAAGCCAGATGTTAAAAATCTTTGCTTTTCCCAAGCATCTCTTCGGCAGGATTGAAGTCAAAAATAACTGAATATAATTTTTATCACTGCCATTAAGATCATGTCTGCTTTTAAAAAAGGAGTTTGGGAAAATGTGCTTTTCAAATTCAACATTGGTTTCAATATCCTGGGCTGGGGGGCCATGAGGATGGTAGGAATTTCTGTGTGTCAAATCTTCTCTACTTTGTATTCTGTTTTGATGTAAGGAATCATTAGGTGTGGTCCTGCATATTGAGGGGAAAATTAACCTACTGTGTCAGATCTCGGCAAGACTCCAAGCATCGGCTCACTGCTCTCCCCACTCCCAAACTCTCATCAATTACCCTGCTCACTCATTTCAGCAGCTCCCGGAAGCTGGAAGGTGTTAGGACAAATGGCAGAAAGAACAAAAGCACTTTAAGTGGAAAGTGTGACAAATATTTTACTTCTTATAATCATTTTACATTATACATTAAAAAAAATTTAAAATATCCCTGAGGACTTGTCTGGATTGTGAATCACCTGGATGTATCAATCCATCCCTACAGACTTCCTTCTTGTATCAATATAAAAAAAAAATCTCTGCATCTCACAAGCTTCTGACTAAAAATCAAGGTCACATGTGCATTGAATGCCTAAATTACTATGGCTTAAGTTCCCAGCTGGTTAATTTTGAACCATTATCTCCCCTCGATTGAGATTCAGTCTAGAGTTTTGTGCCATGTCCTAGAAATTAGCTCCTATCAAGTCTATGGGGATTAGATTTAAGAATGAGGAACTCACACTTTGGCTCAAGGGCGAGTCAGTAAGTGCACATCTCAGGTTGGGTGTACTTCATCTTCTTCTGTGTGTGAAGCACTCAGATCATCCTCCTGTCATCTTTGGATGCACCAATTTCTCAAGTCCTGTACCAAAGCCTCCCCTTTCAGGTAGGTAAGCACTTTTCTAACCCTTGCAATCTCTCCTCTTGCCTCCATTCTCTTCCACTAGATTTCCAGCCCACGGCTGTCCTCTTCAGTTTGGCTGAATTAAAATGTCTAGCCAATTTTAAGGAAGCTTCCATGTCTACGTTCATAGTTCATGAAATTTTAACTACTCACAGTGCTGTCCAAAAGAAATAGAATGTGAACCACAAATATATATCACCTATGTAATTTTACATTTTCATATAGTCACATTAAAAAACTAAGATGAAGGCTGGGTGCGGTGGTTCATGTTTGTAATCCCAGCACTTTGGGAGGCCAAGACGGGTGGATCACCTGAGGCAGGAGTTCGAGACCAGCCTGGCCAACACGGTGAAACCCCATCTCTACTAAAAATACAAAAATTAGCCAGGTGTGATGGTGCGTGCTTGTAATCCCAGCTACTCAGGAGGCTGAGGCAGGAGAATCGCTTGAACCCGGGAGATGGAGGTTGCAGTGAGCCAAGATTGCACCATTGCACACTCCAGCCTGGGCAACAGAGTGAGACTCCATCTTAAAAAAAAAAAAAAAAAAAAAAAAGTAAGATGAAACAGGTAAAACTAATTTTGATAATATATTTTTGTTTAATCCAAATATATCCAAAATCTTATTTCAGCACTTAGCCCAATATAAACATTATTAACAAAGATAAGTTTCCCAGGAAGATTAATCAGATAGCTAGCAGTTAAGTTTCAGAAGGTCATGATTTTCTCTCTCATTGCTTTAAAATATTTTTAAAACTTTATTAGGTTTGCTTTGAGAAGATAGAAAAAGAGTGGCAAAGAGCTCTTTCAGTCTCTACTCTTTTTTTTAGTCTTTTTAAGGCATTTGGAAATTTTCTCATGATGCATTTACAAAAATTCTGGCATAAATGCCTGTCTAAATAAAAATGTCCCTCTAGAAAATGTGGTCAACTGCTTTAACTGACTTGTCTCCATAAATCCTCTTGGATTCTTTCCCAAGAAACAAGGTTTACTACTGTGGTAATCTTTTCAGTGTAAGACAGCCCACAGTTTCATCTCTAAGAAACTTAAGAATGAATATTCTAGAGGCAGAGTTACTCTAAGGGTATGCAAGGCCTGGGCAAATATTTGTCGTGTGGACCCTGTTTATCTAAATAATTTGAGTCACTCAAAATTAGCACATCAGCACCATTCCGTAGGCATACTCTCCCATGATCTCAAGAGAGAAACACTTCTGCCAGTGTCCACTGGCCAGGCTCCTGGAACCAGTCTACCCTCCTGGAACCAAGGCCCCGGGATGACCCTGTACATTTGAGTCCTTGAGCTCCTGGAGGCATCTGGTTGTGCCCCATGCAGGGTAGAGTGTTGAGGAGGGCAGAAATAGAGGTTCTATCCTGGGCTCCAGTGCCACACCCAGAAGGCACTGCCATCCCCAGTTGGTCACAGGCACTAGAAAAGATGGGAAATTTTGAGAAAGGCACTCCCAAGTGCAGGGTCCTACTTGTCTAGGTCTAAGTGACTAGTATGCTAACTGCCATGGGACCTAGTTAAATAAGTGCACATGCATGTGGACCAAAAAAAAAAAAAAAAAAAAAGAAGGTGCTTGGAGAAACAAAAGGAGGACTTGAAGCAGCAACATTGCAGATCCCACTTTAGAAGGAAATGTTTGGTTTTTACTATGCTTTGTTCAACCCAATACGATTTCTCATGTGCCATGAGCTGGGTATTATATAGCATATGCTTGATGAGCAGTGGTGAATAAGCGTGCCCTCAAGATCCTCTAGTGCTGTGTTTCTCAAGTCCAGGTGTCCATTAGAATCACGTTGCAGAGCTTTTAAAACACTGTTGTTCTCAAGCTCCACCCCAGACCAATTTATTGAAATTTTCTGGGGTTGGGACCTAGGTATCAGAATGCTTTAAAATTCTCCAGGTTATTTTAATGTTCAGCCAGGCTTAAGAAGAAGTCCTGGTCTAGTGAATGACTAGTGGTCTAGTCCTGGTCTCTCTCCTGCTTCTGTTTTCCATGGCCTCTGATCTAACCCAGCAGATGCTGAATCCCTTTAAGAATTTAGACTGGCTTGGGCTACACTCTTTGGGTCCCCTCCCTTTGTATGGGAGCTCTGTTTTCACTCTGTTAAATTTCGCAACTGCACACTCTACTGGTCTGTGTTTGTTACGGCTTGAGCTGAGCTTTCACTCACCATCCACCACTGCTGTTTGCTGTTGTCGCAGACCCGCTGACTTCCATCCCTCCGGATCCGGCAGGGTGTCCGCTGTGCTCCTGATCCAGCGAGGCGCCCATTGCCACTCCCGATCGGGCTAAAGACTTGCCATTGTTCCTGCATGGCTAAGTGCTTGGGTTTGTCTTAATCGAGCTGAACACTAGTCACTGTGACCCACAGCTTCTAATAGAGCTATAATACTCACCGCATGGCCCAAGATTACATTTCTTGGAATCTATGAGGCCAAGAACCCCAGGTCAGAGAACACGAGGCTTGCCACCATCTTGGAAGTGGCCCACCGCCATCTTGGAAGCAGTGCTCCACCATCTTGGAAGCAGCCCTCCACCATCTTGGGAGCTCTGGGAGCAAGGACCCCCCCGGTAACATTTGGTGACCCAGGTGGGACCTCCAAAGCAATGGGAAATGTTCCCCCCAAGGCAAAAATGCCCCTAAGATGTATTCTGGAGAACTGGGACCAATTTGACCCTCAGACGCTAAGAAAGAAATGATTTATATTCTTCTGCAGTACCGCCAGGCCACGATATCCTCTTCAAGGGGCAGAAACCTGGCCTCCTGAGGGAGGTATAAATTATAACACCATCTTACAGCTAGACACTTTTGTAGAAAAGGAGGCAAATGGAGTGAACTGCCATATGTACAAAGTTTCTTTTCATTAAGAGACAACTCGCAATTATGTAAAAAGTGTGATTTATGCCCTACAGGAAGCCCTCAGAGTCCACCTCCCTACCCCGGCTTCCCCCCGACTCCTTCCCCAACTAATAAAGGACCCCCCTTCAACCCAAACGTCCAAAAGGGGATAGACAAAGGGGTAAACAATGAACCAAAGAGTGCCGACATTCCCTGATTATGCCCCCTCCAGGCAGTGGGAGGAGGAGAATTCGGCCCAGCCAGAGTGCATGTACCGTTTTCTCTCTCAGACTTGAAGCAAATTAAAATAGACCTGGGTAAATTCTCACATAACCCTGATGGCTATATTGATGTTTTACAAGGGTTAGGACAATCCTTTGATCTGACATGGAGACATATAATATTATTGGCTAGATCAGACACTAACCCCAAATGAGAGAAGTGCCGCCATAACTGCAGCCCGAGAGTTTGGCGATCTCCAGTATCTGTTAGGTCAACGATAGGATGACTACAGAGGAAAGAGAACGATTCCCCACCGGCCAGCAGGCAGTTCCCAGTGTAGATCCTCATTGGGACACAGAATCAGAACATGGAGATTGGTGCCGCAGACATTTGCTAACTTGCGTGCTAGAAGGACTAAGGAAAACTAGGAAGAAGCCTATGAATTATTCAATGATGTCCACTATGACACAGGGAAAGGAAGAAAATCCTACCACCTTTCTGGAGAGACTAAGGGAGGCACTGAGGAAGCATACCTCTCTGTCACCTGACTCTATTGAAGGCCAACTAATCTTAAAGGATAAGTTTATCACTCAGTCAGCTACAGACATTAGGAAAAAACTTCAGAAGTCTGCCTTAGGCCTGGAGCAAAACTTAGGAACCCTATTGAACTTGGCAACCTCGGTTTTTTATAATAGAGATCAGGAGGAGCAGGCAGAACGGGACAAATGGGATTAAAAAAAGGCCACTGCTTTAGTCATGGCCCTCAGGCAAGTGGACTTTGGAGGCTCTGGAAAAGGGAAAAGCTGGGCAAATCGAATGCCTAATAGGGCTTGGTTCCACTGTAGTCTACAAGGACACTTTAAAAAAGATTGTCCATATAGAAATAAGCTGCCCCCTCGTCCATGCCCCTTATGTCAAGGGAATCACTGGAAGGCCCACTGCCCCAGGGGACGAAGGGCCTCTGAGTCAGAAGCCACTGACCAGATGATCCAGCAGCAGGACTGAGGGTACCGGGGCAAGCGCCAGCCCATGCCATCACCCTCACAGAGCCCCGGGTATGCTTGACCATTGAGGGCCAGGAGGTTAACTGTCTCCTGGACACTGGCGTGGCCTTCTCAGTCTTACTCTCCTGTCCCGGACAACTGTCCTCCAGATCTGTCACTATCTGAGGGGTCCCAGGACAGCCAGTCACTAGATACTTCTCCCAGTCATTAAGTTGTGACTGGGGAACTTTACTCTTTTCACATGCTTTCCTAATTATGCCTGAAAGTCCCACTCTCTTGTTAGGGAGAAACATTCTAGCAAAAGCAGGGGCCATTAGACACCTCAACATAGGAGAAGGAACACTCGTTTGTTGTCCCCTACTTGAGGAAGTAATTAATCCTGAAGTCTAGGCAACAGAAGGACAACATGGACGAGCAAAGAATGCCCATCCTATTCAAGTTAAACTGAAGGATTCCGCCTCCTTTCCCTACCAAAGGCAGTACCCCCTTAGACCCGAGGCCCAACAAGGACTCCAAAAGATTGTTAAGGACCTAAAAGCCCAAGGCCTAGTCTCTATATGTCACAGAAAAAACAGGAATAGCTCTAGGAGTCCTTACACAGGTCTGAGGGATGAGCTTGCAACCCGTGGCATACCTGAGTAAGGAAACTGATGTAGTGGCAAAGGGTTGGCCTCATTGTTTATGGGTAGTGGCAGCAGTAGCAGTCTTAGTATCTGAAGCAGTTAAAATAATACAGGGAAGAGATCTCACTGTGTGGACATCTCATGATGTGAATGGCATACTCACTGCTAAAGGAGATTTGTGGCTGTCAGACAACCGTTTACTTAAATATCAGGCTCTATTACTTGAAGGGCCAGTGCTGCGACTGTGCACTTGTGCAACTCTTAACCCAGTCACATTTCTTCCAGACAATGAAGAAAAGATAGAACACAACTGTCAACAAATAATTGCTCAAACCTACGCCACTCAAAGGGGACCTTCCAGAGGTTCCCTTGACTGATCCCAATCTCAACTTGTATACTGATGGAAGTTCCTTTGTAGAAAAAGGACTTCAGAAAGTGGGGTATGCAGTGGTCAGTGATAATGAAATACTTGAAAGTAATCACCTCACTCCAGGAACTAGTGCTCAGCTGACAGAACTAATAGCCCTCACTTGGGCACTAGAATTAGGAGAAGGAAAAAGGGTAAATATATATAGAGACTCTAAGTATGCTTACCTAGTCCTCCATGCCTACGCAGCAACATGGAGACAAAGGGAATTCCTAACTTCTGAGGGAACAGCTATCAAACATCAGGAAGCCATTAGGAGATTATTATTGGCTGTACAGAAACCTAAAGAGGTGGCAGTCTTACACTGCCAGGGTCATCAGAAAGGAAAGGAAAGGGAAATAGAAGGGAACTGCCAATTAGATATTGAAGCCAAAAGAGCCACAAGACAGGAACTTCCATTAGAAATGCTTATAGAAGGACCCCTAGTATGGGGTAATTCCCTCCTGGAAACCAAGCCCCAGTACTCAGCAGGAGAAATAGAATGGGGGAAACTCACAAGGACATAGTTTCCTCCCCTCAGGATGGCTAGCCACTGAAGAAGGTTGCCTGCAGCTAACCAATGGAAATTACTTAAAACCCTTCACCAAACCTTTCACTTAGACATTGATAGCACCCATCAGATGGCCAAATTATTATTTACTGGACCAGTCCTTTTCAAAACTATCAAGCAGCTAGTCAGGGCCTGTGAAGTGTGCCAAAGGAACAATCCCCTGCACTGCAGGCCATACATTTCAATCCCTGTATCTTTAACCTCCTTGTTAAGTTTGTCTCTTCCAGAATCGAAGCTGTAAAACTATAAATCATTCTTCAAATGGAGCCCCAGATACAATCCATGACTAAGATCTACCACAGACCCCTGGACCAGCCTGATAGCCCACGCTCCGATGTTGATGATATTGAAGGAACCCCACCTGAGGAAATCTCAACTGCACGACCCCTACTACGCCCCAATTCAGCACTAAGCAGAGCGGTTGTCAGCCAACCTCCCCAACAGCACTTGGGTTTTCCTGTTGAGAGGGGGAACTGAGAGACAGGACTAGCTGGATTTCCCAGGTTAAGAATCCCTACGCTTAGCTGGGAAGGTGACCGCATCCACCTTCAAACACGGGGCTTGCAACTTAGCTCACACTCGACCAGACCAATCAGGTACTAAAGAGAGCTCACTAAAATGCTAATTAGGCAAAAACAGCAGGTAAAGAAATAGCCAATCATCTATCGCCTGAAAGCACAGCAGGAGGGACAATGATCAGGATATAAACCCAGGTATTCGAGCCAGCAATGGCTACCCTCTTTGGGTCCCCTCCCATTGTATGGGAGTTCTGTTTTCACTCTATGAAATCTTGCAACTGCAAAAAAAAAAAAAAAAAAAAAAAAAAATTTACACTGGCTCTGTTACCGGGCTGTTTGCTTGGTCACTTTTTTCTGCTACTGGAGGTGGACAAGGTCTCTTCTGCACCATTATGAAACCATCCAAGGACTGTTCACCAGTTGACTGTGGCAGATTAAGCCTGACATCACATCAGGTCATTGAGGAAATCACTTCTTTCATGATTCTTTTTGGCCCAGAGGCTAGAACCAGGTTGACGTCAGTCTCCATGAATCAGCTTCCCAAACCAGACACAGACTTTTTTGGAATGTGATAGCTCACCTGAAACAAATATGAAACCAAATTTTTGCCATGTTCTACTAAACAATACAGGTACCTTAATTTTCTGTCAGCCTTGGGAATTTAAGTGAATAGGACTCTAAAATATAAAATACCTGCCTAATTGTAAACTCGAAATGAAGTTTACAAAGTTAGTTTCAAATGGGCTTCAAAAGAGGAAAAATACATTTTTACCTAATAGTTTTTAGACAGTTCCCATTTATGTACACAACTCTATTTCATAATTTTAATTCCTTTTACTAAAAAAGGTTTTTTCTCATATCAAGCATGACTGATGCTCTACTATGCAATGCACATAATACTGTTTGTTATCTTCCAGGTTTGTAATTTTCTGGGGCTGCCAAATGCTGACTAAATTATTTGTAGTAGTCAGCTCCCAGTGGAGTTTCTCCTTTTGAGTTCAGATGGGGCAGCTATCTCTATATTTTCATTGTATTTGTGTAACATCTTTTATGCTTTGTGTGATTTTAAACAGTATTTTATCTAGAACTGTATAAATCATAAAAATGACAAAATTTAAAACATGCAGTTAATAACCCACAAAAATAAAAGTCAGCATAAGAGAAAGCAAAAATACCTGTTTTTTTTAGAGGAGAAGCAATTCTTTCTATATTCTTCTCTTTCTTTTTTTCTATTTTTTTGAATGGCAAGAATGTAGGTGATTTCTGATGAAGCTCTTTCTCATGCAACTGGAAAGCTCACCCAGCTGAAAGGCTGGCTGTCTCTTAGTCACAAAGCTGAAAAAGTTTCCTAAGATTGAGAGAAAATGGAAATGTGAAGAAAGTCAAGAAAAATGAAGTCCACTTGTTTCCTGCTTGATGTTTATGCAGGTTTTAAAAAGATGACATTAGAGCAAAATTCTACAAGGAGTTCTGGGCTTTGCTGTTGATGTAAATCCAGCAGTTTGGCTCAGACAGGGTCTTGAGTGTGGTTTCATGAATTTGTTCTTCCAATGAAACTCACTGACCACCTCTGTGCCAGTCTCTGCTCCACACTTAGGACCTAATATTAAATTGGACAAGGTCCTTGCCCTCAGCGAGTCTTCCTGTCATCTTGCGGAGGTGCCTATAATCTACAGCCCTCAAATTACATGGATGAAAAACTGTATTTTACCAGTTTTCCCTGGAATGTTCACTGTATGGAGAGTTGACTTATCCCAAAGAAAATCCCAACAGACTAATTATAAATCAAAATATGTGAGAGCTGGTACAAACCCCTTCACAACTCATTTCCTACTTACCTCCCAGACCAATTCCACTTATATTTTTATATAATTTTTAAAATTATATAATATTTTATAAAATATTATAAAATTATATTTTATAATATAAAAATTATTAAATATTTATATATTTTATACATATATAAAAATATATACATATTTGCATATATACATGTTCTAAAATATAGATAGATAGATAATTTAAGTCAGTACTTGCTATGCATGGAAAAAGAAGCTAATATCTAAACATCCAAATGACCTGTGCCTAGCATTGAGCTAGGTGTGGTTATCTCATCCAATGTAGACTATATAACAACTACAAGATAAGTATTTTTATGCTCATTTCATGTAATGCAGAAATAGAAGCCTGTAGATGGTAGGCTGCCCAAAGTCATACAGCTAGCAAAGGGTGAATCCCAGATTCCAGGAGGCTTGTCTGATTTCAGAGGCCTTCCAATTCATGATCATAATCTCCTTATTGAGATCATCTTTCCCTCTTAGGTCAGAGGCAGTTAATTCTTTCTACTTATTCCAGGTGTCAACTACTTACTTAAGGTCATCTAATCTACCTGTCCCAAACAATTTTTTAAAAAAAAGTCAAACATATTTCTTCCATTTGGTTTGTTAACTATGGAAAGAGCAGACATTTTCCCAACTTGGGGCATAATTTCTAGGATCTAAACATACCACAAGTTGGTTATTTCATCATGGTCCCATTGAGCAAAAAAAGAAAAAAGAAGTAATAATATTTTTTATTTTTTCCCTTCTTCCTTCCTTGCCTCCTTTCTTCTATTCTTTCTTGTTGTTTCATTTTCTTTCTTCCTTCTATTCCTGGTTTACTAAGCACCATGTACTAGGCAAAGTGTACTCATATCTTGGTGTAAAAAAACAAATGCATATATGTATTTATCAGGAAATAGGATACATATAATAATAGAAATACACTCAAAATATAGTTCCAGCCTAGATGAGGATGTGATTAACTCCATTCTGGAGAACATGGAGCCAGAAAAATTTTCACAAAGATGCTTGATCTAAACATTGACGGATGAGTGAGGAAGAGAAAGGGTGGTTTAGGAAAAGAGGACAGAGTATGAAAAGCTTGGGGACATCTCTGGTGGCTGCAGATTCCTATATTAGTGACCATTATTACAATATCAGAAGAAGAAAGAGGATGTAGAAAGGTTAGAGCTGAGCAAATAATGTATTACTATTGTCAAACACTGTATTGCTATTGGCAAAGTGTCCAAAACCAAGTATCCTGCTGCTCTCAGCACTGTTAGAGTGAAAGGTGAGGCAGCTGCAGGAATGGCAGCAAGCCAGTCCATGTTGCTGGAATGGCTTTCCTCTCCTGGAAATTACGATATGAAGTGCTTAATTTTTAAGAGAATAATTTCTGTTTGTTATAAAAAAGTCAGTTGACGTGCAAATTAGAGCATGCTGTATTGCAGAGCATTTATTTTCCAGCAAATATTTGTTTATGTAGCCGACATTTCAAAATAAAATCTAAAAGTTACTTTTATGTCAGCATTATCACTGTTGTCATAACTTTATATTTTTGGCTAAATAACAGTAGGTATCTATTTTGTAGGCTGCTGTAAATCAACTTAAGTAGGCAAGTTATGAAAATTATAGTAAATGACTATACATCCAGAACATAATATATTGTATTTTCATTAAGCCATAGTAATTTAAATTTTCTGGTAATGATAGACTAACTTGTTCCAGACTAGTTTTTTCACTGAGAGTAATTACAAAGTTCAACAAAATAAAAGACATCTTTTGGAAGGGAATAGAGAGCTACCAAAGT
The DNA here is from genome assembly GCF_003255815.1 of Theropithecus gelada. NCBI lineage: Eukaryota > Metazoa > Chordata > Mammalia > Primates > Cercopithecidae > Theropithecus > Theropithecus gelada. Next base: position 35,903,188 of record NC_037673.1, on the reverse strand, counting down.
AACAAGGACTTGGGAGGCCAAAAATCTCAGAGAGAAGGCAAGGCCAAAGGAATGACCCCAATATTCAGTGTAGCTAAGTGGTGGACAAGAGGCTGAGAGCTGAGCAAATTATAGGGACAGGGTCTGTAGGGATCACCTAGGAGGATCTCTTAATTTTGGCTGATACTACCAAAGGGCTTAACTCTAAAAGTACAGTTGAACTGGAAATAGACTAACACTCACAAAGGTAGTGCTCAGATCATTTCAATTCTTGGTATAAATAAATAATCTGCATACCAAGAAACAAGATGATCTGGCCAAAAAAAAAAAAAAAAAAAATTCCCAGGAAGAAATGGACAATGGAAACAGCCCCACATGGATCAACATATTGCTGCTGGGAGGCAGAGCTAGATGGTAGAAGAGAAGACTCCACCAATTGTGTCCCCCCGCAACACCAATTTAACAACTATCTATACACGAAAAAGCACCTTTATAAGAACCAAAAATCAGGTGAGCACTCACAATATGTGGTCTGGTTTTGGCTTTGTATCACTGAAGGAGGCACTGAAGAAGTAGGACAGTCTTGAATCACCAGTGCCACCCTTCCTCCATCTCCTGGCAAAATGGCTTGGTGTAAAGAGCATTTTTGTGCCTTGGGGAGAGGGAGAGCTGGCAACTGTGAGGCATTGAACTCAGTGTGTTTTCCTATTATAGCAGAAAGGAAACTGGACCACACTCAGCTGACACCTGCCTACAGAAGGAGCATTTAAACCAGCTGTAGCCAGAAGGGAACCACTGATCCCAATGGTCGGAACTTGAGTTCCCGAGAGGCTCGCCACTGCAGGTTGAACTGTTATGGGGCTCTAAATAAACTCAAAAGGCCATCTAGGACACAAACACTGTAACTCCTAGGCAAGTTCCCATGCTGAACTGGGCCCAAAGCCAGAGGACTTGGTTGAGTGGGGAGGACATGTGACCTATTGAGACACCAGCTAGGGCAGCTAAGGGAGTGCTGGCATCACCCCTCCCCTAACCCCAGGCTGCACAGTTCATGGTCCAAAAGAGATCTCTCCCTCCCCTTTAGGAGTAGAGAGGGTAGAGTGGGAAGCACATAGTCTTGCTTCCTGGATACAAGCTCAGACACAGCAGGACAGGGACAGGACAGCCTCAGAGTTGTGAGGCCCCCATTCCAAGCCCTAGTTCCTGGATGACATTCCTAGACACACCCTTGGGCCAGAAGGGAACCTGTTACCTTCAAGGGAAGGACCCAGTCCTGGCAACATTCATCACCTGCTAACTAAAGAGACTTTGGGCCCTGAATAACCAGCAGCGATACCTAGATACTACATCAAGGGCCTTGGGTGAGACTCAGACTTATTGGCTTCAGGCGAGACTTGGCACCTTCCTGCCTGTGGTGGTTACGGGGCAAGACTCCTGCTTGAGAAAAGCAGAGGGAAAAGTAAAGAGAACTCTGTCATGCACCTTAGAGACCAGCTTGGTACCTAAGGTGACAGATAAGTGGGCTTTTGAGTTCCTTGATTTCAGGATTTGGCCCCTGGACAGCATTTATGGACCATTTATGGACCCCAGGGCCATGAGGGAACACACGCAGTAGCCAGGAAGCGGTTAAAGCAGACCTTGGGTGAGACCCAGTACTGTGCTGACTTCAGGTCTCACCCTGTGGTGGTGGCCATAGGGGTGCTTGTGTCACTCTACCCCCAGCTCCAGGTGGCTCAGAACAGAGAAAGACTGTTTGGGAGAAAGTAAGGGAAGAGAATGAGAGTCTCTGCCTGGTAATCCAGACAATTCTCCCAGATCTTGTCCAAAATCATCAAAACAATAGCTACATGAGTCTGCAGGACCACAGCATTACTAGGTTTGGAATGCCCCCTAAAACAGATACAGTTTAGATCACAACACCCAAGTACCTTCAAATATCTAGAAAGCCTTCCCGAGAAGGATGGGTACACAAAAGCCCAGACATGGAAGACTACAATAAATACCTAACCCTTCAATGCCCAGACACAGATTAACATCTAAAGTATCAAGACAATCCCAGAAATCATGACTTCATCAAGTAAACTAAATAAAGCACCAAGAACCAATCCTGGAGAAAAAGAGATATCTGGCCTTTCAGACAGAGAATTCAAAATAGCTGTTTTGAGGAAACTCAAAGAAATTCAAGATAACACAGGGAAGTAATTCAGAATTCTATCAAAGAAATTTAACAAAGAGATTGAAATAATTAAAAAAGAATGAAGCAGAAATCCTGGAGCTGAAAAATGAAATGGGCATACTGAAGAATGTATCAGAGCCTTTTAATGGCAGAATTGATCAAGAAGAAAGAATTAGTGAACTTGAAGACAGGCAATTTGAACATACACAGTCAGAGAAAACAAAAGAAAAAATAATTTTAAAAAAATGAAACACACCTATAAGATCTAAAAAACAGCCTCGAAAGGGCTACTGCCCTTAAAGCAGAAGTAGAGAAAGAGATGGGGGTAGAAAGTTTATTCAAAGGTATAATAACAGAGAACTTCCCAAACCTAGAGAAAGATATCAGTATCTGAGTACAAGAAGGCTATAGAACACCAAGTCTGTCATGCACCTTAGAGACCAAGCAATTTAATCCAAAGAAGTCTACCTCAAGGCATTTAATAATCAAACTTCCAAAGATCAAGAATAAAGAAAGGATCCAAAAAGCAGTAAGAAGAAAGAAACAAATAACATACAATGGAGCTCCAATACATCTGGCTTTTCAGCAGAAACCCTATAGTGCAGGAAAGAGCGGCAAGAAATGAGTACTGAAGTAAAAAAAAACAAAAACAGAAAAAAAACATCCGTTTACCCTAGACTAGTATATCTGGTGAAAATATCCTTCAAACATGATGGAGAAATAAAGCCTTTCCCAGACAAACAAAAGCTGAGGGTTTTTATCATTACCAGACCTAGCCTATAAGAAATGCTAAAAGGAGTATTTCAATCAGAAAGAAAAGGACATTAATGAGCAACAAGTAATCACCTGAAAGTACAAAACTCACTTGGTAATAGTAAATATACCAAAAAACACAGAATACTATAACACTGTAACTGTGGCATGTAAACTACTCTTATCCTAAGTAGAAACACTAAATGATGAACTGACAAATCAATAACTACAACAACTTTTAAGACATAGTACAATAAGATATAAATAGAAACAACAAAAATTTAAAAAACGGGGATGGAGTTAAAGCACAGAGTTTTTATTAGTTTTCTTTTTGCTTATTTGTTTGTTACACAAACAGAGTTAAGTTGTTATGAGCTTAAAATAATGGGTTATAATATAGTATTTGCAAGCCTCAAGATAACCTCAAACCGAAAAACATACAATACATACACAAATAATAAAAGTAAGAAACTAAATCATATCACCAGAGAAAAATCACCTTCACTAAAAGGAAGACATTAAGCAAAGAAAAAAGACAGGTAAGATCACAAAAGAACCAGAAAACAAATAACAATATGGCAGGAGTAAGTTCTTACTTCTGAATAATAACATTGAAAGTAAATGGACTAACCTCTCCAATCAAAAGACATAGGGTGGCTGAATGGATGGAAAAACAAGACCCAATGATCTGTTGCTACAAGAAACTCACCTCCTCTATAAAGCCACACATAGAATGAAAATAAAAGTGATGGAAAAAGATATTCATGTCCATGCAAACTAAAAAAGAGCAGGAGTCACCATACTTACATCAGACAAAATAGATTTCAAGAGAAAAACTTTAAGAAAAGACAAAGACAGTCACTACATAATGATAAAAGGGTCAATTCAGCAAGAGGATACAACAATTTTAGATATATATGTACCCAACACTGGAGCACCCAGGTATATAAAGCAAATATTATTAGAGCTAAAGAGAGAGAGACACTAATATAATAATAGTTGGAGGCTTCAACACCCTACTTTCAGCATTAGGCAGATCTTCAGGCAGAAAATCGACAAAGAAACATTGGATTTACTCTGCACTATAGACCAAATGGATCTAACAAATATTTAGAGAACATTTCATCTAAGAACTACAAAATACACATTTTTTTCCTTAGCACATGGATCATTCTCAAGGACAGACCATATGTTAGGTCACAGAACAAGTCTTAAAACATTTCAGAAAATTGAAATTATATCAAACATCTTCTCTGACAACAATGAAATAAAACTAGAAATAAATAACAAGAGGAATTTTGGAAACTATGCAGATGAATGGAAATTAAACAATATGCTACTGAATAACCCATGAAGAAATCAGAAAGAAAATTGAAAATTTTCTTGAAGTAAATGATAATGGCAACACAACATATCAAAACATATGGGATACAGAAAAAGTGGTACTAAGAGGGAAGTTTATAGCTATAAGTGCCAACATCAAAAAAGAAGAAAAATTTCAAACAATCTAATGGTGCATTTTGAAGAACTAGAAAAGCAGAAGCAATCAAACTCAAAATTAGTAAAATAAAAGAAATAAAGTTCAGAGCAGAAACAGATGAAATATAGAAAACAATACAAAAGATCAATGAAACAGAAAGTTGTTTTTTTGAAAAGTTAAAGAAAATTGATAAACATTTAGCCAGACTAAGAGAAAAAGTGAGAAGATTCAAATAAATAATATCAGGGATGAAAAAGGAAACATTACAACTGATACTGCAGAAATTCAAAGGCTCATTAGTGGCTACTAAGAGCTACTATATGCCAATACATTGGAAAATATAGGAAAAAAATGACAAATTCCTAGATACATACAACATACCAAGAATGAACCAAGAATCAATCCAAAACGTGAAGAGACCAATAATAGGTAATAAGATAGAAGCTGTAATAGAAAGTCTCCTAGTAAAGAAAAGCCTGGGACCTGATGGTATCACTGCTGAATTCTACCAAATATTTAACCCCTTTAACATTTAGGGGGGAAAAAAAAAAAAAAGAAGCACAGCTCACTGTCAACACTCATTTAACTTTACATAAATACTCTCTTTGAGGCTGAAGCAAATCTGACTGATTTTCAATATGAAAATAAAATATAAAAACTGTTTTTGGAGTTATTTCTAAACAGAACTAACATCAGAATCATCAGAATCATCAAAATAATCTATTTAGGAAAAATTGGATTCATCAAATAAATCTTCAGCCAAGTATTTGAGAACAATGTTAATGTCACACAGAGGAATGCTACATTTTCTAGGATATGACATTTCAGCGATTGAGAATTACTGTATTTTGTGAATAAAAAACATCATTACTAAACACAGAATGGTATAAATAGGGTGATGTCTTTTGTTTCCAAAGTCGATATACTAGGGCAATATGAAAATAATAGTAAAAGTGAGATATTTCATGGCAAAGTTATCTTGGGGTAAATGCTGCAGCCACAAGTGCTGCTGGCAAGTATTATGAGGGAAAATGGGAAAAGGGTTAAAGAAGAACTAATAACAATCCTACTCAAACTATTCCGAAAAATAGAGAAGGAGGGAATATTTTCAAACTCATTCTAGAAGGCCAGTATTACCCTGATACCAAAACAAGACAAAGACACAACAACAACAACAAAAGAAATCTACAGGCCAATATTTCGGATGCACACAAAAATCCTCAACAAAATGCTAGCAAACTGTATTTGACAATACATTAAAAAGGTCATTCATCATGACCTAGTGGGATTTATCCCTCGGACACAAGGATGCTTCAACATATATAAATCAATCAATGGGATTCATCTTATCAACAGAATGAAGGACAAGAACCATATGATCATTTCAATTGGTGCTGAAAAAGCATTTGACAAAATTTGACATCCCTTCATGATAAAAACCTTCAAAAAACTGGATATGGGAGAAACATACCTTAACATAATAAAAGCCATACACAACAGACCTACAGTTGGTATCATACTTAATGGGGAAAAACTGAAAGCCTTTCCTGTAACATCTGGAACATGACAAGGATGTCCACTTTCACCACTCTTATTCAATACAGTACTGAAAGTCCTAGCTAGCACAATCAGACAAGAGAAAGAAATAAAGGGCATCCAAATGGGAAAAAAAGAAGTCAAAATATCCTTGTTTGCAGGTGATATGATCTTACATTTAAAAAACATAATGACACCACCAAAAAAACTATTAGAACCGATAGACAAATTTAGTAAAGTTGCAGGATACAAAAGCAACATACAAAAATCAGCAGCATTTTTATATGCCAACAGTTAATCGAAAAAGAAATCAATAAAATAATCCCATGTACAATAGCTGCAATAAAACACCTAGGAATAAATTAACGAAAGAAGTGAAAGATTTCTATAATCTAAACTGTAAAACATTGCTGCAAGAAATTGAGGATACCAAAAAATGGAAAGATATTCCATGTTCATGAACTGGAAGAATCAATGTTGCTAAAATGCCTGCACTACCCAAAGCAATTTATAGATTCAATGCGATCTCTATCAAAATCCCAATAACATTCATCACAGAAATAGAACAAATAACTTAAATTTTATGTGGAACCCAAAAGACCCAAATTTGTCAAAGCTATCCTAAGCAAAAAGAACAAAACTGGAGAGGAATCATATTACCTGACTTCAAATTATACTATACAGTTATAGTAACCAGAAGAGCACAGTACTAGCATAAAAACAGACACATAGATGAGTGGAACAGAAAAGAGAACCCAAAAAACAAAACCGTCTATAGTGAACTCATTTTCAACAAAGGTGCCAAAAACATACACTGTGAAAAGAACAGTCTCTTCAATCAACAGTGTTGGGAAAACTGGATATCCATATGCAGAAGAATGACACCAGACCCCTTTCTCTCGCCATATACAAGAATCAAATCAAAATAGATGAAAAACTTAAGTCTAAGCCTTCAAACTATGAAACTACTACAAGACAATTTTGAGAAAAATATTCAGGGCATTGGCCTGGGCAAAAACGTCTTGAGTAATACCCCAAAAGCACAGGCAACCACAGCAAAAAATGGACTAATGGAATCACATCGAGTTAAAAAGCTTCTGCACAGCAAAGGATACAATCAACAAAGGGAAGAGACAATCCATAGAATAGGAGAAAATATTGGCAAACTACCCATCTGACAAGGGATTAATAACCAGAATATACAAGGAACTCAAACAAATATATAGCAAAAAAACATAACAATCCAATCAAAAAATGGGCAAAAGATTTGAATAGACATTTCTCAAGACATACAAATGGCAAACAGGCACATGAAAAGGATCTAAACATCATTGATTATTAGAGAAATGCAAATCAAAACTACAATAAGATATCTTCTCACCCTAGTTAAAATGGCTTATATCCAAAAGACAGGCAATAATAAATGCTGGTGAGGATGTGGAGAAAAGGGAGCCCTCGTACACTGTCGGTGAGAACGTAAATTAGTACAACAACTATGGAGAGCAGTTTGGAGTTCTTCAAAAAGCTAAAAATAGAGCTACTATATGATCCAGCAATCCCACTGCTGGATATAGACCCAAAAGAAAGGAAATCAGTATATTGAAGAGATATCTGCACTCCCACGTTTGTTGCAGCACTGTTCACAATAGCAACATTTGGAAGCAATCTAAGTGTCCATCAGCAGATGAATAGCTAAAGAAAATGTGGAACAGATACACAATAGAGTACTATTCAGCCATAAAAAAGAGTGAGATCCTGTCTTTTGCAGCAACATGGATAGAACTGGAGATCATCATATTAAATGCAATAAGCCAGGCACAGAAAGAAAACATTGCATGCTCTCACTTATTTGCAGGGTCTAAAAATCAAAACAATTGAACTCATGGACATAGAATTCATAGAGAAGAATGGTTACCAGAGGCTGGGCAGGGTAGTGGGAGAGGGTGTGGGAAGGAGGGTAAATGGTTAATGACTACAAAAAAATTAGAAAAAATAAATAAGACCTACTATTTGATAGCATGACAAGGTGTCTATAGTCAATAATTTAATTGTACATTTAAAATAACTAAAAGAGACTAATTGGATCATTTGTAACACAAAGGAAAAATGCTTCAGAGGATGAATACCCCATTCTCCATGGTGTAATTGTTATACACTGCATGCCTGTATCAAGACATCTCATGTACCCCATAAATATATACACCTACTATGTACCTACAAAAATTAAAAATTAAAAGATATTGCTTGCTGGTACAAGAAACAGAAGTTAAAATAACCATGATTCATATATTCAATAATTAGAAAATGTGATCGAAAACTCCAGCAGATAAATTGCTTTATGGGAAACTGTAATAATAAAAAATGTAAAAATCTTCAAACTAAAATACAATAACTGAAACTCTGAGCTTAAAGAGAGGTTTAACAACAGGTTGCACAGAGTTGAATAGAGGGTTAGTAAAATGGAAGATGAGTCAGAAGAAAATATCCAGGCTAAAGGACAGAGAGAAGACAGAATGGAAATACAGAAACAAGTATAAAAGACATATTAGACATGATGTTAAAAATCCCACAAATGTAATATAATTATTTGTTAGAGAGAAAAGAGAGAGAATAAGCTTAAGAAAATATTTGAAGTAAAAATTTTCCAGAATTAATACAAGATATCATATCTTTGGTTCAAGAAGTGCTATGAACCTCACACAGGAGAAATATGAAAAATAAACCACACACACTTATTTACATTTTGGTAAAACTGCTGAAAACTAAAGAAAATGAGAAAATCTGAAAAAGCAGCCAGAGAAAAATCACAGATTACTTTCAAAGGTGCAACAATATGACAGATGACTTCTCAGAAATAGCAGAAACCAAAAGCAATACAATGACATTTTCAAAGTTGTAAAAGAAGATATGTGCAATCAAGAATTCTATACCCAGCAAAAATTCTTTGAAAGTACAAGTAAATAATTACATTTTCATGAGAAAAAAAAATGTAAATCTTTCATGGTCTGACCGCTTCTACAGGAAGTATTAAAAAATGTTATTCAGGGAGAGAGAAAATTTTTCCAGTTGGAAGCATGAAGATAACAGGAAGAAATAAAGGGCAGCAGAAAGGGTAAATATGTAGATAAATCTAAATATATTGATACATAAAATCAATGTATTATAAAACAACAAATCACACGTTGTAGGATTTAAACTATATCTGGTATTAAAACACATGGAAACACTAGCACAAAAGGCAGAAGGTGCCTATATGAAGTTAGTGTTCCAAGGTTCTCATATTGTACAGGAAGTGATAAAGGATTAATTTATATTAGGCTTTAATAAGTCAAGGGTGTATGTTATAATCTTTAGAGTAATGACCGAAAGAATCATTTCCGAAAGCTAACTAACAAGGTAATAGGAAAAAGTGAATAATAAGCAATCATTAATCCAAAAGGGCAAGAAAGAAAAGAAAAAGGAACACAGAACATGTTGGAGAAACAGAAAACAAAACTAAAATCGTAGTTTAAAAACAAATATATACACGAATTATATGAAAATATATAGACTAAATGCTCAAATGAAAAAGATTGTCAAAACTAGGTTTTAAAAATAATTGTACGTTGCTTATAAGGAATATACCTGAAATATAATGATATCGGTAAATTGAAAACAAAAGTTTATGGATAAAAGATATACCATACACGCCTTAACAAGTACAAAATGGAGCTACACTGAAAGCAAATGAAGTATAATCTTCTAAAACATTTCTAGAGGTTAGAAAAAGGACATTTCATTGCTAAAAGGGTAACTCCATGAGAAAACAATTGTAAGTGCAAAAGTAATTAACAGAGCCTCAAAATATAGAAAGCAAAAATTAGGAGAAATAAAAAGAGAAAGAATAAAAAGGGTAATCATAAAGGATATTTTAATATTTAATTTAAAGGGGAACTCAAGAGGATATTTTAATATACTTCTCTCAACAAATCGCCTATGATTTGGTCTAGCTGACCAAAAATGTCAGTAAAGATACAGACGATTTAAAAAATATGATTAACTGACTTGACCTAATCGACATATAAAGAATATATAGAGAGCTAACAATTCTAAAATACATTCTTTTCAAGTATATAGAGAACATTTGTCAAAACTGACCATATGTTGAACTTAAAATACACAAAAATTTCAAAGGATCAAAATAATAGAAAGGATATTCTCTGAGCAGAGAATTAAGCCAGAAATCAATAACACAAAGATAACTTGAAATTCTTTGCATATTTGAAAATTAAGCAATACATTCCTAAATAAGCTATAAATCAAAGAAGATATCAGAATGCTTTAAATCCTATAATGATGTGAAAGAAAACTAAGCTCTCAAATATTTTTATAACTAACAGTTTACCAAAATCCTGGGTATTCTTTCTTTAGAAGACTTTTATACCATCCTTCTCTTTCTATTCCTATTCTACTACCAGCACATCTCACATTTATTAGTTATTGAGATATTGCTATGTGCTAAACACTGTGTTATTTCATTTTACCTTCACTACAGATCTATGAGGGAAGTAATATTATTCATCCCTGTTTTGAAAATGATGAAACAGGCTCAGAGAGATTAAATAACTTCCCCAAGGTGTTAAGTCCAAAAGTATCAAAGCTTGAATTTGAACCTACTGTCAGACCCAAAGCCTATAGCTGCATGCAGGTAGGATCTATGTCTGTATTGCTCACTACTGAATCTCCAGTACTTAGTTCAATGTCTTAAATGCAGCAAATACTTGCCTCAGAATGATTTTGACTGCAAGTAATAGGATACCTTACAATAAGTGTTTATGATCTCACATTACATTTCCAGAGGTAGGCGACTTCAAGATGGTTTTAGTGGTTTAACATTCTCACCAAGAACTAGAAAGAAACTACCCATCATTCTGCCTCAGTGTCCTCAGCACATATCTCTCATAAGGTTGCATGATCTGAAGCATCACATTCTCACACAACTTCATTTGAAGACTAGACAAATTTTGGGTGAAATCTTTCCCATTTGTTTTCCTTCTTCTTCTTTTTCTTTCTCTTTATATCATGGAAAAAATATTTCCCCCAATCTCCCCAGCAGTCTTCCCTTGTATTTCATTGACCAAATTCAACCTTATGGCCTCCCCTAAACCAAACACTGGCAAAAGGGAATGGAATTATAATTATTGGCTTTGTCTAAGCTACTTTCCCTGGGGGCTATTTTCACTCAACATCTGAACAAAACAGGGGTTCTCTTAGCAAGGAGGAAGAGGACATAGCTGTTGGATAGCCATCTAGAGTGTCTATCATGGTGCTCAATAAATTCTTACTGAACAGGCATAGAAGTCTTCACCACTGAGCTACACTGCATTCTGGAATAACAGAAAGGATATCTGGCCTGGTCTCCCTGACACACCAGGGCTTATACAGCAATAGGCCAGCCCAGGCCAGAAAGAATTCCAATAGAAAGTTCAGCTTAGCAGAACTGCACCTGGCAGATGTCTTAATTCAGTGGTCAAATCCAGACAAGGGTAGAAGGGTGCATGCTGTGCTCCATTCTTAGAAAACAGCTTATCATCTGTAGACTGCCTCATTCTCTTTCATGGCTTTGCCCAGAATGTCTGTATCCCTTCCGCTCATATTGTCCATTTGACAAATTCTTGTTTTTTTAAAAGATACAGTTCAAAAGTCACCTCCCCTAAGAAGCCTTTCTTGATAGTGGAAATCCTCTCTGTTCTCTGTGGTACTCTGTAGTTCAGCACTTATCACATTATAGTGTACATGCTCCTTTTGCTTTGAGTTCACAAGGCAAATAAAAAAACTATTGAGCCCTATAATCAGAGTAGGAAAGAGTATGAAAATATGAACCTATTATCTTTAACTAAATTTTTAAATTACAATAGAAATAGTGAGTTTACTGTAAATAAAATTAAGTAAGAGTAAGTAAAATAGGAATTTCATCCTCTCCAGTTTCATTCCCCAGCAGTAATTGCTGATAATAATTTGGAGTATATTCTACTGAAGACAAAGATATAAATAAGCACATCATTTTTTGGGAAAAAAAAAGATTGAACTCAGTAAAAATTCTACCCTAGGTTTTTATCCCAAATGGGGAAAAATACTCATTAAGAAATAAATACCTTGCAAACACACACACACACACACACACACACAAACACACATTCTTGTTCATGTTGGTGTTCCTCTTGGAATTAGTCCTACATATTTTTCTCCCCCTTGATATAAAGAGATTTAAAATTCCCTCGCATTTGGCTACCACGCATAGGAAAGCCTATGGTTAAGCTAGGAAGTATTGTTGGTAACTGACTTCCTACTTAGTCCTCTCCGGTGCTCCTTTTATATATTAGTTTTGTGTGGCTGCTGTAAAAAATTACCACAAACCTGGTGGCTTAAAACAACAGAAACTTATTGTCTCACAATTCTCAGGGCCCAGAAGATCAAAATTGGGTTGTTGGCAGGGCTGTGCTCCCTCCATAGGCTCTAGGGGGGAGATTCTGTTTTTGCCTCTTTCAGCTTTGGGAGTGGTTAGTATGACTTGGTGTTTCTTGGCCTGTGGCTTCCAGTCTCTGTCTCTCTGGTCACACTGCCTCCTCCTCTTCTGTCTGTTAGATCTCTGGGGTGTGTCTCTTACAAGGATACTTATCATTGAATTTAGCACCCTCACCCTACCACAATCCAGGATGATTTTATCTCAAGATTGTTAACTTAATTACATCTGCAAAGACCCTTTTTCCAAATAAGATAACAGTCACAGGTTCCAGGAATTAGGATGTGGACATGTCTTCTTGGGGAACACCGTTAAATACACTACATTTTAGTAATCAGGTAAGGAAAATGAAACAGAATTTTTAATAAACTGACAAAGAAATACGCATTGGTTAGGATGCTTTTAGTGACAAGCAAACTTAAAGTTGAAGCTTCCACTTAAGTACATAAGCAATAAAGCAATTTATCATCTCACATTAAAAGAATTCCAGAGGTGGGGCGGCGCTCAGGCTGGTTAATTTTGTGGCTCAACAATGTCATGAGAAGATCCAAGAACGTCACATCTTTTCTTCAGACTAGGTCCCTGTAAGTCATCTTAGAATATCACATCCTAACGACAATATCCAGAAGCAGAAAAAGGAACCCATTTCTTCCCATTGCCTTCTTTTTAACAGTGAGAAAACCTTTCCCAGAGCTCCGCCACTCATTCCAGTAGACTCCCTTCTCATATCATTGGCCTGACAAGATCCTATGACCTGCCTAACCAGTGACTAGCGAGGAGGATGGGGTCTTCATGATGAGTCAGACCAATTCCTATTGAGGGGATGAGGACCACCTCTCCTGAAGCAGATGGCTGCACAAGATCAGAGTTCTATCTGATAAAAGGAAGGAGGAAATGGCGGTTGGGCAGGCACTCAACAATGCCTGCTTCAGAATGAATAAGATTATGAAAGGAATATCGAATAGACATTTGCTATTATTACAAACAAGGCATCTGTGTAGATATGAATAGGTGCACCTTATATTTCTCTCTCTTCTTTAACACCATCCATGTAATTATAGGTTATATATAATGTTTTGCGAAGAACTTTTTGTTAGTGTCTGTTTTGTCTTACCATATCTCTATCTATAATTTTTAAAACAGTACATGGTAAATTTTAAGATCACCTGGAATCCTAGTATTTTGGGGGATAGAGGCGGGTGGATTGCTTGAGCCCCAGAGTTCGAGTCCAGCCTAGGCAACATGGTGAAACCTCAACTCTACAAAATATAAAAAATTTAGCCAGGCATGGTGGTGTACCTGTATTCTACTCAGGAGGCTGCAGTGGGAGAATTGCTTGAGCCTTGGAGGGAGGCTGCAGTGAGCCCAGATTGTGCCACTGTACTCCAGCCTGCCTCAAAAAAAAAAGTCATATTTTGTTTATTTAAAGGAGTACAAATTTAGTGGTTTTATATTTATATTTATCATCTACTAGATGCAGGAGATTTAAATTTGCTCTAATTCATTTAATATATCAATGCTTGCAAAAGAAAAAGAATTTGTTTTCTGGTGAAGATAGTAATTTTTTAAAATCCAAAATATTAACAATAAGTAAGAAAATAGAAGCAACCAAGCTTCCTGAATAACCTTAGATAGAGCCACCTATCCACTCTGGACCACTTGAACATCTCTGGACTATATTGTAAGGAAGAAAGAAAAGTTTATCTTGTTTGAGCCACTGTATTTTAGAGCCTATTATAATGGCTTTTGGGGAAGGAGGTACAATTAGGGGGTCTGATTTTGTGATGAGACCCTGAAATTCAGGATTTTATATAAAATCTATAAGTCTTTAAAAGTATTCATTGTTAATTGAATATTATTTGAAGCTCTGTTTAGGTTAAAACAATATGTCAGTGGATTACCACCATCCCTGTGGCATTGTCTCTTGTCTCTAACATTTCTTGGCTGTGTGATTAGATGATTCTATGTTTGTGCCTTCTGTTTCCCTCTACTACAGGTGCAGTACTATTTTCAGGGAGGGAGAGAAAGAATCCCTGGCTAATATTTGAAAGGAGGGATGGAAGGTAAGATGCAGACTCTATGTCACTTATTTAGTACCTTGTAGAAAAACTAATTTATCAGATGAAACCACTACAAAGCACCCAGCTCCTGAAGGCAAGGTTATGGTAGATCATGGCATCTAGAAATATATCCACCAGTTAAAAGTCCACTGAGTGAATTAAATGAGTTAATACATGTAAGATCTTCACATTGCCTGGCAAATAGCAAATACACATTTAAGGTAGGATATTAGTATTATGGTGCTTGTCCAACATCACAGCTAGTTAGTGGAGTGACAGAGAGGCTTCCTAAAACTGACCTTCTGTGCTTCAACTTCAACTTGTTCACCCATTTTTCTTTGTCTTTTTGTTCTATATTCTTTGAGATTTCATTGATTCTTCTATGTGACTAATTCTACCTTAGTCATATTCATCATTGGATTCAGCTTTTTAAAGACTTTTTTTGTTTTGGCAATCTTATTTTTAATTTTCAAGAATTTTTCTAGTGCTCTGATAGCTCATTTTTTATGGCAGTGTATTCTTACATTATGGATGCAATATTCTATCTTTTTATGAGGACATTAATTAAAATTTTTTTAAAGTTCTCTTCAGTTTCTTGTGTTATTTTTATGTTTTCCAGGGTCATCTGTTCTGTTTGCTCACTCTGGTCCTTTTCCTTTCCGCTATTAGTTTTCCTCAAATATTCTGCATTGGTCATTCATATTTATGGGTAAAAATCTAGTTTGATTAGTATAGGGAGTTAGCGTGATCTTCCTCTGCAGCTACATGGGTCTTTTTCCCCAGCAGGCTTCTCTTAAGGGTTTCCTAAGCTTTGTGTAAGCACACTGGTTGTGTTGACAAACTTGACTTTTGGGTTTATGGATAGAGAACAGATAGGCAGGCTGAAGACCTTCTCCAATTATTATTTTCTCTCCTCATCCCTCCCCATGGGGAAGGGGGAAAAGAGAGGCCTTAGGGCACTTCTGGCTCTCCTCTTTCTAGTTCCTCTTTAACAAACTTTCCCAGGCAGGTAACTCAAATTCTTAATAAATAATTGTCAGGATTTATCCTACAGATAAACATGACTGTTTCACAGACATTTCTTTCATTAATATGCAATGATATGCATACTTATTGGCTCTGATCCTTTTCTTTTACTAGTTTATTCCACTGTTATTGTTCAGATCCTATCTCTTTTTTACTTCTAGTAAGTCCTTTTAATGATCCAATGATGGCAGATACTTAATGATAACTTTCTAAGGTATGTTCATCTATATTTTTTATCTCTCTGTATGACTTTTTATGTCATTTAAATGTACTTGGAAGTGTATGCTTAGCCTATTTTGATTAGTGTTTCCAATGAGTAATTTAAAAATATCTTTTCTCTATTGCCTTATTAAAACTTCTATTTAAGATTCAATTTCTCTTTTTAGTTTTATTTTAAGTGACACAGGATATTGTATACATTGTATAATGATACCCAGGGTCATCTGTTTTGTTTGCTTATCCTGATATTAAAAACATTTTTTAATTTGAAAAGCTGACAATGAAGAAGTATATGTTTGCTGATGTAGCTGATATTTGTAATACATAGAAAAGGGAAGCAGAAAAACATTCATTAGTTTTGTCTAATTGTGCCAATAACACTTAATTATAGGTTTCAGAGGTCCTGGGAGACCTTCAAGCTCTATTTGAGGAGCAATTTAAAGGGTTATAAGTGGAGGGTTGATTCTTTCTTGATTTATTCACCACCACTTTCATACTAAATCTTTTGTACCCTCTCTCCCAAATTATTATGTTGAAATCCTAATCTCCAATGTGATAGTATTAGGAGGCAATCCTTTGGGAGGTAATTAGGCCATGTGGGTGGAGCCCTCATAAATGGGGTTTGTGCCTTTACAGGGGACTTCAGAGAGTTCTCTCACCTTCTCTGCCATGTGAGAATATTAGAAGATAGCAGTGTGCAGTCCGGAAGAAGGTCTTCACCAGAACCTGATCATGCTCGTGCCTTGATTTTGCACTTCCCAGCCTCCATAGCTGTAAGAAATAAATTTCTGTTGTTTATAAGCCACCTTGTCTATTTTAATCTTCTATAGCAGCCTAAATTGGGTAAGACACAACCCAAACTGGACTACTAAAGCCATGAAAAGGATCCTATATTCTGACCCTTCCAGCTTCTCCAAGCTCAGTCTCTCTGGGTCTTCACTGAGCAATGAGGGAGGACTTTGATGGCCATGCTACTGATACAACTGTTCAAGGAGCTTTCTTACGGTCCTAGGATTTCCCACCTGCAGCTCATTAGATACTGTTGTTGTTTGAAGCCAAAGATCAACATCTAAGCCACAACACCTGATCTTCCACGCCAGTTGCAAATGCCAGGAAGAGAAAAGGAGTGTGTGTGTGTGTGTGTGTGTGTGCGCGCGTGCGCACTCATATACAGTATCTATGGGCTAGGATGCAAGTAGTTTTAGTTCAACAGTAAGAAGTTAGGGAATCTAAAGCGCTCATAGCCATGTTTTTCTTCAATGGCCCATCATGGAGCTGCATTTGGATTAAAAACTCTCTTCCACCCTTGAAAAGCAACTTGTTAAACACTAAATCTTTTGTACCCTCTCTCCCAAATTATTATGTTGAAATCCTAATCTCCAATGTGATAGTATTAGGAGGCAATCCTTTGGGAGGTAATTAGGCCATGTGGGTGAAGCCCTCATAAATGGGGTTTGTGTCTTTAAAAAAGGGACTTCAGAGAGTTCTCTCACCTTCTCTGCCATGTGAGAATATTAGAAGATAGCAGTGTGCAGTCCGGAAGAAGGTCTTCACCAGAACCTGATCATACTCCTGCCTTGATTTTGCACTTCCCAGCCTCCATAGCTGTAAGAAAGAAATTTCTGTTGTTTATAAGTCACCTTGTCTATTTTAATCTTCTATAGGAGCCTAAACTGGGTAGGACACAACCCAATTTTATTTTAGAAGTAGAACTGATAAAGTACTAATAAAATTAGAATAAGGATGTAGAAAAGAACAGCTATACAGTTGAGAAGGAAGAAGTAAAATGACTGTTTGCTTTTCTTTAAATGAGTGCATCATCCTCCCATAAGGTCCAGCCTTCTTCCTCTGTCATAGAGGTCTCTGAACTTGATGGTCATGCACCCCTGTCAACAACAAATGCTTGAGAATATACCCCAATGTGGGTTTGTTTGTTTGTATGTTTATAAATCATATTCATGTAGTAGTGCCACACTAATACACTATGAATGTTAACATTTCAAAAGATTTTTGTGTGTGCATTGTATATTGTAAAAAGTAAAAAATTAGAAAAAAAGAGTATCTGTACACATTCTGATATATCTAGCACATTGTTCCTTGTACCCTTTCAATCAGATTCATTAAGAGTAATTATAGTGCTTTATCACAAAAATTGTAAAAATATGCAAAAGTAGACATGAAAGCATTATAAATCCTCATGCACTCATGATTCAGTTTTAATAACTGTTTATGGCCAATCTTTTTTTTTATTTTTTATTATTATTATACTTTAAGTTCTAGGGTACATGTGCATAACGTGCAGGTTTGTTACATATGTATACTTGTGCCATGTTGGTGTGCTGCACCCATCAACTCGTCAGCACCCATCAACTCGTCATTTACATCAGGTATAACTCTCAATGCAATTCCTCCCCACTCCCCCCTTCCCATGATAGGCCCCGGTGTGTGATGTTCCCCTTCCTGAGTCCAAGTGATCTCATTGTTCGGTTCCCACCTGTGAGTGAGAACATGCGGTGTTTGGTTTTCTGTTCTTGTGATAGTTTGCTGAGAATGATGGTTTCCAGCTGCATCCATGTCCCTACAAAGGACACAAACTCATCCTTTTTTATGGCTGCATAGTATTCCATGGTGTATATGTGCCACATTTTCTTAATCCAGTCTGTCACTGATGGACATTTGGGTTGATTCCAAGTCTTTGCTATTGTGAATAGTGCCGCAATAAACACATGTGCATGTGTCTTTATAGCAGCATGATTTATAATCCTTTGGGTATATACCCAGTAATGGGATGGCTGGGTCATATGGTACATCTAGTTCTAGATCCTTGAGGAATCGCCATACTGTTTTCCATAATGGTTGAACTAGTTTACAATCCCACCAACAGTGTAAAAGTGTTCCTATTTCTCCACATCCTCTCCAGCACCTGTTGTTTCCTGACTTTTGAATGATCGCCATTCTAACTGGTGTGAGATGGTATCTCATTGTGGTTTTGATTTGCATTTCTCTGATGGCCAGTGATGATGAGCATTTTTTTATGTGTTTGTTGGCTGTATGAATGTCTTCTTTTGAGAAATGTCTATTCATATCCTTTGCCCACTTTTTGATGGGGTTGTTTGTTTTTTTCTTGTAAATTTGTTGGAGTTCTTTGTAGGTTCTGGATATTAGCCCTTTGTCAGATGAGTATATTGCAAAAATTTTCTCCCATTCTGTAGGTTGCCTGTTCACTCTGATGGTAGTTTCTTTTGCTGTGCAGAAGCTCTTTAGTTTAATGAGATCCCATTTGTCAATTTTGGCTTTTGCTGCCGTTGCTTTTGGTGTTTTAGACATGAAGTCTTTGCCCATGCCTATGTCCTGAATGGTACTACCTAGGTTTTCCTCTAGGGTTTTTATGGTATTAAGTCTAACATTTAAGTCTCTAATCCATCTTGAATTAATTTTCGTATAAGGAGTAAGGAAAGGATCCAGGATACAAAATTAATGTGCAAAAATCACAAGCATTCTTATACACCAGTAACAGACAAACAGAGAGCCAAATCATGAATGAACTTCCATTCACAATTGCTTCAAAGAGAATAAAATACCTAGGAATCCAACTTACAAGGGATGTAAAGGACCTCTTCAAGGAGAACTACAAACCACTGCTCAGTGAAATAAAAGAGGACACAAACAAATGGAAGAACACACCATGCTCATGGATAGGAAGAATCAATATTGTGAAAATGGCCATACTGCCCAAGGTTATTTATAGATTCAATGCCATCCCCATCAAGCTACCAATGAGTTTCTTCACAGAATTGGAAAAAACTGCTTTAAAGTTCATATGGAACCAAAAAAGAGCCCGCATCTCCAAGACAATCCTAAGTCAAAAGAACAAAGCTGGAAGCATCACGCTACCTGACTTCAAACTATACTACAAGGCTACAGTAACCAAAACAGCATGGTACTGGTACTAAAACAGAGATATAGACCAATGGAACATAACTATTTATGGCCAATCTTATTTCATCTCTACCTCCCCAAATCTCACTCTCCTATGTTATTTTGAAGCAAATATCAGATATAGAATAATTTTATTTTTAATACATCAAAATTACGTTATAGTCCACCTAATTAACATAAAAGAAAATGAGTGAAAGAAAAAAATGCAAAGAAAAGGGGAAAGAAGGAAAGAAGAAAAGAAAGAGGCAAATAACCAATAAACCAACTAAAAAGGAAAGAAGAAATCATGAGGGAGTGAGAAACATAGTTTGCTATAATTTTATTCCTGTACATGCCAATTTAAATGAAGTAGCAAAATTTTGATTTGGTGCAAGCTAATTTGCTTTATTTGGAAACTGATCCCAGTTAGTACATATTTACCTTCAAAGAGTTAAGTTGTGCTGCAAACTCGTTGATTCCAATGCCTATGGGCTTCAAACACTTCTAGATGGAATTCAGACTCTGGGATCATTTGGTCCTACCTGGAGCGTGGTCATTATAGAACCAAAACCACCTTATTTTGGGTTTCCTTGTCACTAAAACAAACAAATAAAATAAAATCTGGCATTTTTCTGACCTATGGTTTTATTTTGTTTTGTTTTTCACTGTAGCTAAAAGACTTCAATAATGATAGAAAAATGTAAAACTTCAGAAGATTAAATACCAGCACATAGCAGTGATCACATTTCACTTATAGGAGGATAATCAAATAACTTTCCTCCAACCTCAGATACAGACAATCATCTTCTAAGCTCACAAATACCGGACTCATTCTTGTGGGCGCTGGATGAAAAGACAGGTTTATCTTGTCCCAAGGCCAAGGCTATTTTAGTATTAACTGACCTCGGACTCTACCAACCTCCAGAGGGAGCCCTGTGGCAGCCAAATCTAAGGCTCAGCAGCAAAAGGGCCCAAATTAGTTTGAAGTGGCAATGCAATGTTTATGTAGTGAGGCAATATTTATGATAAACACCACCCAAATGTTGGTGTTCAATGGGTTAAAGATCAATTGTAGCAATTTCAGGCTAGAGAGCACCTTTGATAAGTAAGCAGTTTGCTGCTATGACAGTGTAGTCTCTTGAATCCATGGACAGGAGCAAGTAATCAAGTGAAACGATCTCTACCATTATTTGTATTTCCTATGTTTTTACAGATGGCAATTATGGGAATCCAGCCAACTGTGCCACCTGGGAAACTCTATGAGCTAAACACTGTAGTACATTGGGGTAGTAACATGGCTCTGAATAGCCACAAAAGCCTACCTTTGTGGAGGCTTTACAATATACACCATACGTAAGCCACTGTGAGATCATGAAACTCAACATTCTCATCTACAATATCTCTGATTGTGTATTAAGGAAGAGTAATCTGGAAAAAAAAAAAAAAAAAAAAAAAACAACAACCACTGCTTGATATAAAGGAGGAAGGGATCTTTTTTTTTTTAAATCAACAGAAAATCTAAAATCTTAACACTAATTCATCAGCCTTCAACTATAATGATCATTTAAAAATTCCTGTAGTACTTTGGGGATCATAGTGAGGCTAATCCCAGGGGCTCACAGTTTTCATGTTTGCATTCTGTTAGGGGTCTTTAAACTTATTCTCTAAGAATGAGAGTGATAAATTCAGTAATATTGCTTTTTATTTATATAACATCTATCATTCCAAACAGTCTAAAGGCGTTCAAAAAATGGATATACTTGCAGACTAGACATCATAAATGCTTTTGAAACATGGCAGGTTATTAACTAAACAAGTAACTCACTTGTGGACTAATTTTAAATGCATGTGTCCCTGCTTTTTGAATATGGTTCAACTGAGAAAAGAAAACCCTCCTGTAAACCTAATACCATTTAGCTTATTCAACCACACACTATGCTTTTTAAGGTACAAATTCTGACAATAAAATATCAATTTTTTTGAAGTATCCACCCCCAAAGTGCCAGCTGATATGATTGATTATCTGTGATGCACCATTTCACTCTACTCTTCCAGAAGTACAAAGACATAGGTTAAGCAGAGAAGATATGGCAGATGAGGAAAAACCCAGGAAAAGGAAACCAGTGCTGTCCTTTTGGGGGGATCACAGAGACTTGATAAGGGAAGAAGTTTGGCCTTTATAGGATTCAAATTCATTTTTAATCAGTTGTAAGTAAAAATGCCAAAGATGACGCACCTGTTTCTTGACTCAGCCGGACTTCTGCAATCTGATTTCTTGTTTTCATTTACAAGCAAAAAAAAAAAAAAAAAAAAAAAAAAAAAAGAGGTACAATATGCCCATTGTGAAATAATTTGGTGATGTTTCTGGAAAGTAAGTGGGGAAAGGGGGAAGCAAAGTAGTCCCCCATCCCACTTCAGCTGATACAACTGAGGTTTTCTTATGTACTCCTGTAACAGGCTGCTTTCCACCATGCTGGATGACTTCCAGTGGAAACTGGTAAATCAACCCAGAGACTCCTTCAAGAACAGCACTGGAACTTAACAAGCAGTGTAAGAACTCAGGATTCCCTTGATTCGGCTAATCCATCACAAGGCCACTACCCAGGACTGCCTTGTTGATGCACAAAAGAGGAACTAGTAGCAGTCCTTTGTATCCTCCCTGTCCCTTTATGTTGTGGCACTTGATGTGAGTGTTTAAGGAGTGTTTGGTTTCTTTGGCCCTTAAGAAAGATACAATGAATGAAATAGTGGAACAAACCAGCTCTGTTTAAGCAGGTAATGCTTGTTTATTTAGACTAGAGGACTTATAAAAATATATAGATCCCAGATTCCACCTTAGACATCAGACTGTGCAGTTGGGGCTCAGGAATCTACATCTTTACAACATTGCCCAGGTAATTATGATTCTTAGCTAAGTTTGAAAACTGGGGGACTAGATTTTCAAATATACCCCTAAATCCTACCCAGATTTTAGTTTTAAATCTATTTCTTTCTCCTTAGGCTCTAATCAGAGACAAAGTAGGATACTCCTCCCTTTCCCAGGCCTTTATATCCACAGAATGAGTGTTGAATAATTTATCCCATTGCTTACCAAACATTTGTTTCATATGCCAAATAAAGACACAAACCCAGAGATGTTAAGTGCCTGGGTTAAGGTTGCACCGTACGTGAATGAGAACACCATGGCAAGAAAGCTGGATATCTTAGCCTCCACGGCCAGATGACCACTCCTTTTCTTCTCCTTTTTTCCCAAGTAAGAAAAATGGGGGCATCTAGGGGGCTTCCTCGAAAAATGAGATATAAATTAGGGTAAGTGTAGATATTCATCTCCAGGCAACATCTCTCTGAGATGAAGATTTAAGAAACATATCAACCAAATAAAAACGTGTGGACCTTTGGGTCCCAATTTGCAAAAAATGTGAAGATAAAAAAGTTTATGAGACAATCAGGAAAATAAGAACACTGTGTGGATACTTAATGACATTAAACAATCATATTTAATTGTTATGTGCATGGCTATCTTATTATGGTTATCTATTTTTAAATCCTCACATTTTAGAAATATATACTGAAATATTTAGTAATGCAATAATGTCTGGATGCTTCAGCTCCAGTGGTGTAATAAGGGGGAGAACAGCTGTGATGAAACAC
Source organism: Theropithecus gelada (assembly GCF_003255815.1). Classification (NCBI taxonomy): domain Eukaryota; kingdom Metazoa; phylum Chordata; class Mammalia; order Primates; family Cercopithecidae; genus Theropithecus; species Theropithecus gelada. The sequence continues at coordinate 35,879,888 of NC_037673.1, read as the reverse complement.
ACAGTTTTGAGACATGATTGTCTGAGTTGATAATACTGAATCCAAGTGATGAGTATGCAGGGTTTATTGTGCTATTCTCTCCTATTCACGTATTTTTAAATTTTTTCATCATAAAACATTTTAAATGTATTTCGCAAAAGGGCTGGCTTACAGTTTTGTAGGTTATTTAACTCACATGTATAATAATATGCTTATTAGTGAGGTACATAACTTGATAAAATAACAATAACTTTACATATTCAGGAAAAATCACCTTGGCTTTCCACCGTGGCTTTTGTGGAAGATGAGATGAATAGCAGACATTTAAAGTAGAAACTATGACTCTCCAATAATTTCAAGACTCTCTTTCAAGGAGCAAAACACTTCTGTCATCTGTTACACTATGATGAGCCTAAAACTGCAGTAGATAGTCTACTGAAACAATTAAAGCATTCAATAATTGTAAAAGATCAATCACCTATTTCATACAAATTTTCATAAACCAGACTATACTCGGGGAACTGTTTATTGCCTCAAAATAAAATGAGGGCAGCCACCCAGATCTGGTTAGGAGGTAAATTCATTACAGTGTTAAGTTTAACACCAATTTCCAAATGCACATAAGAAGCTGCAAAGTTCAGACTTTGAGGCTAAACAGCTCTGCCTTTCTCTTTAGTCCTGCCCACTACTTTCTTTCTGAATCTGTGAAGAGCTGTGACTCTTGAAGGGCAGGACCTACCAGCATTCTTTATGACTTCAGTCATGGCAAGCTCTCAAGTTAAATTAAAGGTGTTTGGGGTTTATGTTTTTAAACAGTAATGAAATAGCCAACAAGTAAAACTGGAAATAACTTTCTCCTATGACCTAGAAATAGCAATGGGAACTCTAAGTGGGAAACAGAAATAGGACTCTGGAAAGATAATGTTTTATGTGTTTATTTTTCTTCCAGAACTCCAAATAGTTGCCTTGGCAGGAAGGCTGCCCTCTAACTGCTCCCTTCCGAAGACTAGGAGGTGTTTACAGAAATTGAAAGTTCCAGCAGTACATTTCCATGAGCTCATTACCAGTTCCATTTATACCTTTTAGATTTCACATGTACAAATGAATGTCCTTGCAGTATAAACTCCTGCTTTCAGCTTGCATTTTAATTACAAACAAAGTAGCAGAAATCAGGTACTCAGTTACTGTAACATAATGGCAGGGCATCTTTAGAATCTGTGCTTTGGTCACTATTATTCAAAGCAGCTCCAATGCCCGTCTTGCCTGCCTCTTTATGCTAATCATCCTAGCCCACTTTGCTCCTCCTCCTTCCAGCCTCCCTTAAAGAACTGTGCACTTTCAGCTGTCACCGAGGGTAACTCAGATTAGGCTTAGAAATCAGTTAACTCAGCAGCACTTTTTTTTTTCTTTGTGTATGTATTACTTTAGCAGTCTTCTTTAAATACCAGAGGCATCGGATTTCATGTCGGTAAAAGGAATTTAAAAATGCCAAAACTGTAATCTATTAGAAATAGTTAATTTGTAGAATTTTACTCTATAAGGGGGTTTAGTTTCAATTCATTTTGAAATGAAAGAATAATTAAGTTGTATTTTTAGCCAAATGAATTGGCATCTTTAGCAGAAGTAACATTGGTCATTATTTATTTCAAGAATCATGACTGGAAAAAGCTTGGAAGTTTAGTAGAGGAGTATATGTTGTACATGCAAAGACAAGATCTGCATGAATCTGTGTATTTCTGGGTGTCTGGTGAAGGCCATTTTAGGTGACTGGCCAAGAGAAGGAGTGCTCTAGTGATCCTTGAGTCACAGCCATACTGCTAGGACCATGACTACCATACCAAGAAAAGGCAGCAGCCACCTGCTTGGCAGTTTGCACACCTGTCAACTGAAGCTGCAGGAGGACCGGCAACAGCAAGGTAAGTCAGTCCAGCTCATGAGTTGCATGTTCTGTGACCTTCTGTGCATTTGCATTCCCAGAAGAATGGTGGGCTGGTGAAGGACCCAGGAAAGCTCTGACATAATAGTGATGCATAAGGGTGGGTTAACTTGGATTCACTATTGATTTTTAAAGGACTATGGAAGACTGTCAAGAATGCATATTCCTTGGAGCTGTCATTCAGAAACTTATATTCTTAAACTTCTAGCTACTGTCAGTTTTTTAGAGTATGAAAGATTTTGTCTAATTCAAAACACCCATCTGGGCAAGGCTGAGTCAGCTACAAGGGGGATTCAGCTGAGAGTAGCTTTAAGTTAGCCTGGAGCTTTCTCTACCATCCTACCACTAGTGGAACACTTTTTTCACTTTGTTTAAGCCTAATTTTGTCTGGATCTCTGGCTCATTCATTGTGGGAAAAATAAACATATTCTTGACTCTTTCCTTTTTATGGTCTAGGGACAGCTGGATACAGTCAGGGAAAAGTGTCACGTTTCACTCGCTGGGCACTCATTCAAACTAAACTATCTACCTCCCAGCCATTTTCACCATCAGTCTTTTTAAATTTTCAAATCCACTCCCCAGCCAGCTGAGTTAGTTCAAATGGTTGACATGAATAGACAAGATGATCCCTCCAATTCACTCTGACAGGGACAGCAAATGACACTTGTGGGAAAGGCTGGGTCTCTTATGGATGACATCATCACTCCACAGAGGTTAAGGATTCACCAGACACTTCTAACTTCTCTTCAATAACCTAAGATAGATCTTTTTATGTGTGGATCTAGGCAATGAGCTCTTTAATTATTTTTTATAGACACAGTTTCAGATTTCAGTGGTGTGGAGAGTGCTGGCTAAAGGGCCAAAACCTCCCATTTCCAAGATGGAATCTGTGTGCCAACAGTCACATGAATGTGTCAGGCCACCTCTGTGTCGGTTCCTGGAGCTGTATAACGTGACTTCATGCTCTACAAGGCTTAGCATAGTGTGGGCAGAAAATACTTTGTGGTAAATGAAAACCATGTGAACTTTTTAGACCACGCTTTACTACTAGGGCTCAAATAAATTTTGAACCAAGTACCCTAGAATGTAAAGTCCTGGAATGTGTCAGGGATAAGGCATAGCACTGTAAAATGCTCTTGCTTCTCTGTTAGTAGACAATTCTAGTTTATCAGGGGTTTTGTTTTCTGTTGACTTTGTTTGAAATGTTCAAGTGACTTCCCCCCACTTCAACTGCTAATATAATATTTTTAATAGAAAATTTGGTGGGCGTGAGCCTAAAGAAGATGATAGGAAGTCTCCTGTAACCCCACCACCCAAAGATAATAGATATTAACATTTTAATGTGTAAACTTTTAGACTCTTCTTCTATGCACATGTATGAATTCTTCTTTTGCTTGATTTTTAAACAACATGGACTTGTTCTGGATACTTTTGTAAACGGTGTTTTGTAAACTGCTTTTTAATTTAACGACAGAGGATGAACAAATTTCCAGGTCATTAAATATTCTTCTACAACCTTATTTTTAACAGTTGCACACTGTTCCTTTATATGGATGTAGCAAAATTCCCTTAGACAATTCTCTACTGTTAGACATATTAGTTATTTCTAATATTTTAACTATTATAATTAACACTGGGCTGCACCTAAACTAACGAATAGAACTTTACACTGATATGGGATTATTTTCTTGGCATAAATTCATAGAGGTGAAATTGTGGAGTCAAAGGATTATACATTCTTAAAAATTGTTTTTGGCCAAATGACCCTCCTATCAACAGTGTTGGAGTATGTTCTCAGTAATACTACTATTTTTTAAATTTCTTCTCAATTTCATAAGTGAAAAATAATGCCCCACTGTTGTTTTAATTTAAGGCAGGCTATCCTGAAGATCTCTCTTTTACTGGCTGTATTAATCAAAGTTCTCTAGAGGGACATAACTAATAGGATATATATATATGTATATATATATGTGTGTATATATGTGTGTGTGTATATATATATGTGCGTGTGTGTGTATATATATAAAGAGGAGTTTATTAAGTATTAACTTACACAATCACAAGGTCCCACAATAGGCTGTCTGCAAACTGAGGAGCAAGGAGAGCCAGTCCGACTCCCAAAACTGAAGAACTTGGAGTCTGATGTTCAAGGGCAAATAGCATGGGAGAAAGATGTAGGCTGGGAGGCTAGGCCAGTCACCTTTTCACGTTTTTTTGCCTGCTTTGTATTTGCTGGCAGCTGATTAGATTGTGCCCACTAGATTAAGGGTGGATCTGACTCATATGTTAATCTCTTTTGGCAATACCCTTACAGACACACCCAGGATCAATACTTTGTATTCTTCAATCCAATCAAGTTGACAGTCAGCATTAACCATCACACTGCAATATCCAGAGAAGCCTGGAAATAATCACTATGATGACATACTTCCCAAAATACCCACAAGACTGGTCTTCTTTCTCAGACTTAGCTTTTTGCCTAGAATGTTTTGAAAGCAACCATATTCTTCCACACCCGAGTCTCAAAATATCTGCCCACATAAGCCACAGTCCATAAAGTTGTGAAGCATGCTAATGCGGTCCAGACCGGCCATTGACTGCTACAAGAAATGTCATCTAGTGATTTGAGCTGACAAGTGACACTGGGTAGTATTTGCTGTGTTGCTAAATAGCATTCCAGTTACTGTCCTTGAGTTAGAGAGTGAGGTCTGGCTTTATTCATGGAATCATCCTGGGTTCATGGCTTTGGCCTTTCTCCAGCCAGCCTAAGGTTCTACCTCTATTATTGAGCATATAGACTATGATTAATTGACATTTGACACTTCTGTAGGCGTGACTAGCTTCAACACATACATGTTTTCTTTTCTTTTCTTTTTTTTTTTAAGATGGAGTCTTGCTCTGTCGCCCAGGCTGGAGTACAGTGGTGCATGATCTTGGCTCACTGCAACCTCCGCCTCCTGGGTTCAAGTGACTCTTCTGCCTCAGCCTCCTGAGTAGCTGGGACTACAGGCACACTCCACCATGCCCGGCTAATTTTTGTATTTTTAGTAGAGACAGGGTTTCACCATATTGGCCAGGCTGGTCTCGAACTCCTGACCTTGTGATTCACCCACCTTGGCCTCCCAAAGTGTTGGGATTACAGGCATAAGCCACCACACCGGCCTCAACACATACATATTTTATTTTCTAACCCCCCATGCCATATGCTAAAATGCTTAGTGTTAACTCCCCAGTATTTAACTCCTTCCACCTAGTCACTCACAAAAGTGTAATTTTGAAGTGATTACATAGATAAAAGTCACTTATTCTTCAGTAGTTATCTGGGCAACAACAATGTGCAAAGTGTTATGCTAGATGCTGAATATGCAAATTGAACTAAGTCAACTAAGCCATGGTTTCCTGTCCACATGGAGTTTACTATGACAACAAATGCTCTATCAGTCCAGAACACAAGTCCAGGAGGCTCATCTCCCAACTTGTTGCTATCTTCTAGCTTCTCCTGTGATATTTTGAATCCATTTATCTCTAATATTGACTCTATGACCACATTTGTAAATGTTAATTTACTTGTCTACACAGCCTCAGCAACGCTCATTACATATTACATGTACTAGGCAGACAACCATCCTTATGTGTTATGGTGCTTTAAAATTTACAAATGGTCTCATATACATTATCTCATTAATTTTTACAACAACCAGATGAAATAGTGTAGTCAAGCTTCTTCAGGGAAACAGAACCAATTGGATGTGTGTGTGCGTGTGTGTGTGTGTGTGTATGTGTGTAGAGTTGACTCTTGAACACCACAAATTTGAACTGTTCAGATCCACTTTTATGTGGATTTTCTTCCTTTGCCACCCTTGAGACAGCAAGATCAGCCCCTCCTCTTCCTTCCCCTCCTCAGCCTACTCAACATGAAGACAATGATGAAGACCTTTATGACAATCCACTTCCACTTAATAAACAGTAAATATATTTTCTTTTCCTTATGGTTTTCTTAGTAACATTTTTCTCTAACTTATTTTATTGTAAGAATACAGTATATAACACATATACAAAATATGTATTAATCGACTGTCTTATGTTATTGATAAGGATTCTGGTCACCAGTAGGCTATTAATAATTAAGTTTGGGAAGCATCAAAACTTATATGCAAAATTTTAACGAGAGAGAATAGAGAGAGAGAAGAGAGACAGAGTGAGAGAGTGGGGGATTTATTTTAAGAAATTCACTCCCACAACTATGGAGGTTGGCAAGTTCAAACGGCAGTGTAGACTGACAGGCTGGAGACCCAAGTGAAGAGTTAATTCTGCAGTTGAGTCCATTCTTGGTTGCTCTGGGGAAGTCAGTCTTTTGTTCTATTCAGGCCTTTGACTGATTAGATGAGATTCACCCACTAATGAAGGACAATCTGCTTGAGTCAAAGTCTACTAGTTTAAGTGTAAACCTCATCCAAAAACATCCTCACAGAAACATCCAGAATGTTGACAAAATATCTGGGTATCATGGAACAGCCAAGCTGACACATAAAACTAATAATCACAGGCAAGTATTGTTATCCTCATTTATAAAGATGTGGAAACTGTGAATCTTCAAGGTCAAGATGACTTTTCCAAAGTTACACAGTTATTTAGAGCTGCTTTCAATGTACTTTCTGTTACATACAGCTGTCTCATAAAATCTATGATTTCTAGTATTACAATGTTTAATTTTTAAAATTGATCTATACTAGAGAAACCTCTCCATGGATAACCAAGACATTTTTGAATGCCTCATGATTTTGTGTCTTCTGACACCAATTCTCTGAGTGTCCTACAATTCAATTCTGACGCTACCCAGAATTAGTGAAGACCCACAAATGAAGGACTTAGTCTCACAAGACTGCCCCATTTCAGATTCCAACAATGATTTTCAGCTGTCCCCAAGCAACCTGTACTTCTGTCAGGACAATTACAAATTAAAGACTTCCCACAACCCCTCAGATTTGATAATTCACTAGAACAACTCACAGAATTGAGGAAAGCTCTGCACTTTCAATTTCCATTTTATTATAAGGGATACAAATGGTCAGCCAATTGAAGAGGTACATGTGAGGAGGACTGGAAGGGTCATGAGCACAGGAGCCTCTGCTTCCACAGAGTCAGGGTGTACCACCCTCTTAGTATCAGGAAGCTCCCCTCAGCATGGTGTCTAGGGTTTTTAATGAGGTTTCATTATGTAGGCATGATTGATTAAATAATTGGCCATATGATTGAACTTAATCTCCAGTTCTTCTCTCCTCCTAGGAGGTTAGGGGAATGGGGTGGGTTCGAAATTTCCAATCTCTAATCACATTTGGTCTTTTTGGTGTGACAGCTCCTTCCTTGGAACTATGTAAGGACTCCTTAGATAGTCCCATAATAAGCCTTCCTAATAGATTGCACTAGGAAATAATAAATAAATAAATTTAATGGTTGAAACTTCATTTTCCCACTTCACACCTAATAGGATGGCTACTATTCGTAAAACAAACAAACAAACAAAAAAAAACAAAACAGGAAATAACAAACGTTGGTGAGAATGTGGAGAAATTGAAACCTCGTGCACTGTTGGAGGAGACAAAATAGTGCAGTTGCTGTGAAAAGCACTATGGCAATGTATTAGTCTGTTCTCATGCTGCTATAAAGAATTGCCTGAAGCTGGGTAGTTTATAAAGGAAACAGGTTTAATTGACTCACAGCTCCACAGGGCTGGGAAGGCCTCAGGAAACTTACAATCATGGCAGAAGGAGGGAAGCAAACACATCCTTCTTCACATAGTGGCAGGAAGGAGAAGTGATGAGCAAAGAGGGAAAAGTCCCTTAAGCATCAGATCTCATGAGAACTCACTGACTATCATGAGAACAGCATGGAGGTAATGGCCCCCAATGATTCAGTTACCTCCCACTGGGTCCCTCCCTTGACATGTGGGGATTATGGGAACTACAATTCAAGATGAGATTTGGGTGGGGACTCAGCCAAACCATATCACGCAGTTCCTCAAAAAATTAACAAATAGAATTACCATATTATCCTGCAATTTTACTTCTGGATAAAATCCTAAGTGAAGTAAAAGCAGGGATTCAAACAGATACTTGTGTACCTATGCTCATGGTAGTATTATTCACAATAGCCAAAAGATGGAAACAAACAAATCTCCATTGACGAATGAATGGATCAACAAAATATGGTGTGTGTATATATATAGACACACACTATATACATGTATACACTATATATATACACACACACACTATACATGTATATATAATCAAATAATTTTCAGCCTTAAAAATGAAGGAAATTCTGACACACGCTACAACATGGATAAACCTGAGGACATCAAGTTAAATGAAATAAGCCAGTCACAAAAAGATAAATACTGTCTGATTCCACTTACATGAGGTATCTAAAGTAGTCAAATTTAGAGAGACAGAAAGTAGAATGGTGCTTTTAGGGTTTTGGGGCCGAAAAGATTGAGGATATGTTGTTTAAGGGTACAGAGTTTCAGTTTTGCAAGATGAAAAGAGTTCTGGAGATTGGTTATACAAACATGTGAATGCAGTTCACACGACTGAACTGTACACTTACAAATGGTTAAAATGATAAATTTTGTGGTAAGTATATTTTACCACTGGAAAAAAAAGCCAGACCGGGCACAGTGGCTCATGCCTGTAATCCCAGCACTTTGGGAGGCCGAGGCAGGTGGATCATGAGGTCAGGAGATTGAGAACATCCTGGCCAACATGGTGAAACCCTGTCTCTACTAAAAATACAAAAAAAAAGAAAAAAGAAAAAAGAAAAAAAAAATAGCTGAGCATGGTGGCATGTGCCTGTAGCCTCAGCTACTCAGGAGGCTGAGGCAGGAGAATCACTTGAACCTGGGAGGCAGAGGTTTCAGTGAGCCGAGATTGTGCCCTGCACTCCAGCCTAGGCAACAGAGGGAGACTCTGTCTCAAAAAAGAAAGAAAAAATGCCATGGTTGTCCAAGGCCATCCCTAATTACACTTTTGAAGTTGGACTTAACAAAAACAAATTCCAAAAAAACCTTTATTTTTCCATTCCTAAAAACAAAGTCATGAGAAAGTAGTCTGCTCCTCCATGATTCCCCAAAGCTACTTCCTTTCAAAATATTAATAAAATTAATAAACCCCTACCTAGATTAATCAATAAAAAGAGACATGGCCGGGCGCGTTGGCTCACACCTGTAATCTCAGCATTTTGGGAGACTGAGGTGGGGGGACCACTTGAGGACAGGAGTTCAAGACCTGCCTGGCCAACATGGTGAAACCCCATCTCTACTAAAGATACAAAAATTAGCCAGGTGTGGTGGCATGCACCTGTGATCCCAGCTACTCAGGAGACTAAGGCACGAGAATTGCTTGAACCGGAGGTAAATGTAAGCGAGTCAAGATCGCGTCACTGCACTGCACATGTGCGATGGCGTGAGACTCTATGTAAAAAAAAAAAAGAGAGAGAGAAAGAGAGAGAAACCATCAGTATCAGGAATGATGTATAGGGTGTCACTACAGATATTAAAAGGATTATAATGGAGTGTTATGAATACCTTTGTGCCAGAAAGATGCAGAGGAACATAAAATTCAACACCAACTGATACAAAAACTCAAGGGATTTGGAATAGAGCAACTTCCTCAACCTGATGAAAAACATTTACAAGAAACCCAGCAGTTAACACTACTCAATGTAGAAGATTGCGCATTTTCCTCCTAAGATTAGGAAAAATAAACAGAGATGTCCATTATCATTATTTCTATTCAACAGTGTACTGGAGATCCCAGCCAGAATATTACATTAAGAAAAAGAAATAAAAGGCTTACATATTGGAAACAAAGAGGTAAAACTGTCTTTTTTTGCAGATGATTAATGGTGTTTGTGGAAAAATCCTGAGAAATCTATCAAAAAATGCTAGAACTAATAAACACATTTACTAAGGTAATAGGCTACAAAGTCAACATACTAAAAATATTGCATTTCTATATATTAGTTGAGAACAAGTGGAAATTAAAAATATTAGAGTACTTATTTAATAGCATAAAAAGGAAATAGTTATGGATTAATTTAATAAAATATGTGCAGGACTTGTACACTTAAACATTGCAGTGTGAAGCTGAAGAAGATTGAATTATAAGAAGAGATACATCCCAAATTCCTGAATTGGAATGCTCAATATTAAGATGTCAATTTTCCTCAACTTGACCATCTCAATAAAAATTACAGCAGATTTTTTGTCTTGAAATTGCCAAACTGATTTTAAAAGTAAAAGGGAATGTTAAGGACCTAGAATAACTAAGTCAATCTTGAAAAAGAGAACAAAGTTGACAACTACACTTTTGGATTTCAGGTTATAATAAATCAAGATGATATAATATCAGTGTAAGGATACAAAAATCTATTATTGGAACAGAATATAAAGTCCAGAAATTGATCTATTAGTACATTGTCAATTGGTTTTTGACAAAGGTATCAAGATAATTCAAAGGGAGAAGAGATAGTCTTCTCTGTAAGAATCCTGGAACAAATGGTGAAAAATATTTCTGAAAATGAACCACAATACCTACCTCACACAAAAATTAGTTTCAGATAGAATATGACTGAAATATAAAAGCTAAATGTATAAAGCTTCTAGAAGAAATGTAGGAAAATACCTTCACCGTCAAAAAGGCAGCTTTTTAGACAGACAAAAAAGCATTGACCATAAAAAATAGATAAGTTAGACTATCAATATTAAACATATCTGTTCTTCAAAAGATACCACTAAGAAAAGAAAAGACTGGGAGAAAAATGTCAAATATATATTTGAAAAAGAACTTTCAATCAGAATATGTTAAAAACTCTTACAACTCATGATAAACAATTTGGTTAAAAAATGGGCAAATGATCTGGCAAACACTTCAAAAAGAAAGTATATAAATGGCCAAAAGCACACCAAAAGATGTTCAATGCTGTCAGTTATCAGGGAAATCCAAAATAAAACCACCATGAAATGTCACTTCACATCCACTAGAATGGCTAAAATTTTAAATGCTGATAACATGATGCTTGGAGAGGATGTGAAACAACCAGAACTCACTCATTGCTGGGAAGTGATAAAAACTACTTTGGAAAACGATTTGGCAGTTTCTTATATAATTAAACCCACAAGTACCCTGTGATCCAACAGTTCCATATTTAGGTGTTCCATAACAGTTCGGAGAAAAATAAAAATATAACCATGAAAGCCTTGCACAAGAATGTTTGTAGTAGATTTTATTCATATGAACTCCAGAATGTGAATAACCCAAAACTGTATATAAGCAAGTAAATTGGTAAGCAAATTGTGGTATATTGACACACTGGAATACTACTCAGTAGTAAAAAGAAATGAATTACTGATACGTGTAACCATGTAGGTGAATCTCAGAAATGTTATAGTTAGTGAAAATAAGGCAGACACAAAAGAGTACTTACTTCTACAGGCAAAATTAGGCCATGGTGATAGAGAGCAGAACAGTTGTTGCCCAGAGAGGAGAACTGGAACAGGACACAAAGAACACACTAGGGCAATAAAAATGTTTTATATCTTGATAGGGTTTTGGTTACCTGAGCACATACATTTGTCAAAAATTCATCTGTGTATTTTATTCTATGTAATTTAGGCCTCATTTTCCAAAATGTGAGACTGCCTAGGAGGCCTCAGACTCCAAATTTTCCTCTAGGCCTCTACTAGTAATTCCATAGAATAGTGAAGAGACTGAATATCTCAATGAATTTGAATAATTTGCCGAAGAACATAACTGTGTCTTACTGGCAGAGTACCCACAGCTCAGGAAATATCACACCTTCGAGAGAAAATGTTAGTATAACCTTAGTCAGGTTTAATAATAGTGGTATTTTATTGTTGCTTTTATTCCTAAAGCTTAGAAATTCTCTATTAATAACATAGCAAAAATTAGCTAATCAATGAAATTAGCAAAGGATAAATTGAGATATAATAAAAAGAACTATCTAATACCTAGGGCGAGACACTAACTCTTTTTGTCAAGCATCTGTCTTTCCATTATTGAACATCCTTTAGAACCAATGATTTATCTTAATTTTCTTTAGAATTCAGTGTTGTTATTGTTTTAAAGCCATGACTGACTCATCAGTTATCATTTAATAAACACCTAAAATGGACTACTTCATGAATATTTTTTCACTCCATCTCTACTTCATCTTGTTTGCAGTTATATAGCACTTCATTTATTTTATTTAACAAATACTTAGTGGCTGCCATTTATCAGGCACTGTTCTAGACTCTAGTGAACAAAGCAAACAAAAAATCCTGCCCACAAGGAGCTTATTTTCTGAGAGGCAGAGAGGCAAACATTAAAGAAGATAAATGCGCAAAATATATAGTGCAAACAGGGGTCCATGGCCTGTTAGAAACCGGGTCACACAGCAGGAGGTAAGCAGGGCATGAGCGAGCAGTACCACCTGAGCTCCGCCTCCTGTCAGATCAATACACATTACAGTTTCACTGGAGCACGAACCCTATTGTGAACTGTGCATGTGAGCGATCTAGGTTGTGTGCTCTTTGTGAGAATCTAATGTCTGATGATCTGAGGCGGGGCAGTTTCATCCCCAAAACATCCCTGCCCACCTTCCCACCATCTTTGGAAAAATTGTCTTCCAGTCCCTTGGGCCAAAAAGGTTGGGGATCAACAGTGTAAATGATAATAATGAAGATAGGAATTATGGAAAAAAATTAAGCAGGCAGAATAGAGTGTCATAATGAAGGTCTGATTTAAGCAGGGTGCTCAGGCAAGACCTCATCAAGAAGGTGAGTTTGAGTAAAGACCTGTAAGAGGTGAGGGAGTCGGTCGTGCCACATCTGGTGGAAGAACAGTCCAGGTAGAATAAAGAGTAAGTACAAAGACTTGAGTTTTAGAAATTACACTTGGCCTACATTTGTTCTGTCATGGTTATTGACTCATTTCAGTTACAGCAAAAATAATATCACAGTTATCTAGGTTAGTGATTCTCAAACTTTAGCATCACCTGCAGAATCACTTGGAGAGCTTATTAAAACGTAATTGCTGGGTCCCACTATGATTTTCTGATTCAGAAGTTCTGAGGGGATTGGAGGGAAGGAGTCAAGAATTTTCATTTCTAAGAAGTTCTCAGAGAAATGCCATCATTCACACCTTAAGGACGACTGTGTTGGAGGGACAAAAGGAGGCCACTATAATCAAGTTAGCTTAAGCAGTGAGTGTTAGGAAGTGATTGAGAGATAAGGGAGACACAAGAGGAAAGAGCAGTTAGATAGTCATGTCTGCCCTGGTAAGCTCTTTGGTTTTGACTGTGAGAGAAATGGGAAATATTACATGCCAACTTGAGTTAATTTGATCATTTACATCTTTCAGGTTCTTTTGGGGAGCGGGATGCAGTAAAAGTAAGCTATTCCTCCCAACCTCAATACCATGTTAAAATAAAGAAAATCTTAGGCTAAATTCTTTCAAATTGACAGATATTTACTAAACAAACATTAATTAGCAAACAAGCATAAAAGACTGCATATGATGTCCCAAACTTTTTGTTCCTTAGGTAATCTGATTATATCCTGCCTAAAAGGTTTGCTCAGACAAAACGACATTCTCCAGGCAGTATTCTGTGCAGTCAGCCAGTAACCAAGAATGATCCTGCTCATTAATGGACACTGGGACCTTTCAATATAAAGCTTTGGGCTCCGTTCTGAAAAGTACAGGCTACAGGTCTTGCCAGATTCTTCTGTCCAGGTTGTGTAAGACTAGCAAGCGTCCTTAAAATATTTCAGGTAATCCAAGGTCTTGAATGCCATTAATTTCACCAATGAAAATTCATTTCTGATGTTGATGATGCTAAATCTCAAAGGCTCGGATATTGATTGAGATGGAAAGATGACAACCTTGTAATGAGAAGCCTATGGATGTGGGTTTCCTGGTGCTAGCAACCACACCTGAGGTACAAATTCCCCACTAGGTCAATAGACATCACTTCAGGTGGTATAATTTAATCTAACATTCACATACAAATAATGCTATCTTTGCTGGTGTCTTCTAAAGTCAATTACAACTGTGACAACAAGAAGCAGCGCTTCTCTACACTTTTACACAATAAGGCATATGTTAAAAATGATACAGCACTTTGAGGTAAATTCAGGAGGCTGACCCTGTGGGATGAAGGGCCAAGATCCTGGCACACATGTAGCCTGTACACTAGTGTGCTCCACACATGAAGTAAGATCTGGCAAGAGCAAATATTTGAACCCTTATTGATACTCTTTGTTATGGAAGGCCATCTACTGAGGATGCTCTAAACATTTTAGATGATAAGTTCCATTAGAGGACCTACAAAATCACTTTCAAAACTGAGATACTCAGATTTGCCAAGAGTTATTCTTCTGTGGTAATGCTGCCTCGGCCGTGTTGTACAAGTTATTTGAGAGCAGAGAAATGGATTCATACCCTAGACCATACCACAGTGCTAACATGTCACTTACAAACAAATCACATTTATGAAGTGCTTGCTACATGCCAGAAACTGTTTTTCAGTACTTTTGATGTATTAGCTGACTTCTTTGTGAAAGTCCCAGGAAGTCTCACAGCTGGGGTCTTCAGCCAAGCTCCTAATCCAAGATCTGGACTCCAGAGACTGCTTTCACTCACGCTCACTGCCTCTTAAGCTGGTATAAAATAGATGTTCAGCTAAGTACCTGAGAAGGGCTTGGATGATGGCTGGCCCTTGAACTCAATTTGTGATTCAGTTGTTTAGAATAGGTTGCTATTAAATCACTGGTTAATTTATATATGAATTACCAACTACATCCAACTGTCTCCCAAAAGGGTATATTTGACTGAAAAAGAAACAGTTGTAAAAATGCTGATGTACCAGTGCACTCCTAGCAGCTCAGAGCAAGTGGCTTACTGATTAGGCTAGCAGTTTTTGCTTAACTTTAAATAGCTGCATAGCCCCTATGTCTCACACTGCATGAAGTGCGAAAGACAGCAATGTACCATTTTTGGAACCGGACTGACACAGCCTTGGAGAGCAGTTTGGGTTTTTGACAAAATAAAGAGGCAGTAGGCAAAACCTCAAATTAAAAAGGGGCTAAATAATAGTCATTATTATAATTCACTTTTTATTTAAACTGGGACTTTATTTCAAGTGTGGCTCAACTATTACATTAAATCATTAACTTGACTTAAAATTTTAATCAACATTTAGGGAAGGTAAGTTTCACACTGGAGTTGCTTTTTAATGAAGTCTGTTGGCAAATCTAGCAAAATATTCAAAAGACGGATTTAAAATGCAGTAAATACCTGTATTCATTAAAAAGCTGCATTCCTTCTACCCAGTGATCACATACCTCACACCCTGTGGATGGCAATAAACAAAAGGTCATAGGAATAAGGTCTAGACTTTTAGCAAGGGATGCTGGTGTGAAGGTATTTGATACTAACTAAAGCCACATCAAAAGAACATAAAATATATGTCTGTGAGTTGATTCGGAAGGAGAACAGGGCTTAAAATGGGAAGTGACCTACTTGGGAGGCTGAGGCAGGAGAATCACTTGAATCCGGAAGTAGAGGTTGTGGTGAGCCGAGATCATGCCATTGCACCCCAGCCTGGGCAGCAACAGTGAAACTCCATTTCAAAAAATAAAGGAAGTGAGGAGAGGGAACCCAACCTATATACTCAAACAGGAGAGATAAAGAAGAGATTTTTAAGCCTGACCTGTATCATGGCAGGACAGGCTTCAGGTCCTGAAAGAACTCAATGCTAATGAGATTCAAATTCCTTTCCTTCATCAGATTCAGAGAAATTCTCAGACTTGCAGTAACAAGTCTCAATAACATGGTCATTTCTCTGGAGTGGGGCTCCATCTAGATGTAAAAACCATATTTCAGACTTTTATAATGACCTGTTTAAGGAATTGTTCTAATAAAAGGAAGGATATTGCTATCAAAAGAATAAGAGTAAAGTGAGAAGAAAGTCTGTGAATGCTGAAAATGGATTATTTTGGTCTATGATTGACTGTATTAAACTTTACTTGTCTGCAGAGACATAAAGTGGCAGATAAAGGTGTGTGTGTGTGTGTGTGTGTGTGTGTGTATTTTTATATACAGAGTATAGGCAAGACACATACCAGAACCACAGATTATGAGTTCTGTTTATTTAACAAGACAAACTTTTGTTATAAAAGCTTCATTTTCAAATACGGATTAAAGTTTTTTTTGTGTGTGTGGTTTTTTTTTTTAACGTTTTTCATTTTAAAAACTGAGTAAGGTTAAATTAATGTGCTGGGCGTGGTGGCTCATGCCTGTAATCCCAGCATTTTGGAAAGCCGAGGCGGGCGGATCACCTGAGGTCAAGAGTTCAAGACCAGCCTGGACAACATGGTAAAATCCCATCTCTACTAAAAATACAAAAATTAGCCAGGCCTGGTGGCACATGCCTGTAATCCCAGCTACTCAGGAGGCTGAGGCACGAGAATTACTTGAACTCAGGAGGCAGAGGTTGTAGTGAGCCAGGTATCCTCAGGAATACATAAATTAAAAGGATTGTTTTCAGTTTTTCTGGGAATTTTTCAAGTCATATAAATTTTAAAAGTAACAACTTTTCTCTGCTAATTTTTATTAGCCTGGTGAATAAAACGTTTCTGGTCAGTGTACAAATTACTACCTGGCCTTTACTTCCTCCAAACTAGTTCTGATATGGTGCAATAATATATATCCCTGCAGAACCATCTGCCACAGGCATCATGTTATTCCTGCTACCTTTCTATGCCTGAGGGCCAGGAGGGCAGTTCAGCCCTCAAACGCAACGAGAAGAGGAACAACGGGTCTCCTGGGGGTTCCCTAGAGGTGAATGGGGACCAGTCCCCTCCTGGGTTGGTCGGGCTTTGAATGGCAGCTCAGCTCCTTCTTCCTGACTAGACTGCCAAAGCCTTGTTTCCCATGGAATAACATCCACTTATTCCTGTGGAAATGGAGAAACAAGGAGCTTTTTCTTCTATGTGCTCAAAGGCTCAAGACAAAGAGGAATAAGTTTAAAGAAAAGAGTTTTAGAATTGGAAGAAGCTGGAATCAAGCTTCTCCATCCGGCTTGTGTCCTTGGAATCCATGAAGAAATTTAAAAATAGTATGTTTCTTCACCAAAGGGGAAGAGTTTAAATTTATCTGGACTCAATATATGAAGCTATATTTCAGCTGTATTAACTTATTAGCAGTCTTTTTGAAGAGTGATTTAGTTCTTACTGATATATTTTGTGTCAAAAGTACCTCTTTAATGTTAGCAGTAATGAAAAATCTACTAATTATTATTTAAAATTAACTTTAAGAAGATACCATTTTAGACTTGCGCATGTGCCTGCTCAATGTATATTTTCAACATCCCTTGAAACCTAGACTTTGTTCCCCATTCCCTCAGCAAAGCAGAGAGACCCATTTTTAACATATGGAAGCATTTTCACACTGCGAGTTATTCTGAGTGAAAAATATGTGATTTACAAACGCTGTCAAATTAAATATGTATTTCCAAATGGTATCAGGTTGACCAAGCACATCCTAGGACACATTCTGCAACTTTCTGAGCCCTTGGGCCTAAATAATGAAGTAGTGTAGAGAAAGAGCAAACAGTTCTTTCTGTCATTATCAATCCAGAAGTTCCACATTTGCTGCTAATAAGCATATTCAAGTAAAGATTACAAGTAACTTTGTCACAAAAGGACACAATAGTCTTATTTATAGACAAAGTAACACCTTCAAACTATGCAGAAATGGGAGTGCCCTGTCAAAAGTAACACATTCTTCTGAGTTATTGCTGCCAGTGGCCGAAAAGAAATACTTATATGGAGATTTTACATTGCTAGGATCACTATGCCATTTGCCTGCAGACATTCTTGATCAAATCTCTTTAGAGTCAGAATATGCACAAATAATGGCAAGAATAACAGAAGCATCTTGCAGTGTTTTATAGACGGCAAAATTGAAGTGCAGGAAGACTCACACAATATAGGATCATGTCCCAACCAGGTTTATACAGAACCATGGGAGGCAGGAAAGAGCCATCACAGCCCAGGCATGTCACCTTTCAGAAAAGAAGCTGTAAAATAGTCATTTAACTCACAATGGAAGCCAGGAAGGAAGCTAACTTAGCAAAGAAGATTTGGAGTCAGCTCTCATGTGTTATAGTCTCAGATATCTAAGAATTTTCTGTGTGACCTGAGACGACAGGTCCTGTAATTTTAGAGCCTTAGTTCTCTCATGAGCAAAAGGGTTCAATAACTAACTTCTTGAGGATCATATCATGTAATAACAGCACAGCTTACTGAGCATTTCTTACAAGGCAGGCACTGTGCTGAATGTTTTACATACATGACCTTGCTGAATCGTTACAACTCTGTAAGGGTAGGTCTAATGATCCCCATTTCATAGGTGAGAAAACCTGGGCTCTTGGGGTCAAATGACGTGCTCCAGCTCACACAGTAACTAGAAGAGACAAAATTTTAATCCAGTCTGTTTTTCTCCAAAGCTCAGGTTTTTAAAACCATACCTCTAGTTCCTAGTAGTCATTCTTTTATTTACCAAATATTAATATATTTAAATATGTCTTATAAAGTATGGCACAAATGTAAATTTTTATATTACACTAGTGCATAAAAGAAGCATCCTTGGTGATCAGCCAGATCTAACTTGTCATAGTACTTCTTAAAGTCATATTCAGTTAAACATTTCAAAAGGCAAGAGAGTAAAGACTAGTCATGACAGGTATATGCATTTCATATAGTAGCTATTATCTTTAAGAAGAGAGAAAAAATAATAATTCAAAGATTAATATTCTGACACTAAAACAATAGTAAAATATAATGGAGCATGCTGTGACAGCCATTGAAAAAGATCTATTAAAAAACAAAGAAAGTCCTTATAAAACCATTCTACTCCCTGATCACCCCCAAATAAATAGCTCACTGCACGTGATGATCATATCTTTGGGGATCAATTACAAAACATTTTCAAAATATACATACAAATTCAGTTTCTTCAGTCATCACTGTATTTGATTGATAGGGTGATTTGCCTGATGTTCTATATGAAACGATTTAATGAAAATTCTGTTTTTAGGACTCTGTGAACTTCTTCATAAAGACATTAATGAAGTAAACAACTTTAAAAAACGAGAATTATTTTTTCAATTGAATTATTGCTGCTGCAGATCCCCAGTTTCTTAAAAGCAAATGAAATTAAGTCACTGGCTATGGCCCACTACCACATGTGGCTGGATTATAAATGAAGCAGCACAGTCTGGAGTTACGTTTGGGGTGAGAAGTACATTCAACACAAGAATTTTCAAGGGTTTGGTTCTACTTTCAGAAGGGTAGTAGGTCTGTGTTTGATACAACCTATGAGTCTTCTTGCCTCTTGTTCACATTATATATTTTCTTATCTCTATGTCTTGGTTTTTCAAAATTGTTCGGTGTCTAGATCTAGACCAATGTACAAATCAGTAGAGGAAACAGTTGAGAGTCTTTGGAACTTAAAATGAATGGTTTCCTTGAAGATTATCAGCATGAGAATCAGATGTATTCAGAAAATGAGATGGATTAGACAAAGCTCTGGGTAATAATGGTTGTAATCGGTCATATTGTCAGAGAGTTTTCTCATCTTCTCCAATTTCTTCTTGTGAAATGATTTCCATTCTGAAAATAACTGCTTTCTTTACCAGCTTGGTATTGATGAGAAAAGAGGAATAACTTTCCTTATTTTTTTTACATGTTGATTCTTTTTTCTCTAGTGTGTGTTTGTCATAAATGAATATAAACTAAGAAATGTTAGATTTCCTAGAGTTGGCAGTTTATAACTTCATTTCTGATAAAAACTTTAAAGCAGTTAAGAACAAGTACAGTTAAAATTGCAGTTAGATCAAAAGGGGTAAGGGTTCCTACTCTTTTACTTCATATACGCTGGTATAAAGATCTGAACACAAAATTGGTTACATCTTCAACAGGTATGATCAGGGCTGCAATCATTTCAGCAGGATCCATTCATCTTGTGTCTCCAGTTGAGTTAGTGCTTTGTGAATCAGCCTGGAAACTTTCTGTATAAGTTGCCTCTCTTTTCCCCAGAGGCCTGGTTATTTTACCCTGAAATTGGTTCTCATGAAAAGAACCAGAGTGTCCCATTACAGTTAATAATGTCAGGCTGTGGCCCTACCACCTCCTTCTGTAAAGACAGACTTTTTAATCTTTTAGTAGATAGTTTATTGCTTATTTCATTAAAAAAATTTTTTTTACAGATTTCCCCCACATATGGCTAGAAATAAGTAGAAACAAGTACAGAATGTCTCATGCTTGTGGTTCCTTTGTGAATTGGCACAGGTTCCTTCTTCTGGGGCTACAATTTGCCCCTTCTGTAAACTATCTTGAAAGACTTCAATATAGGTTTGGTTTTTCATTTGTTCTTTTTTAAAAAATCAAGATTGTGATTCAGACTTTCTGTATCTCCTCTTCCTTGGGTTCCATATAGAGATTGAGATCACCTGCTATGATTTGTCTATTTTTTTTCTACAGATAATGTCAGTTTTTACATTTGAAACTTCAGATGTTTCAAATTCTTCTTGAGGAATTTTAGAGCTATGGCAAATGTTTTTGATGTAGTTTATGCTTCCAGCTTAAATTTTTGCTTTGCAGCAATGAACATTTTAATCAATATTCAGTCATCTCAACCAGTGACATTTTCCAAAAAAATTTGTCCATGTAAAGAAGTTAGATCTTAGGCATATCATTAAAACAGAAAGCGAACTTTTGCATGTGAGAAGAAATCATTAATTGCTTCAAGCAGAATATCCGAATGGCTAATTTTAATATCAATATCAGTATTGATATTTCAATATCCTTTACCACAGAGACTTCTTTGCAAGTACTTAGGGTAGCCCTTGACTTCACCTTACATTGAATTGTAGTAATTATAGTATATGGTTTGGATAGTAATTATTTTCACATTAATTGTGAGCATACTCAGAAGATCCCACAGGTTTAGTCATTACTAGTTAGTAGTCACTACTCTACTACTCTAACTAGTGACTACTAGAGTAGTCCAGGAATCTTTACTGCCATTTTCCTAAATTTGATCTCAGTTGACAGAAATCTGAATGTGCTCTAGAGGACTGCTTATCAATATTAGCTTGTCTACAAATCACCTGGGGATCTTATAAAATGTAGCTTCTGACTTAGTAGGGTAGGGTGGAGACTCAGATTCTGCATTTCTAATGAGCTCCCTGTCAATGCTGCTGGTTCGTCTGGACCACACTTGGAGGAGCAAGGATCTCTAAGACTATTTATGGGCCACATCTGAATTTGGAAACTTCCTGATATCAAAAAATAAAAAGAATAAAAAAGATAAGAGAGAAATGAGAAGCAAGCTAGGGGTAAGCATAAGGTAACGAGTGAAAAGAAAAAGAAAGACTTTTGGGGAAGAATGAGGCATTTCCCCCAGAGCTAACAGAGAGTATATGGTTTGGCTGTGTCCCCACCCAAATCTCCTCTTGAATTGTAGCTCCTATAAATCCCATGTGTTGTTCCCAGTGGGAAATTATTGAATCATGGGGACAGTTTCCTTTGTGAGTTGTTCTTGTGGTAGTGAATAAGTTTCATGAGATCTGGTGGTTTTATAAAGGGAAACCCCATTCGCTTGGCTCTTAATTCTCTCTTGTCTGCCTGCATGTAAGACGTGCTTCTCACCTTCCACCATGATTGTGAAGCCTCCCCAGCCACGTGGAACTGTGAGTCCATTTCTTTACAAATTATCCAGTCTTGGGTGTGTCTTTATCTACAGCATGAGAACAGACTAATATAGTGAGTCCATATCACATAAGACAGCAGAGAAGGAGAGAAGTGAATCTAACTTTTATTCAGTGTCTCCTATGCAGCCTGTATCCTGACATATTGCTACATGTTTATATATGAGTGGATAGATAGATGTCTACATCTGAATATATGGAGAGATGTATGCATACATGGAGGATGGATGAATAGACAGATATAGATATTCTGCTTTGTTTCAAAAGCTTAGAGAAGTTGTAGGTGTTCTTGCATGCATATACTGCTTAAATCCTCATAATAGCTCATATATATACACACACACACACACACACACATATATATATATACAGAAAGAGAGAGAGACGAAAAAGCTGAGGCTCAAGTCCTTTATTTAAAAACACAGCTCTAGGACCATCTAACTTCCAAGCTCTAAAATCCATGCTTTGACAAGCCAGAGAACCAGACACGGTGAAGAATGATGAGAAGACAGGGACATAAGGAAAGTACTGGAGACTGGGGTGAGACAGTGCACAAGGAGCAGAAACTAGAGAAGAGGATGTGGAAGAGACATGTGGAAAGGTCCAGGAAGAAAGGGAGAAGAAAATGCAGGGACTGCCAGGGCTACAGTTCAAGTGGATAATTCCAGTCCTGGTAGCAATTAGAGCTGACCTATTTGGCAGTGCCTGCCCCTCTGCAGGGGTTTGTTGCCACTTTCTTTCCTGCCAAGATTGTTTACACAACCTTTTTTAGCCCTGGCTAGAGTAGTCTGGTTCTATCCAGCATGGAGAATTTGGTTTCTATTGCAGGAAGTCAGGGACCCCGAACAGAGGGACTGGCTGAAGCCATGGCAGAAGAACATAAATTGTGAAGATTTCATGGACACTTATCACTTCATCAATCCATACTCTTGTGATTTCCTATGCCTGTCTTTACTTTAATCTCTTAATCCTGTCATCTTCGTAAGCTGAGGATGAATGTCGCCTCAGGACCCTGTGATGATTGTGTTAACTGCACAAATTGTTGTAGAGCATGTGCATTTGAACAATATGAAATCTGGGCACCTTAAGAACAGGATAACAGCGATTTTCAGGGAACAAGGGAGATAACTTTAAAGTTTGACAGTCTGTGGGCTGGGCAGAACAGAGCCATATTTCTCTTATTACCAAAAACGGGTAAGATAAATATCACTTGGGGAGAAGAATGCATTCCCAGAAGAGGCCTCTGAATGGCTGCTCTGGGGGTGTCTGTCTTATGCAGATGTAAATAGGGCTGAAACACGCCTTAGTCTCCTTCAGTGCCCCCAGGCTTGCTAGGATTAGGAAATTCCAACCTGGCAAATTCTAGTCAGACTGGTTCTCTGCTCTTGAACCTTGTTTATCAACGACAATGCATGCACAGCTGGACATGGAAGTTTATTAGTGATTCTAGTTTCGCCCTGACCTTGTGATCTCACCCTGACCTCCTGCTTTGTGATCTTTCATCACCCTTGAAGCATGTGATCTCTGTGACCCACGCCCTATTCAGACATTCCCTCCCTTTTGACAATTGCTAATAAAAACTTGCTGGTTTTACAGCTCAGGGAGCATCACAGAACCTGCCGATATGTGATGTCTCCCTCAGACACCCAGCTTTAAAATTTCTCTCTTTTGTACTCTTTCCCTTTATTTCTCAGACCAGCCAACACTTAGGGAAATAGAAAACAAACTACATGAAATATCAGGGGCTGAATTTCCCCCATAGGTTTCCACCTCTACTACACTACCAACTGGAAAGAAGAGGTGTACTGAAATCTAGGTCGGGGAAGCTGTGTAGCAGAAACTTGGGGACCTCTAGAAACTGCCTGTCCCCCATGCCCACTGGAGTACAATGGAACCAAAGGTACTCCATTCTCAGCAGCTTACTCTATCTTGACATTTTCTTTTGACTCAGTAGATCCTTTCAAATTCCCACCTCTGAGAGGATCCAGCAACAAAATCCTCCAGTTACTTTCCCAGTTGAAATAGGTTTATTTGTCAGAAACCAGGTGTCATTTAAAGATACGGAAATAAAAGGTAGGGACACCTTATAACCCACCCAAAATTGGGGGGGGGGTATATAGTACATATCAAAATAGAAAAATAAAGTTTATTGTAAACATTGACTGTGATAGTATAATACTTTAAAATCCTGGAGGACAAAGCTATTAAATATATGCATAGTATTCAGTTGAATCCTTTTTTCCCCTATACATACCTATGATACAATTTAATTTTCAAATTAAGCACAGCAAGAGATTAAGAATGATAGTCTAGGACAATTTTAACAATATACTGTAATGTTATGTGAATGTTCTCTCAAAATGTCTGAACTGCAGTTGACCATGTGTAGCTAAAGCCACAGATAACAGCGACAACTGTACTGGATTTTCTTCCTAGTGAATTCCTGTCTACAGACTCAGATGAGTGTTTTGAGTAAAGGTGAAGGCCAAGGACTAAAGCAAATGTCTTTCAAAGGTTTAGATGGCATCATAAAAAGCAGATCTTCAGTTATTCTGTGGAAGTTTTGACTGCTTTCTGAACTCAGTGACTCCATCTTACTCATACCTTTATTTCCACATATGTTAATGTGAAGAACAGTTAAGTTCAAGAAGCAAGGTACTGTATGCTTGCTGGGCAGTATACTTCAATAAGAAGTCTATTTTTGGCAAGCAGCATGGGGCTTGTCTTCTACTTCTGGGAGTCTGACACTATGGTAGAAAAGGGATTATTTTTTAATTTAGTTTTTATATTTTCAAAGTTACATGTGATTTAAGGAATCAAATGGTTTTATGAGGCTTTTCTGGAAAAACAGGAGACTCATCCTTGTCCCCTCCTTTGCTCTCCCTTTTCTTGATCCCCAGAGACAACCATATCCAACTCTCACTACTGTTTCTTTCAGCATTAACCTCCGTATCTCCATATATCACACTATTTCTTTATTTTTATGTTTAGGCTCCATTAGGCTGCAAAGTCAGTTACCACTTATCCTTCTGCCTCCCAGCTTCCAAAATTCTGTTGCTATTATTTCTCTTCATTTTTCCTTGTATTTGTGGTGGCTTCCTCTTCCTCCCCGACACAAAAAAAGCCTTATTATTTTGTGATTTCTGATTTAAGCAGGGAGTTGAAGTTCACGTGTATGGTCAATCAACTTTGACAAAGCTGAAAGTCCTGTTGTTTCATACTGATTTTTCCTTAGCATAGTGCTGGATTATGTCACATATCATACATTTGGGACTAATTTGTGCCAGTAGAGCCATATAGGATAATATATCAGTACGATGCATTGAAGTTAAATCAATGGTTTTGGAGGTAGGAGGCCTAGATTTAATTAAAGGTGTTGCCACTTACTAATGGTATGCATTTAGCGAGGCACTAAACCAAGCCTTAGTTTCCTCATCTGTAAGTGGCAGAAACCATATTTAATCCACAGAATGATTAAAATAATTAATTTAGACCAGATGATGGATAAAAGCACTTGGCCCACAATGTACCCTCCTTGTGGAGCAGAATTACAAGTGAACTGAGATTGAATTAATAGATAGTACTTCGTGTTCTTTCTTATAACAGGTACTCAATACAATATTTGTGAGGTGAATGAATGTCTTCTCTTAATGAAGTATTTCAGAAAAAAACAACATTGAATATTGAGATTCATTAAATGCTACATGAATCTCAAAACAAGCAAAATAGCAAAATTAACCTTTACGTTTTAAAGTCTTTCTAATCCCCTCATTTTCTTTCATTGCCACAGAAGACTGTATTTTAAAGTTTTAATTATTCGATTTCTCTTAAAAAAAAAAGTCATGGATGCACGATTTTAAAGAAAGAAAAGAGCAGCCTCATCAGCTCTTTTCTAGAACTTAGACTAGCCTCTTAGTTAGATTCCTCATTTCCTCTCCCTTAGTCCCTTCCCCCCAATACCCTTTCATCACCGCGGAAGGGGTGATCTTTAAAAGAAAAAATTCCTATCAGAGCAAATCACTCCCCCGCTTAAAATCCCTCTTTGACATCCCATTTTTCTTGGAATAAAAACAGAACTCCCTGGCAGAACCTACAAAGCCTTGCAAAGCTCCAGCCTCATCTCCAGTCCTGTTTTGTAACCCTTGCCCACTGTTTTCTTAGGGTATCAGCTACACTGGTTCCTTTCATTATTGAAATGTGGCAAGCTCCAGCCTTCCTCAGAGACTTTCCTCTTGCTTTTCCCTCTGCTTGGAATGTCCTTCTTCAGTGTTTGCCTGGCTAACTTCTACTCATCCTACAAGTCTGCCTGAATATCACCTCTCCTGGAAACCTTACCCTGACCCCAAAAACTAAGATTCTCTTGTTGGTTACTTGTTGAGAGCCTGGTACTTCCCTTTTATAATGCTTACCCCAGTTGAACTTCAATAATTGTGTAATTAATTACTTAGTTCTGTTTCTCCTCCTCAGTGTAAGCTCTATAAAAGGCAGGGACTACATCTGTTTTCTTTACTGCTTTATCCATGTTAAAGGAAAAAGTTTAGACAAATTAAATTTATTAGAGTTTAATTGAGCAAAGAACAATTTGCGAATCAGGCAGCCCCCAAACCATAATGAGTTGAGAGAGACTCCAGTGCTGCCATGTGGTCAGAAAAAGGAAACAGAAAAAGGAAAGTGACCTGCAGAAAATGGAAGTGAGATACAGAAACAGCTGGATTGGTTACAGCTGGTTTTTGCTTTGCTTTATTTGAAGAGTTGGCCTCTTGTGATTGGCTGAAACCCAGCGATTGGTAGAGGAGTAAGTTCCAGTCTGTTTACACATCCAGTTCACTACGAACAAAGAAATCTTTAGGCAGAATTTATAAGGCGGTAGCTTTAGGCTAAACTTAATTTAACATCCACAATACCATGCAAAATGTCTTGTACATAGTCATTTCTCAATACATATTTGTTGAATAAAAGGATTAATGACTATAGTAGAAAGGAAAAAAGGCTACATTTTAAATATATAATTTTAAGGACCCTGTTTTTATTTTCAGATTCTCCTGCTGGGTTAGGTAAACAAATCTGCTGTAGACCCAATGGCTTGACAAATGCTTACTTTTGACTCAGTCTTTGAAGTTAAGAGAATTGTTTGGGAGAAGGGGAGAGAACCTAGGGGGAAGAAGTATGAAGGTTATCTCTTTGCTAACCAAGTTCTGGGCAGTGTCAAGAAGGGAAGGTGATTGTGCTGCCACTAATGCACCTTCAGTTAGACCATGTGTCCCTAGCTTCCAGCACAGTGCTTGCATAAAAAAGATGCTCAATAAATATGTGTTGAATTAATGGATAAAGGTGGCCTTTTTACTTCGCCATATGCCCACCAAGCTGCAAGTACGCTTTGTGACTTCCTCTTTAATGCTGCCATTGAAGATCACTTTTGCACGTTTTTAGCTGTATGTTTTGACAGAGGGAAAGTCAATATATTATTTGTGTAGGCTCAGATCAAGTCATGCTATTTAGGGATGATTGTCCTAAGCCCAGTTTGGAAGAGCCCCATTTATTATTCTAATTAGTAAATACTCCACTACACATTCACAAAAAGTATTTCTTTTCAAAATCTCTGCAAATCTCACTGCTTAAATCTAATGTAATTTCTGGAAAAGGAGCTCATTTTGAAAAACAACAAAGAATTGAGTTATAGCTTCATATGAATGGCAATGCCAAAATATTAGTGAAGATTTTCTGCTGGGGATCACTTGGCTCCAAGTGAAGACAGCATGGTAAGTGCTTGCATAAAAAAACTAAACAAGGCCGGGCGCGGTGGCTCACGCCTGTAATCCCAGCACTTTGGGAGGCTGAGGCGGGTGGATCACCTGAGGTCAGGAGGTCGAGACCAGTGTGGCCAACATGGTGAAACCTCATCTCTACTAAAAATACAAAAAATTAGCTAGGTATAGTGACACATGCCTGTAATCCCAGCTACTCAGGAGGCTGAGGCAGGAGAATGGCTTCAATCTAGGAAGTGGAGGTTGTAGTGAGCCAAGATTGTGCCATTAGCCATTACACTACAGCCTGGGCAACAAGAGCAAGACTCCATCTCACACACACACACCAAAAAAAAAAACAAAACAAAAAAAACAAAAAACACCCACTAAACAGTTTTATTTCACTGGACTGGGAAGAGGTATGCAAGTTCACATGGCTCTAGGAGATTCACAAAGCGTGTTTACAGACTTTATGACACTCTTAAAAGATTGTGATGAAATGGGGAATCCCTTTCTGGCATTTAAACGCTGTATATGTCTAGTAGTTTCTTGAAATTTGTCAGCTAGAGCTTTATTTATTCAGCTCAGGGATAGCAAATTACCTCAGTGCATGCCAAGACAATACACTGCTAATGGCTGCTATAATGAGAAAAGTTCTGAGGTCTTACTTGGTCTCATCCAGAATGTGTTGTCATCACTTAGCAATGATAGCTATGAGTTTTAGAATGGGGATTGGTGGAATGCCAGATATCCTTTCTTTAAGGCTTTTTTTGTTTGGTTTTGTTAAAATTTAAATCTAAAAGTCTCATTTAATCTTCACATAAACTCTATGAGGTAAGTACTGCTATAATCTCGATTTTTTTTTTCAGATGAGAAACTAAGGTAAAGATACATTGTTTGCCAAAGTATTTAGTCAATTAGTGATGGAACTTATATTTGAACACATGCTTATCCAAACTAACTCCAGAGCCCAGGCTCTTAACTGCCACATAATATTTCTTAAGAATTCTGAAGCATTCATATTTAAAGCTGTTAACACTTATGCATACCCTAGAATGAATTTCTCTCTATTGTCTTATCTAAAATAAGAAAATACAAAATATTAATAAGGCTGGCAAGGTTGAAGACAAACTTTACCTACTTTATAACACTGTGCAATACTAATTTTTTATCTAAATATCAAAAATAAAGTTTGGTGTATGACTACTCTAGTGAAGGAAATATGAATTATTTCTGGATATTTTAAGGTTGTAATGCAATGCATGTATATCATTTATACCTCCACATCTAACCTAAGTGGAAGTACTACTCCTAGATTAGATTTTTCACTCATTGAAACTTTTTATTCTTAAAGTAATGGTGTTAATCACCATGCCCTGATGAGATTCTAAAGGTACATAATTATATTTTGCTTTCCTTAAACACTTAAAGCATGTTCTTTTAATGGGATTACCTATTTATGGAAAGATACTGCTATCATTTCCCCCAAGTGTTTATTTCTGTAATTAACTGTTAAATTATTTATAAATGTGCAATTTATAGTATCCACATAAAGTAGCTTGGCTTTTACCCAAATGCAGAGAAAACAAAAAACAAAAAAAAGTCTTCAAATATTTTTAGATGGTGTAAGAAATGTCAGAGCATGCTTTGATTTATTGCCTGTTTTTTTTTTTTCATAGAAAAATCTGTCATTGCTCAACCAATATTTGTTTTTGAAAAGGGAGAACATACTTTTAAGGTAAGATTGTCTATTTCTTTGTTTAATTTTACTTTGACAAAGATAATTATATTTCAGGAAGCTAGTTATCCTGAAAGATATCACTGCTGCTTAGGTTTATGCTGTTCTTTACCAGCAGAGTAGTGCCTCCAGATTATTGATATAGTCAGGATTTACAAACATCAGTTTGGCTGGAATGCGAAGCCAGAGACCTTGTCTTGGAGCTATGGATAACATACTGTTTCATTATAGTAATATCTTTATTTGGAGTAACTTGAAAACGGGCGGAGTTGAAAGAGATTAGGAGGGCTATAGCTCCTCATATGAGTCCTCACCACTGACCTAGCCTAAAATCAGGTAAAAAAATAAATTCTAAACTACGATATTTGATTTTAAAGGGACCTTTTGAACTCTGCCTGTTTTTTTGGCATCATACTAAAATCATCCGTTTTGAAAGACCAACAGTAAGATTAGTTGCTGGGCGTGATGGCTTGCGCCTGTTATCCCTGCACACTGCTAGGTCACAGTGGGAGGACTGTTTGAAGCCTGTGGTTTGAGGTCAGCCTGATCAATAAAGCAATACCTCATCTCTACAAAAAAAAATAAAAAGAAATTAGTCAGGCATGGTGACATGTGCCTGTAGTAAGTCCTAGCTACTTGGGAGCCTGAGACTAGAGGATAGCTTGAGCCTAGGAGTTAGAGGTTGCAGTGAGCTATGATTGCACTGCTGGCACTGAAGCCTGGGTGACAGAACAAGACCTCATCTCTAAACAAACAAAAAGCCCCACTAGATTCTCACTTTACCTTATTTCTTGGTATTCATTCTTATCCATGCAGGTAATTTAACCTACTACTCACAAAAACACTAAACGTAAGAAACACTCAACCTCCAAGCCCTTGTTTAAAAAACATTCCTGGGCCCCACCCAAGAACAACCACTTCAGAATCTTGAGAATAGGTGCCTCAAAATCTACATTTTTAAACGAACTTTCACAAGTGAATCTGCAGTCATTGAACTATAAAACTACTGGACTAGACTTTTGGTTTTTCTTGACTATGTGCCTAACAAATGAAGGTGAACTGCTTTGTCCTGGCCAGGCTAATTAGCCCTGGCTTCCGAGAATTCTGTAAAGTGGCAGGGTGGAAATCTGATGTAGTAGGTTGGTGCAAAACTAATTGCGATTTTTGCCATTACTTTTAATTGCCAAAACTGCACTAACTTTTGCACCAACATAATACAAAGGCAAATACTCAGCTCTCCTCAGTGGTTTTGTTTCCTTTCAGAGACCTGCAGAAGACACCCTGTATGAAGTAGCAGAACCAGGTAATGATTTTCATCCTGTATTCCAAAATCAATCTTCATACAAACAAAATTAGCAGACACAAGTATTTTGGCATGTGGCACAGACTGTGTGAAAGTTAATGTTTTTTCTTTTTTTTTTTTTTTGAGACGGAGTCTCGCTCTGTCACCCGGGCTGGAGTGCAGTGGCCAGATCTCAGCTCACTGCAAATGCCGGGTTTACGCCATTCTCCTGCCTCAGTCTCCTGAGTAGCTGGGACTACAGGCGCCCGCCACCTTGCCCGGCTAGTTTTTTGTATTTTTTAGTAGAGACGGGGTTTCACGGTGTTAGCCAGGACGGTCTCGATCTCCTGACCTCGTGATCCGCCCGTCTCGGCCTCCCAAAGTGCTGGGATTACAGGCTTGAGCCACCGTGCCCGGCCTGCTTTTTCTTTTTTTTAAATATGCCAGTAGATTCACTTTTGTTTTGAAATATGATGTATAGGTCCCTGAGAACACTGATGCTAGTGACTAAAATTCACTGTGCTCCACTCCCTGCCCCTCAGCCTATCAAAAACATTCTCTGTAGACCTCAAAATGCATATACAAATTATTGCTGACACCAGTCATTTCTAATTGTTTCATACTAGCATGATATGCCTATAGGTTTATAATCAATCAGCAACCTATTAACCCCAATATTTAAAATAGTGATTTAAGGGTTAATGTGTTATCAAATGATGATCTGTGTAGACAAAAGAAAATTCTGTTTATCCTACCCTATCATGAGTTGAGGATACTTTGTTATTGCAAGTAATTTTAGCCTTCCCATTGCTTTTCTTGCAGAATGTAATGGTTTTTCAAGAAAGCGTGTACGGTCTTCATCTTTTACTTTTCATATTACAGATTCTCAGTCCCAGGGAGGTATGTATAGCCTTGACTGTTGACTATTCACTGTTATGTTTATTCTGAATGCAAAATTACTGAGAAACTTTTCAAAAGAGTAATGTTAAAAGCTTATCAACTGAATAGTGTTTATAATATATTGTTATGTGAAAACAACAAGCTATATAATGGTACAGTGAGTCAGTATTTAAACATTCCATTTATCAGCATTGGAAAAAATACCAAAAGGACATAAGCCACAATGATAGCAGTGGTTATCTTAAGTAGAGGACTTGCAGGTGATTTGGTCTCCTCCCCATCTCCCATGCCTTTGTATTTTGCTATGTTTCCAAAGTTTCTGCATTGAGCATGTATTAGCTTTGTAAGTAGGGGAAAAGGCCATTTTTAAAGTAACCATTGGCTGGGTGCGGTGGCTCACATGTGCAATCCCAGCACTTTTGAAGGCCGAGATGGGCAGATCACGAGGTCTGGAGTTTGAGACCAGCCTGGCCAACACAGTGAAACCCTGTCTCTACTAAAAATACAAAAAAAAAAATTAGCTGGGCGTGGTGGCAGGTGCCTGTAGTCCCAGCTACTTGGGACAATCTCTTGAACCTGGGAGGTGGAGGTTGCAGTGAGCCGAGATTGTGCCACAGCACTCCAGGTGGGTTGACAGCATGAGACTCCCTCTAAAAAAAAAAAAAGAAAAAAGAAAGCAACCACCTATTTAAATAAATGGATGCCTACCCTTTGAAAATAATTTTATCATACACTGTGTTCCGAGTAAATCAGTAACTTAGTTTGCTTCTCTTCTATGCTGAAAGCACTCCAGTGATTCCTTTTATAATGAGCTCCATGTCTTCCGCCTTGTAATACAGCATCTATGTGTATATTTCTCCCCCACTGTGAGTTCCTTGAGGTCATCTTCATGGTTGATAGTGTCTTACATATGGTGACCATAAAATAAATATTTACTGTTGAATGGAATTGAATGGAAATTAATTTATCATCCTCATCAGATGTACTCCTTATTTACATTAATAAAAATAAAGACTTTTCTAAATTAGTGATACAGAAATTTTTCCAAAACAGCAAAACTCCAAATGAAAACAAAACAAAAAACCCACTTTCTAAGTGACTTTAGTTTGCAATCTGCTTTTAGTGTCAACCTTGTCTCAGAAACAAATGAGATCTTCATCCGTCACTAACCTCCCAACCTTCCCCCATTCTGGGTCAGGTAATAAAGAGTTTCTAGAACTTCAAGCCTGACACTCTGACTTTTCAAAATCATTCTTATTAATGATGACTTTTCTTTCTTAGCTACTATCATAAAATGCTGACACCTTAGAAATAGATCACAAAGTATGCATCGAAGAATACCTTATGAATTCTAACTTCACAAATTCTGAGTACATGTTTTTACCTTGGGTAGAAAGTTTGAACTTAATTTTTTTTACGATTTCACATTTATAACAGCATTATTTTATTTAAGGCAGCCCTATAAAAGTAAAAACAATTTGCATTATTTTACTTATTGTTCATCTACATAGTTTATAATGTGTAGTATTTAAAACATGCAATTATGCTTTAAATTCATATTTTAAGTTTAGCATATAAATCCACTAAAATTTCCACTAATTAAAACATTACTCCTCTTTACTTGAAATTTATAATGTTTTGCTTAGTAAAACTATTTTATCATAATAAAATATTTGAAATGGCATTTTCTCCACATTAAAATGATCTCTATTCTCATGTTTTCATTTCTATTAAACAATCAATTGCCAAGTTAAGTTTGCCACTAAGAAAGAAAAAGTACAAACTACTCACTTCACTTGAATTGATCCCCCTCTACCCAGGAACTACAGAGTTTTTTCTTTTTTCCTTTTTTTTTTTTTTTTTTTTGAGACAGAGTCTGGCTCTGTCACCCAGGATGGAGTGCAATGGCACGGTCTCGGCTCACTGCAACCTCCGCCTCCCAGGTTCAAGCAATTCTCCTACCTCAGCCTCCTGAGTAGCTGGGACTACAGGTGCACGTCACCATGCCCAGCTAATTTTTATATTTTTAGTAGAGATGGGGTTTCACCATTTTGGCCAGGATCGTTTCGATTTCTTGACCTCGTGATCCACCTACCTCGGCTCCCAAAGTGCTGGGATTACAGGCCTGAGTCACCCACGCCCGGCCTGAACTACAGAGTTTTTCAATGAATAAATCTATATTCTTAGTAATAACTGCAGGCATGACTGAGCAACAGTCATGTACCTTTCAGATGCAGAAGAGACACTTTTTAGTGTCTCTAACCCTTCTAACCTGACTGACAAGCTCAGACATTAAGATAAATAGAGATCCTGGCCGGGTGTGGTGGCTCATGCCTATAATATCAGCACTTTGACAGGCCAAGGCAGGCAGATCGCTGCAGGCCAGGAGTTCGAAACCAGCCTGGCAAACATGGCGAAACCTGGTCTCTACTAAAAATACAAAAATTAGCCGGGCATGGTGTTGCATGCCTGTAGTTCCAGCTACTTGGGGGGTTGAGGCAAGAGAATTGCTTGAACCCAGGAGGCAGAGGTTGCAGTGAGCCAAGGTCATACCACTGCACTCCAGCCTGGATGACAGACAGAGACTCTATCTCAAAGAAAAAAAAAAAAAGAGAGAGAAATAGAGATCCTAATCCCAGAGGCAAAGGTATTCTGTTTTATTGTATTTACACATAAAACAAAGGAATGGCTTTAAGTTATCTACGCACCTGCTTTAATTCATTTTTTACTGGACACACACAAAGGAAAGCATCACTCTGTTTTATCTTGTGCAGAAAGTTAGTGGTGTTCAGCAGGAGAAAAATATGGCTCATTTTTTGTTCATGTTCAGTAATAAAAGATAATAAAAAACATTAAATTGAACTCTGAAGTAAAGAAGGGATTCTACCCCAACATTTGTTATAACACCTTAAAGAATACTTTGAAGAAGCAATTATTCTTTTCTCATCTTCATTAATTAAATGCCAAAGGTTGCTGTTTCTGCAATTTGCAATCGAGGAGATCCCTTTAAAATGTATAGAAATTCTATACTTGGAGCCATCACCACAGTCTTACCCCACCAACATGCTTGTAGAAAAATAACCTAGCACATTTGTCATCTTTACTTCTTTTTTCAGGTATACTCATTAAAAAGTAAGGGAGTGTGGGCAAACTTTGGTAACAGTTTTATAATATTCTATAATAGCTATATATTAATGCTGAAGGGCTCATTACCAACTCAGATTTTATAGTCGTAGAATTTCTGACAGTACACTATTTAAAGATCTAAAAAAGGCTGCCTTTTCTCTAGTCACTTAATTTTCACTTAGATTTCTGAAAGTAAACAGAACTATGTAGCGGGACGCATCTGGCAATCCACCCCCCAGCATTTTTTTCCTTTGAGATGGAGTCTCGCTCCCATCACACAGGCTGGAGTACGATTTCCGCTCACTGCAACCTCCACCTTCTGGTTTCCAGTGATTCTCTTTCCTCAGCCTCACGAGTAGCTGGGATTACAGGCACTTGCCACCATGCCTGGCTAATTTTTTTTGTATTTTTAGTAGAGACTGGGTTTTGCCATGTTGGCCAGGCTGGTCTCAAACTCCTGACCTCAGGTGATTCACCCGCCTTGGCCTCCCAAAGTGCTAGGATTACAGGTGTGAGCCACCGCGTCTGGCCGGCAATCCCATTTTTAGCAGAGCCAGTGCTCCAGAGAGCACTACCTAGTACTCTGTTAGTGCCAATTGCGACATCTGCTGGTGAGTTCAGAACGGGGTTGTTAAGCCCCAAATAGTGTAGAATCTGACACTCTTCTGTATTAAAAATTTTTTTAACATTTTTTCTTACAGTGAGGAAAAACAATATTTTTATGATATCAACTCTTGTGCAAAGTAATGTTGATATAAAGAGTGCTGAACAAGGTATGTAGCTTCTATTTCAAGAACCTCAGAAATTGTATATTTTACCACCTATATTTTCATCTCCCTATATGTGCGTGTGTTGGGGGCATGGAGTTAGGTCAGAGTGACAAAACATGAAGAAATAATGCAAGTAAGCCAGGTTTCATGATCAAAATGAACAGTTATTGGGCAAAAGCTAGGCAAGGTGTGAGTGCTGGGGAACTCAATGCTTATTTTGACTTTGATTAATTAACACTAGTCCCTCATTTAAACATGACTTTAGAAAATAAGAATTATATTAGTTAAAAATAGGGAGTAAAGGAATATTGCACTAAAAATATATTTATCTTTTAATTCTATTCTTTTAAGGTCCTGTGAAACATTCTAAGCATGTTATTAGACCTGCTATTTTGCAGCTACCTCAAGCTCAAAGTTATGCAAAAGTAAGAAAAACATTTGGACACAAGGCACTGGAATCCTGCAAGATTAAAGAAAAAACAAATAATAAGGTGAGAAAGCCCAGGATAACAGGACTGATCTCAACCCTTCATCCTTCCTTTTGTAGGTTGTTTGGGGCCTCCATATCCAGAAATAGGAGTTGCCTGAGCTTTGTTTTGTTGCTGGGCTAGATAGCATAAAGCCCTTGGTAACCTTTTTAAAGTTGTACTCTTACTTTACATTGGAGAGTTGTAGTCTCACAAATCTATGGTCTCTCTAAAGTTATAAAGCTGAGTACTGGGCAGTAGAAATCTGGGGGTCTTGTGCCATAGCAATGACCCTATGTGAGAATGGGGACAGCAATGAGGTAGCCAGGGGCCATAGTCAGTAGTCAAAAAAGAGACATGGATTTTCTCTACATCGTCAACTGGTCAACATCACAGTGTATCTTTGCCAGTTTAGGTCATACCAGGGGTTCACTTCAGAGCCATATTCCAGTATAACAGGAGCAGAGAACTCCCTATACAGTGCAATTGGAAGGGTCTGGGAAGCCTCCAGAGACAGATAAGAATTCTAACTTCCTACTATGTAGTGTCTGAATCACTCTTTGTAGGCCTTTCTAAAGAGACAGTAACTTACACAAGCCATGCAGATACGGGTTTGGGGATATATTCAATTGCTGTAATGCTACCCCTGTCTTCCAGCAGAAGCAGACACAGGAGGAACAGGACTCAAGATAGGCAGGTTGGAATTTGACAGTTATTCCATCTTAGCTATTTGTTTCCAGCTGAACTACTGAGGATTGGTCACATAGTTTCGCTTTGTTTTGTTTTCCCTTAGTGCACATAAGGACAGAAACATTCAAGTGTAAAAAAATACCAGCTTGGTACTAATCTTGCCTCTGCCACTATCTTTGTTTAGCTAAACAAAGCACCCATTCAACATCTTTTTTTATCAGCAAAGTAAGGGACTTGAACTTGGTCAGCATTTACCAATATTTTTATATTTCTAAACCCTTTACTTTGTAAGATATGATTTGGAGAGATCCATTATGAACTTAAAAAATCATTTCATCCTTTATGCATGCTATATAATAATTTTTAAGTAAAATATTTCTTCAATTTTAGATAAGTATATTACTGTTTTCATTTAAATATAATGTAATAATTATCACCAAGTTACATAATTCCTTACTTTTATTTAAGAAGTCATATGGCCGGGCATGGTGGCTCATGCTTTTAATCCTAGCACTTCGGGAGGCCGAGATGAATGGATCTCTTGAGCTAAAACGTTCCAGACAAGGCTGGGCAACATAGTAAAGCACTGTCTTTACAAGAAATATAAAAATTAGCTGGGCATGGTGGCATGCGCTTGTAGTCCTAGCTTGAGCCCGGGAGGCAGAGGTTGCAGTGAACCGAGATGGTACCAGTTTGGGTGACAGAGCCAGACTGTCTCAAAAAAGAAAAGAAAAAAAAGAGTGATGCATGGTGTTTAACTTGTTTTAAATTATGTAATAGGAAGTATAATGTGTTGACTAATTTCTAAAAAGTTATATTGCATTTTAAAATGGCATGCACTATAAATACACAGCAAGATTTTAATTACACGCTATGACATCAAAAGTACATCAATATTTCTTTCTTGGCAGGATTTTTGTAAACACTGCATTGCATATTTTTAAAATAAAATTTATTAATATATTTCTTCCATTTTTTTTTCCTAAATGATCCAAGTATAAGAGAAAATTTCAAGCTATTGTTTATATTTATTTTTGAGAAAATTATAAGGTCTAGTGAATAAACCTTATTTCCAGTTATTGAAAATCCTTACTGTATATGCCCATCATTAAACAGAAAATTTAATGCCCATCATTAAATTTTCCATTTAGTGATCTTTGAAGATCCAGAGACACACTGTATATAAGATCCTATGTAAGAATTTTGACCAAATGAATGTAATTTAAGATTTGGTGAAAACTCTCTAGGTGGATTTTGTAGAACCATTATCTTTATATTTCTTATTAACTTGTATATCAAAATCAGATAAATTATTTTCATCCTATCATTAATCAATGGTTACTTAATATGTATAGATTAAACAATATATGCCTAAATAACTATTTTAACCAACATAGGAGTGAAAGCTACCATTTCGACTGAGGGCTACATCATCTGAGTGACTAGGTCATGAGCATGTACTTTGATCTTTGCTAACCATGGCACATGCTCTCTTGATACATATTTGTCAGTTCTCAAATTCTTGTTAAAAAAGAAAAAGTATTCAAAATTATTTTTATTGATTGAAATAAAAATTTAAGTGGAAACATATCCCATCTGGCTTTAAAAGATATGAACGACCTGAAACATCTTTGCAAATCCCTGGTCGAGGAAGGAAGGTGTCCACAATACATTGTAAATACTAGACCAGATAATTTATAGGGTTCCTTCCAATTCTAAATTTCCTCACTCTTACATTTATATATTAATTCAGGTATTGTGCATACACATATGTACATAAGGCAAAGTAACTGGGTAAGTTACCAGTTGAAAATTTCAAGATAAAGAGATGAGTGGGGTTTTCTCTTACACTGGGTGACTAGGATGGTGACATTTTTGGGTGTTACCAAGGATTACATAGTCCTGAAAGTGAGCTTTACTAATCCAGAAATGAGAATTAACCCAATTTGACTAAAATGGCAAAAATAACAAAACACAGTGGGATTTCTGAATATTATGATATTCCGGTATTAGACAGATCTCCATTGTATGTAAGTGACCTGGACAAGTTATTTAAGTTCTTTGTGTCAGTTTACTCACCTGTAAAATGTGGATAATAGAAGTACAAAGTGTATAGAGTTGTAAGGAGTAAATGAGATAGTACATAAAATGCTTAGGGCAGTACTTAAACATAGTAAGTTTTCAATATGTTTAACTATAACTATTGTTTCCTTGTCTGATGGTCCTATAGTAAGGTAGTCTTTATAAACTTTTTGATGTATTTCTTTACTTTCAGATTTCTGAGGGAAATTCCTATTTGTCAAGTGAAAATTTATCAAGTGCCAGAATTTCAGTCCAGCTGTCTACTAACCAGCACTTTTTAGGTGCAACATCAGTAGGGTAAGTTAATAATGAGAAAACAGAAGGGTCGTCCTTTCATTCTTGCATTTTTTTATTATTATAACCAATCATGGAAAATAATTTTCTGACCTTGTATGGATAAACTGCCAAGATTCCCATTTGAAAGGAGATTTTATAGGAACACAAGTTTAAAATGTTTTTAAAAAATTTCTGATACTTAAATATTATCATATTAATACTGGATTGTCTTCATTGTTTCATTGACTTGGGTGAGAACTTTTTGAAAATGTATGGCTAAACTTTTATTTGGTTGGGCATAAATTATCTGGTTAGTAGATTAGGCTCTCTTCCTCTCTCTCTGGCGTTTTTTTCTTTTATTTTGGCATTATTCATTTTTTATTGGCATGGGTTATATAAACAACAAGGAAAGCAGTATAAATCTGCCATATTTATTAGTATGTATTAGTATTACTAGTGATGAATAAATGTTTGATCTGAGAGATTAAAACTAGCTGTGGATATAAACTGACTCACATGACTGGGCTCTGTCCAGGTGCGGTAGCAGGTGCCTTCTGTGCACATTGGGGATGCAATGACGAACCCTGAGCACATCTGTCTACAAAGAGAGGGCTTCCTGTCTTCAAGTTTCTCATCAGGAAAAACACTTTTAACATTAAAAAAAACGTTTCTGGGAGGCAAAAAAATTTAAGCCAATGCACACTCAATTATAACAGATAGGGTTTTGCTTTTGCCCTGGAGATCTCTGGTTGCTAAAGGCATTAGCCACTTGGGGAAGGGAAGAGTGCAAATTAGGTATTAGACAGGGTGTGTTGGAAAAGCAAAAAGGGTTGGGCAGCCCTCCTGGCTGACCACACAGCCAGTGCAGTGATGGCCATGAGGCAGTCAGGACTGGTCTCTGTCAGTGCTGTAATAGCTGGAAACTATCTTGACAATCACCTCTGGATGCCACTATTTGAATTTTTCTTTCATTTCTCATTAAATTCAAACTAACAAAAATGAGCAGTAAATTTGATTTACATAAATCTATTAAATTATCTGATTATTTCAAGGTTTAAAATGGCTTTATCCATGTATTTAAAATAGTAAATGCTTATTTCTTTTTCTTAGATGTCAACCAAATGAAGATAAATGTTCTTTTAAAAACTGCAGTTCCAATTTTGTTTTTGGAGAAAACATGGTAGAAAGAGTTTTGGTAAGATTTTGGTATATGTTTCTATTACTATATACAGAGCTGTCACTTTAAATTTCTAAAGGTAAATTAATTAAAAGTAATATTAAATTGAATAATACTTTTTAACTCCTGAGTTCAACGGCACATTTTCTTTCTTTAACTGGAAAGATTCTCCTGGGAAGCATGTCCTAGTTGTTAAAATAATAGAAACCCACAGAGGAAGGGAACTGTATAATTATAACATTATTACTGATGTGAAATATTAAATAGTTCTTTGACTTGTGTTAAGCCAAAAGTACCCAAGGAAATCCCAGAATTATCTGCAATCGTTAGATAAGCTCAATTGGTAATGATATTTTAATAGTTTGCATCATTTTACAACAAGATGCATTTAAAATTATTTGCCAATTTTTTTTTTTTTTTTTTTTTTTGAGACAGGGTCTCACTGTGTCACCCAGGCTGACGTGCAGTGGTACGATCTCTGCTAACTGCAACCTCCGCCTCCTGGGTTCAAGCGATTCTCCTGCCTCAGCCTTCCGAGTAATTGGGAATACAGATGTGTGCCACCACACCCGGCTTATATATATATTATATATTTTTTTTGTATTTTTAGTAGAGATGGGGTTTCACCATCTTAGCCAGGATGGTCTCGATCTCCTGACCTCGTGATCTGCCCGCCTCAGCCTCCCAGAGTGCTGGGATTATAGGCGTGAGCCACCGCGCCCGGCGACCAGTTTGTTCTTATTAGTTAACCACAACCCTACTTTCAAGCTCTTACATCAAAAAGCATTATTATAACTTTTCTTTCCCTAGCTTTCAGAGAAAATTCATAGTGCTTTACTTGCCTAGGAGAATCTACTTGCCTAGTGAAAACCCCTCACTGTTATTACCATTATCCTTATTTAATGCTCAGCATCCTCTTGCAATGAGATAACTGCTTCTCTGGTCCCCACAGAACTCTGATCTCTAAGACAGTGTAATCTACAGTAGAAAATTGTACAGAAAAGTGAAAGCTGTGGGAAACCATGCCTATGGTTTTATCTGGTCAATCACATCTTCATACCTTTTCCAGCTTTCACTCAAGTCAGGAAAGTGGCTGAGATAGCTTGAACATGCCTAGCTTGTCTCAGGAATACCAGTTACATGAAGAATCCCAAAGAAGCTGCAGAGATTTTTAAACTCATGTACGGATTTAGATTAATAAAAGAACCAACTCGTTAAGCCAGTTCATTCCAATTCTTTTTTTTTTTTTTTTTTTTTTTTAGATGGGGTCTTGCTCTGTCACCCAGGCTGACATGCAGATCATGCAGAGGCATGATCTTGGCTCACTGCAACCTCTGTCTCCCTGGCTCAAGGGATCCCCCCACCTTAGCCTACCGAGTAGCTGGGACCACAGGCACGCACCACCACACCTGGCTAACTTTTTGTATTTTTGGTAGAGATGAGGTTTCACCATGTTGCCCAGGCTGGCCTTGAATTCCTGAGCTCAAGCGATCCACCCACCTCAGCCTCCCAAAGTGCTGGAATTATGGCGTGAGCCACCACGCCCAAACTCATTCCAAAATTTTTAGGGCTTTCATATATTAGTTATTTTAAAGGCTTAGTTTATTTTAGGGACCCTTCTGTCATTCCCAAAATAAAGGTCAACTCACCAATCCTAGACCTGTGACCTATGCCTTTGGATGTGAACCAAAACGGACTAGCCTCCATGGTGAATTTACAGGCAGTATATTTAGGCACATTTGTTCCATATCATTTATTTCTAAGTTTGACACCAGATTAGCCACAGCATCTGTAAAATGTCAGACAACGCTTTTCAAACCTCACAGGATCAACTTTACATTCCACTCAATTTACCAAACATGTACTGAGTTCTTATGGTATATAAAGCATTGATCTCAAATTTGGCTGCCTGTTAGAATCATCCTTTTAAGGATTTCTTACCCTTGGTCTCATCAGACCAATTAGCTCAGAATGCCTGTGGGTGAGGCCAGCTGTCAAGCGATTCTAATGTACAGGCAGGTTTGAAAACCACCTGAGTAAGTGGTTATGCAAGCTAAAGGAGACACTGTGCCCTAAAGGTGCTTATCATCTAATAAGAGCAGACAGAGAAATACCTATACAAATAAACTATAGTCAGGACTACAGGTTTGGTTTGAGAAGGCACTTGTGCACATTTCCTATGGGCATTTTAAATTTGGTTTATAAAGGAACCTGAACTCTCTATCTCTTTAAGTTGGTAATATCTTAAGGATAACAGGAATTACAGAGATAATTTGTGTTTGTCCTCTAATCCTGTAAATTTTTGGCCTTGCGATTTGGGGGCCAGGATGCACTCTTGGCTTATTGGCTAACTATGTGTTTTTAGAGTGAGTCATTTAAACTTTCTGTGCCTCAGTTTCTATTTTCTTAAAATAGAAATAATTATACCCATCTCTACCAATTTTAAGGGAATATCTTGATGTCTAGTTAAGTAATGTGAAATAATTTTCAGTTCATAAGGGAAAAAATATAAGCATAAATTCTTAAGTATCATTGTTCTAATTCTCTGTGTTTTGCAGAGGGCTACACATTATCGCAAATGTCATGTCAATTAGTCTTTTTTGTGCAGGCCTTGATTACAACAGACATACAGAGCCCCAAGTAGCCTTAAAAGCGACTGTTGGCAAAAATTGTCTGGGAGGAAAAGTTAGGATTCTTTCTACAAAGATGTTCTCTGAGACATCTTGTGGGGGTCTCTGGATAACTTTTGTGTTTTCTTCCATAAAGTGGATAGCAAGAGTAAATTTCTGGGGACACTGAAATACTTTGGTATATGTTTCTGTTACTATATACAGAGCTGTCACTTTAAATTTCTAAAGGTAAATTAATTAAAAGTAATATTAAATTGAATTATACTTTTAACTCCTGTGTTCAAAGGCACATTTTCTTTCTTTCTTTTGTACCTCCTGGGCATCAGTTTAGTCTAGTCAGAGTGTGGAACATCTGTTACCTTCTTTTGTACCTTTAGACCTTTCCCATTGCCTCTGGGACTAGATCCCACCTGAAGTACGCTGGTGGTAACTAGATTATATTTTCTGAGGATTAGAACTCAGGCTTTCTAACAATGGAGATGAATTCTCTGTTCAGCACACAGAAAGTCCAAAATAAAAACATACCAGCTGGGCTTATTTGCTGTGTTGAAACAGAAAAATGAAAGTGTCTTACTGCAAACATATAGGGATAAAATTAAAACTTTTATTAAATAAAATTAATAATGCATCTTTTTCCCCACTCAGAGTACTCAAAAACTCACCCAGCCTCAACTTGAAAATGATTCATACACCAAGGAAAAACCATTCAAATCCACTCC
This sequence comes from Theropithecus gelada, assembly GCF_003255815.1. Lineage (NCBI taxonomy): Eukaryota > Metazoa > Chordata > Mammalia > Primates > Cercopithecidae > Theropithecus > Theropithecus gelada. The sequence goes on along the minus strand of NC_037673.1, from coordinate 35,836,536 downwards.
GAAATTTCCTGTCAACTTTTTAAGTTCAAGTAAGAATTCTTTCATTTGTAAAACATTAGATTCACCTAGTTTGTCTTGTTTTTTATGTTATTTATTAACATTAATATTTAATATAAGTAAAATTAATATTTAATATAAGATTTTAAAAAACAGTAATTCAGTGTTTCAAATATTTTGGTAAAGATTAAAGCATATAAATATGATTATCTGATATACAAGCTTTAATAATTTTTTGAGTTAATGCTATGCGGGAATCGATAAGGAGATTTTACACGAACTCACGCAGTTTGAATTTTTGGAGTCTCACTTACTATTGGAAAAAGCCAAGTAGATATATGTGGTCATGGGGGCAATAAAGAACTTTCACAGTAGAGAAAATGGGGACTTTTCAGTGTTTATCCCGCATTTTCTCTTAGGAACAGACTCTATTAAAAATACTTCCCTAACTGAATCAGCTGCTGCATTCTCTTCCCAACCATCACGAAAATGCTTGCTGGAGAAAATTGATGTTATAACAGGGGAGGAATCAGAACATAATGTGTTAAAGGTCTGTATATCATGTTTTACTCTTTTTGGCAGCATTTACATACTTGGAATAAAGTTAACATGAGAAGAGACATCTTTAAAAATACAGACAGAAGTATAGTTTTCATGGAGACTAAGTTACTTAAATAAAAATGTTGGACGCTCTCAAAAATTACACCAGTAACTTATTTTCTTCTTATGTTTGTATGTGTACTTTGCAGGAAAATGGGTTGTTAGTTTTACAACTATTCACATTAGTCCCTTAGAAATACGATAGCCAAGTATCCTGCCTTAATATTTGCTTTTATAATTAGTGCTATTATTGTGATTAAATAATTCTACTTACACAGGTTTAACAATGTTGATACCTTGATTTCAGTCCAATAAGAATTTTGTTTTCCTCCTAAAAAAGTTTAGAATTTCATAAATTTAGCTTCCTTTAAAAAAGTTTAGAATTTCATGTAATTCAAGAATTTCACAGATATACACTACAGTATCACAGGATTTTAATGCTGAGTAGTATCACCATCAGTACAAGCACATGAAATGTAATTACTACAACTTTACCTTTTTCCAACAAGGCAGAAATTTCCCTTTGCCTTTCTCTATCTGCTTTTCTCTAAACTCTCTCCATTCCTCTCCACTTCCTGTATGATCTACAGACACTTTTATTTTAACTGTGTCTCAAAGCATAACCCTTGGATTAGATTAATTCCAGTCTTATTGAAGTAATTGTTAGGAGTGAGGCTCTGACATGCTGTATTTTTAACAGGTTGTTTAGGTGATTCTTGTACACAGTAGTAATGATTGTAGTGGGGTAACCTGTGGCATTACATCATACTTCTCCACATTATCATGCCGTCTATGAAAATTTCGAAGCATGCAAATGGTTCAATGATTCCTTTACCTTCAAATAACATTATATAGCTCAAATAATTAATATAAAAGTTGATGTATATATAGTTTTAAAAAATCAGAAAGTAGGTATGGCATTCTACCACTGACAGAAAAAAAGAGGGGGAACATTTATATGTATTGGCATGTATATATGTACAAATATCTCCGGAAGGATAAACAAAATATTTACACCAGTGGTTACTTGTTGCAGGGGTGTAAATTGGTAGATGGGAAATAAAAGCTGGGGCCCCTTTTCACTTTGTATGTCTTTTTACTTTTTGATGTTTGAACTATACAAAAGTTATATGTTTCTAAACATTAAATATATGTTAAAAGCTGGTTTATAAATCACTAACGAAGATTATTTTGGTAAAAGATCAGACACATATAAATGTGTCATAACATAGGAAGTAACTTACTTTGAAAAAATTTTCTATATATTTGACATTTAAAAAATTGTTATTTAGATCAACTGCAAGCTTTTCATATTCAACAAAACAACACAATCCTGGATTGAAAGGGGCAGAGGAACGTTGAGACTGAATGATACAGCAAGCAGTGACTGTGGAACATTACAGTCAAGACTAAGTAAGGAATCCTTTTGTAAAGCAAGCGACGATTTCTCAGGATTTCTCATGTGTACCTATAATAATATAGGCACATATCATTTTCTGGAGATGTGCTATAAAATACACCAAAAAAATCAGACTGTTGAAAATATTTCTATAGGAGCTTCCCATTTCAAGTAGGCTCTCCTGTTAGACTGCATGCGCTCCAGTTCTGGCTCCAGCAGTGACTAACTAGTGACCTTGACAAGTTTTTTAATCTCTTTCTCTACTGTACTTATATCAGTTTAAAATGGGAATAACTGTAGTTCATGACTTACTGAGAGAATTCAATGAGATAAAGCATGTAAAGCACCTATATCAGAGCCCAGCACACACCTAAATAGTAATGTTATTATTATTTGAAATAATATGATGCAAATTATTTTGTAAAGTGAAAAGCTTTTCTAAAATAAAATAACTTGCCCCATAATTTGTCCTGGGCATCTCAGACATGGGATGGGGGTCAGGATGAAGGATTAGTCTCTAAGGAAAGAGATTAGTTTCCAAGGTGTGCAGTTATTGAATCCTGCAGGCACAGTGATGTTCAGAAGTTGGAGCCAGTCAAACCTAAAAATACAAGAGAGCTATCATTCAAAATGACACAATGGGCATTGTTCAGAGGTCCAAACTGAAAGACAGCACAGGGAGAGATCTGGGCAGGATGAATGGATTTATTGGTCAATTTTGAGAGGTCAAGACTTTGGAGGAGACCACAGGTACACATTGGATCCAAGAATAAGGTTATTCGTTGAGTTTTGGATATCAAGCTCAAGAAATGGGTAAGAGATATAATTCAGACTAAAAGGATAGAAACAGTGTCTTCAGTTCTGTAACAGGCACGCAGATTTCTAAATCACCCAACCAAGTAATAGTACCAAGGCAGTTGCAAATTATTTACTACTCTGGTTTGATTCTACTGCCTGCCAAAGGAAAAAAAAAATCCCCAAACAAAAATAAAAAACAAAAAACAAACCCCAAAAGCAGCTTTCTTTTTATTATGCAGGTAATATCCATTCATTGTAAAAACTGGAAAGCATGGATTGAAAAAATTTTTTAAAAAATCACTTAAAGGCCTATCTTCCTAAGATAACATCTGTTAACAGAATATATTTTTCTGACCCTTGTTTTCTGTATATATAAACATATACATAGATTGTAAAAGTTCTGATTCATGGCGTTTATTTTGCTTTGTAGCCTATTTTTTTCTTTTACATATTACACCATGATTTTTCCACATCAATAAATATCTTTTTGCAGTATTCTTAATGGGTTCATAATATTCTCTTGAATGACTACACCATAATTTATTTAACTAATTCCATCTTTTTGGACACTTAAGGTTTTTGTTTTGGTTTTCTTCATTGTAAACAATTCACAGATGAATATTCTTCAGACTATCAGTTCTTAAAAAGAGTTCTAAAATTTTAACCATTTTAAAAATTACAGTAGAAAAGTGTAATTTCAGCACTTAAGATAAAAAAGTTCTCCCAACATAAGAAAGTACAATTTGAAAACCAAGTTATAATCTAGTCAAATCACAAGTTAGTATTGAATCTACAGTCTGAAAAACAACTACAAGATTTATTTTGCTTTTGAAAATGGTAAATTCCTCTGTGTCAACTGTTCCGTGGCCTGATGTAGTCAACTTCCTATTTTAGTTATGCGCAATCAAGGCAGTTTAAGGCTGATCCTCAATAGCAAACTCTGGGCCCAAATGAAGATTCAAAGAGCAAACCACAAAAATGTACGAATAACAGCTACTGATTTAGAAGACTATAGCATCAAAGTATTTTTAATTCAGGTAAGTGAGAAATTTCAGTGATAGAGGATTATCCTACTACATTAATAGATGTCTGCAATTACTAATTTGTTTTTTCATTTGTTATAATATGTACCATTGGCAAAAACAGCCATTCATTATGTCTGTTTGTAGTATAAGACATAAATTTTATGTGAAATTCAGAAATTAACACCAAAGTCTATGTAATCAATTGGTACTCATTCCAAGACATTTGTGTGATACATGCCATCAAATCTCTACCCTTTCCTTTACTACTGAAATTTTGTGAAAAATCTTACTGTGTTACCAAAGTGACTATTGTCAGGAATGGTTCCCAGGAAGAGGTTAGCAGACTTTGAAGCCTAATGCTTATCCTGCAAGCTGAGATTGAAAAAAGGCTTTAGGTCACTGGAAAAGAACCAGTGGGAAATGGAAAAATACAGAGCTAGCAAGTTAAAACAACCAGTCCAACAGCAAATTCCAATTCTGGACATGAGTAAATCTCCAAGGTAACAGGATGGGAGCACAGCTTTAGCTGTTTCTGGCATAGGAATACTTGACCTCAAATACAAGATCCAGACCCAAGAGAGCTGGCAAGAATAAAGCCTTAAAAAAACAAAACAAAACCACAACCTCCCCCCCAAAAAAACTAGATTTCCCCATGGACCAACTGAAGACTGATTACCCAAGTTCAGGCAGAAGGTGACAATACAAATAAATTGGTTTCCATGTAGTAATATGGAAAAAAAGTTTGCAGGTGCCCGTGATGAAAATCCAAATTTATTAGTTACCAGTAAGTGTACTGTTAGGTGTAAGTGATATTGAGTATTAAAACGTTCAGGTAAGATGATGTACAAACCGCATTTACCATTTAAGGTATTAATACTCTTGCCAGTCTTCTGGGCCAGATTCCCCCTTGGTTTTAGGTGGGTAAAGTAGCATGCCAGAGACTGAGCCTGTTAATCATGACTAGATTCCATCCTCAGAGATGGTCACTATTAACATTTTGGTCTTATATTTTAGTATATACATGGAACTGGGTGTAAGTATATACACACATACATATATGTAGCATAGTGTACATACTGTATAATCTTTAGGAAAGCTACTTAGCCTTCTTTAAACTGATTTTATTCATCTGCAAAATGATGGTAACAATAGTACACTTTAGAAAAGCTGCTGAGATTAAAAAGCTAATATGATTGTGAAATACACATTTTACTTATCGATGTTAGTGAGTGTCTTCATGACATTAGTTTATTCTTCAAAAATTGTTTTAGTAGGTGAAAGAATTCTATTCTATTATGGACCATAATTTATTCCATTAATCCCACTAATGTGAATGATAAAACCTGGGTTTCAACTTTCAGCCAATTTGCTGACTAGCAACTCAGACAAGTCATTTTACCCTTCTGAGCCATAATTTCCTCATTCATAAAGGGAAGAGGGAAACAAGCTATATTTAGTACCTGTGCTGCCTATATTTTGCTAATATAAACGAAATTAATAATGAACCCCCAGTTTTACTGAAGGAATTGAAAAAAAGAATATTTTAACAGTAAAAGTTATACCAACTTTATTGTTACCATTTTTATATTTTCATATGAATAACCACCATTAAAATAGTGTAGAAAAATATTGAAAAGCAAGAACTTCTGATGTATTTATGGTACAATACCATAGACTGCTCTAATGAGCTCAGCATATCCACAAAGCTATGTAGTTTGGAGGAATGTCCAAGCAAAGTGATGGACAGGAAATGGAAGTCTCTTTTCTCTGCAAGCCAACAATTTTCTACAGTGAAAATAGTGAAGGAGGGATGGTCTTAACTAATTTAAATTCAAATAGAAATTTTATATAACAAAATTTCACTCTCTCAATTTAAAATGTATACATTGGGATTGCTTATAAAAGTATACATTTTAGGATGCAATTTAGTTCAAGATTGTCTTTTTACTGCTTAATTTTTAGGGTTGTTAGCACCTATGTACCAATTTGTAGATTTATGCCATGTAATTCCTTCCTTATTAGTAGTGAAAGATTAAAAATCTGTAAAATGTAGCTAACATTAATGATTTTCTTAACAATGTAATGTTCCTCACGCAGGCCAGTGCCAAAGATACAGCATATTTGTATGCAGCAATACATCATCGTCTTGTTGCACTTCAAAGCTTCAGTAAGCAGAAAGATGTCAATCAAGCTGAAAGCCTGTCAGAAACAGTCCAACAATCGAACTGCGAAAGCTGTGATGAGAATGAGGATGATTTCATTCAAGTCACTAAAAATGGATCAGGTAAATAGCTTTTGTTTTGTTAGGTCAGAGGTTTAAGAACGAATTCTTAAGCATGATCCTCATATATTAGGTAGATTTTTTAACAAGTGGAACTGCTCTGTTTAAAGTCGGTGGTGGCTAGAGCCTTAGTTGTTTGGATCTGAGGAGTGGGTTTGAAAATCACTGTCTTCTATAAGTGGTCTTCATTTTATCAAGTCAGCCTCATGGTGATGCCTATGTCATTTGCTTATAAACTGCATAAAAAACTACTACATTGCTACCCTGAAATTAACCCTTCATTTTTATTTATCTTCACTTACTCTCATTTTATTATTGGCTATAATAGGAAGAAATAGAAATACATATAGTGAGTCCACCTGGTACACTTGGCTTGATACCCTGAAAATTCTGTTTATTCTCTTTTTAGAATTTGACTGCTTATAAGAATAACTAGATTGTACAAATACTATTTTCAAGGACCTATTTTGTCTAGGGGAAAAAGTACTATTTCTTTTATTGTACCAAGATTCACAAATAAAGTAAGGTTGAAGTGGAACCAGTGATAAACAGATTGTTAGGTTTTAGTGCTTATCTTGATATATGGATTTAAAACTAATATTCATACTTTGGAGAAAAACAATGTCAAACATAGTAAGCTCAACTTTGTTATATAGATGTAATTATTCCAATAAAGTCATCCAAGTGTTTTCACTAACAGTTTCACTTAGTCCTGAATTCTTGTTTTACAGAGGACTGAGTAATACAATTACAATGATAGTGTGGTAACAAGCATTTTTTTCAACTCTTAATCATTTTGAAATATTAAAGCTGCTTTAATCATACATAACTTAAGAATCTATCAAAGAACGTGCATAACTGGATGAAATATCTTCCTTTGCTTAATATTAAAGCTATAATCAAAACGAAAAATACACAGAACATGCAGATCAGTATTATAACCTGCTTGACCTAGTGATTCAGAGAACTAAGTTAATATAATTTTTCTTGCTACTTTAAGCAAATCTATTAAACAAATGGTTTATTAGTCTCTAAAGCATATGAAATAAATAAAAAGTCTTTTATTATAATGTTTACACTGCCAACAATAAAATGGGGTCTATCAGAGAACTAGTTGGTACACATTAACAATGTCAATTTGAAATAAGGGTTAAATAGCAAATTGTCTCACGAACTAATGACACGTGCTTATGATGTCTATATTCTGTTATACTGAATTTTAGGAAAGGGGTGCTATGTAACTATCTTAATTAAAAAACAATGAAAATAATGCAAAGCAAATGTCAATCATATGAACCCCCTTTCCCTTGCCATTTTTTCCCCTTTTCACTTAGTATCTTCTCCAGGAGGCATTAAAAACAAATGCTAAAATGTTATGGAAGCAATAAAAGGTCTAATTTTTTGCACTTTGTTGCTTATAAATTATCTAAATGAGAAATGTTACTTGTAAAAATGTATATTCTGCAGCTTTTATTTCATCGAGTATATTCATTAATATTCATATTTAGTTGCATTCAATATTAAAAATCTACCCGAAATATTGTATAATAAAACCTTTTAAATTTATATCACAGATCCTTCTAGGTGGACTCACAGACAGTCGGTTGCCTGTTCATGAATACTACCTGCTATAAACATGACATCTACAAAAAGAGGGTTCACCCTACTGAAAATACTAAACCACCCTAACTAATGAGAAGATTCTATTCAAAAGAGTTTTTATAGAAAAGTTTAAGAAATGTAATTTGTTACAATTAACATTTTTATGTTTTACATTTAACATTTTGATTATTGTGCAGAAACTGACAGAATTTAAAAAAATAAATGGACTTCAGAAGTTCAAAATTTATCATTTTTGAAGTTTATTTAGAATAGGATTTTATAACTAATTTGGACGCTTCATCACATTGATGGATATAATACTCAGAATTATAAATTGCTAGATTTGATAAATACCTACCAAAATGTTTATTTTTTTCAGTCATACACTGACCATAAAACAAATATTTTACTAAATTTCCAGAGTCATTTCTTTGAAAAACAGTATAATTGCATCATAACATTTCACTAAATCCTATTTATCTTCTGGGAAATGTATATTTTAATTTTAGCTTTTGGATTTCCTAAATATGATAAGCTTATATATTCATGGTATGAATTTCTTTAAAAAGAGTATCTGCTCTTGGACTTGTATCTGTTGCATCTTGTCAATGCTTGACTCATGGTCAGCATCCAATAGTTGTTAAACGAATAAATAAATATAATACATTACCTATGTATCAAAAAGCATGTATAAGAATTCCAAATATGTTAACTTGTTCTACTTTGTTTTATTTATGTAATTACATTTTCATTAATACTTTAGTAGGTATGGCTGTATAGAGAGAAAAACAAATGTATCATATATAGCCAAATGAATCTTTTTCTTAAATGCTATTATTATAGTAGGCTACAGTAATTTCAACAATTTTGCAATAGAGTTTTGATCCTCTTCTTTGAGATTTGTTTCACAGATACCTCATGAATCATACAAGAAAATTAGTCTCAGTACTTATAGCCCTACTTCATTTTTCAATTCAGTTTTATCACATCATGGCTTCAAAGTGACTTTTGATTGTGACCCCTAAACAATTCTCTGACTAGGGGACAAGAATTCATAATTCCAAAATGTTTCTGAAAATGTTCTGAACAATGACAACATATTTGGAATGAGGGTATAATTTCACTAAGTGATACTTCAAAGAACAATATTCATTTGGATATGCGAACACACACTTTCAAGTTATATTACTGTATCGCCATGCCTGTTATAAAATAATAAAGATATAATATGTAAGTATTTATTAAGTCAAACCTCAGCTACTGCCTGAAAGTTTAGCATATGAAAGTTAAATTAACTCTTTTAGATTATGATTTAGTTAGTATAATTGTTCATTTTGTCCTTCCTTATAACTGAGAAAGCGTAACTTAATGTAAGGTAACTACTGAGAGAGGCCCATTCATTCTTCCAGTGATTCTAGAAGAAATATGGCACATAATATCCTTTACTTCTAAATAAAGGAGTCAATGACTCAGAAAATAAAGAGGAAAAATAAAGTTAATGTGAGAGAGATGAAGAAAAGATAGAAGGGAAAAAAGAGACATAGTACGAAAGAAAGGACAAAACAAATGGACAACAGAAACACTTTAAAAATCAAGAAGAGTGACTCTGATGTGGAACACACTCAGCAAAAAATTTTCATTAGAAACATAACACAGAGAGATATTTGGAGAAGATAATAAAGCACTGGTTCTCTTTTATTGTAAGATCTTAGTTGATGTGGGAACATTGTGATTGCACTATCAATTGCTAAAGTGAAGAAGAGAACAAATAACTTTATTTACGTATTTTGTTTGTTTGTTTTTTAGACAGAGTCTCGCTCTGTCACCCAGGTTGGAGTGCAGTGGCACCACCTCGGCTCACTTCAACCTTCGCCTCCCGGGTTCAAGGGATTCTCGTGCCTTACTCAGACTCCCGAGTAGCTGGGGTTACAGGCGCCTGCCATCACAACCGGCTAATTTTTGTATTTTTAGTAGAGACGGGGTTTCACCATGTTGGCCAGGCTGGTCTTGAACTCCTGATCTCAAGTGATCCACGTTGCCTCAGCCTCCCAAAGTGTTGGGATTACAGGCATGAGCCACTGCACCTGGTCATCGTTATCCTTTTGACATGTTCATCCTTGTCACCACACTAAGGTAGAGATAAAGCAGTATCTTCTCAATGCTTGAAACATTTTAAGTTAAATTCATTCTATGATTTTCTTTAGATTTCTCCGCATATATCAATGGAAAAAATTAACTACCTTAATTTCTGATCTATATAGAAATTCCAGTGCAACAAAACCAAATATAGGGTTAGAATATCAGGAAAGCAAAGAAAGAAGTGAAAATTCCCAGATTATGAAATGGAAAAGAAGAACAGAAACATGATATTTAGCTCACAACTCTTTCAACCCGCTTTCTATACACTCCATTATTCTTAGAATTCTTACACAAATATTTAGTACAATTTTGGAGGAATAGTAGAAACATTTTATGACTTTTCCTTGTCCTGTATCTTCACCTAGCCTTCTTCTTTTCAGCTTTCCTATGTCCTTTCTTCCCCTTTTATAAGGAGAAGTTGTACAATAACATCAGTTGTACAATAACATCCATTTTCATAAGTTATTTAGGTAGATCATTTCGAAGTATACATTTTGGATTTCCAAAACAGCTGTTTTTAATTAAAATTTAATTAACTATTTATGTCTTATATATCTTTTGTTAAGACAACCTTAACTTTCTTCTCTTTTAATAAGATTTTACCCAACTGTTTACCCTAATTATAGACAATTAAAATGTTCTCTTAAAAATATATTATTTTCCATCCATTACTGCCAAAGCAAAGAACCCTTTTTCGCCAGAATACATCCTATACAGCAGTGGTAACCAACCTTTTTGGCACCAGGGACTGGTTTTGTGGATGACAGTTTTTCCACAGGTTAGGGGGTAGGTAGGGTGGGGTGGTTTTGGGATGAAGCTGTTCCATCTCAGATCATCAGGTATTAAAGAGTCTCATATGGAGCGTGCAATCTAGGTGCCTTGCGCAGTTCACAGTAAGGTTTGCATCCTATGAAAATCAAATGCTGCCTCTGATCTGACAGCAGGCAGAGCTCAGACAGTAACGCAAATTATGGGAAACAGCTGTAAATACAGATGAAGCTTCACTCCCTTGCCTGCCTATCCCCTCCGGCTGTGTGGCTTGGTTCCTAACAGGCCAGAGACTGGTACTGGTCCATAGCTCGGGGGTTGGGGACCCCTGCTATATAGGTCTTAGAGTATTTGAATGTCATAAAAAGAGGTATATATGTCTTCCATAGAGTCAGAATGTACGCGAAGTGGGGGTGGGAAGGATTCTAGGGGTTGGGAATGATATATTTTAAAACCTGTGTAAATCTTCAAGTTGTGAATATCACAGTGATATATAATTTTTCCCATAAAATGTTGAGAACAGTTAAGCTTGCTTGAGATATGGCTATCACATGGTTGGTTAGACTCATTTACTAGAAAAGCACACCAGCCTCACCATAGATGGAGTTTGAGTTTAAAACTCAGTAACATTAAATCCATGAATGCCAGCAGTTTGGTTTGGGAGGGTGAGGTCGGTAGATTGCCTGAGCCCAGGAGTTCAGGACCAGCCCGGGCAACACTGCACAACACCCCATTTCTACAAAAATTTCAAAAAATTAGCAGGGTGGCTGGGCGCGGTGGCTCATGCCTGTAATCCCAGCATTTTGGGAGGCCGAGGCAGGCGGATCATGAGGTCACGAGTTCTTAGGACCAGCCTGGACAAGATGGTGAAACCCCGTCGCTACTAAAAATACAAAAATTAGCCGGGCGTGATGGCACGGCCTGTAATCCCAGCCACCGGGAGGCTGAGGCAGAGAATTGCTTAAACCGGGAGGCGGAGGTTGCAATGAGTCGAGATCGTGCCACTCACTGCACTCCAGCCGGGATGACAGAGGGAGACTCCATCTCAAAAAAAAAAAAAAAAAAAAAAAAAAAATTAGCAGGGCATGGTGACATGCATCTGTAGTCCCAACTACCTAGAAGGCTGAGGTAGGAGGATTGCCTGAGCCTGGGAGTTTGCGGCTGTGTTAGCCATGCAGTGCAGTGCCACTGCACTCCAGTCTAGGTGACAGAGTAAGACCCCGTCTCAAAAAAAAAAAAAAAATTTGTAAACTATTTTTTTACACTGGAAGGAAGAATTATTGAAATGATTAGCCAATGTTTAGGCTAATCAAGACTTGATATGGATAAGTTTTCTAACAGAGTATTACCAAGATTTCTTAATTTGTACCAATCTAGTGGATATAAAATATTATTTCACAATGATATTATTAGTATTTCTCTAATTTCTAATAATGTTATCTTTTCAAGTATTTATTCACTGTTTGTGTTTCTTCTAAAAAATGCCTGCTCACGCCTGGGGTGCGGTGGCTCACGTCTGTAATCCCAGCATTTTGGGAGGCTGAGGTGAGTGGATCATGAGGTCAGGAGATCGAGACCATTCTGGCTAAGACAGTGAAACCCTGTTTCTACTAAAAATACAAAAAATTAGCCTGGCATGGTGGCACACATCTGTAGTCCCAGCTACTCGGGAGGCTGACGCAGGAGAATCGCTTGAACCCGGGAGGTGGAGGTTGCAGTGAGCCGAGATTGCGCCACTGCACCCCAGTCTGGATGACAGAGCGAGACACTATCTCAAAAAAAAAAAAAAATCACAATTTTTGCAAAGCTAATTGTGTCATTTTCTCCTTTGGTTCCTCCTAATATATGCAGGATAAAAGACAAGTTCCTAAGCATGGATTTAACACTTCTCATTGTCTTTACCCTTGTCTACCTCTCTAGCCTCACTTCCCAGTGTTGTCTGCCTCTCTCTAAATTCTCTAAAAATTCAAAATTGCTAGTTCATTGCTTCTATGCATTTGTTCATGGTGTTTCTTCTGTGGAATTTCCTTCTCATACTTGCTGATAATGGCTAATATTGTATTCATCATTTAAGGCTTAGCTCTTCACATTTCCAGAAAGCCTTGTCTAACTCTTCTTAGGCTGACTTAAGACCTGCTCCTCCAAATTTCTATAGCATTCTATGTATAACTCCATCACTGCATAGACTTTAGGCTCCTCAAGGGCATGGACGCTTTTTATCATTTCATCTGTAGCACCTAGCAGGATACCTGGCCTACAGTGACACTCAAATGTAATTTAATCTCCACGAATGTGTGTTACATGTGTAAGATTTAAGAGACATTATCTAAAAGGAAACTAGATAAGGATTGGAAATTCAGGAGAAAGATCTGGGCTAAAGACGGCAGTAATAGCTGAGGTCATGAAAGGGGCTAATATTTGCCAGGTGTGTACTGTGTAGTGGGCACAGTGCTAGGCATCTGTCATATATTCACAATTTTACAAGGTAGCAATTATATTTTATAAATGCAGAAGTAGGCTCAGGAAGGTTAAACAACCAGTTCAAGTTTCACAAAGCTAATAAACAATAAAACTGGGATTTGAACCAAGATCCTTCCATTACACAACACTGAATGAACTCAGGAATGTGTGTGTGTGACAGAGAGAGAGAGAGAGAAGGACAAAGAAGAGGCAGAAGAAGAGACAAGGAGACGAGGACAGAAGACATCTTGGAGATGGGTTTAGGAAGAAGTCAAAAAGGGACATAGAAATGGGAGAAACACTGTTAGGGACTGGTGTGTTGGGAGACAGTAAAAGATTTCAAGAAGAAATGATAACCATTCCAAATTCTTCAGAAAGATCAAGCAATTAAAAGACTGAAAAAAGTATTTTGAGTTCCAACAATATCTTTTGGCCACCTTGGAAACACTAGTAATTAGCAAAGTAGTGGGGAGAAGCTAGTGTACAACAGGTTGAGGAATGACTAGGAGGCAGGGATGTGACAATGATAAACAAGACTACTCTTTGGAGAATCAGCTGTAAAGGTAAGGCAGGCAATATGTAAAAACCAAGGCTTAGAGGTTGTTTTTTAAAGAAAAACTTTAAAGATGTCATAGACATGAGCATATTTAAATCCTGAAGAGGTAAACTCATTTGGGAGGGAAAATTCAAGATACCTGGGAGAGGATGCCTTCAGAAAGCACATTTTTTAGGAGGTGGAAGATGATATGCAAAATAACTATGGACAAAGGCCTATTCCAACTGAGATGTCAATGCATGTTTGTAGCTGAAGTGAGAGAGCCAAAAATCTGGGTTTTTAATCTGTGAAGTGGGAAGAAATGAGGTCTGAGATTTCAAATATGAGCAACAAAACTCCGACTTTGATCCCAAACAGTTTCTCCCTACTCATTTTTTTTTTCTGTCGAATGGATCAATTAACATTCCCCTATTCACCCTGGCCTCAAACCTAAGTGTCATCTGTGATTTCTCCCTTTTATTCCCTTCCTAATATCTAATGAAGTTTAAAATAGTAAGACTACAAAGGAGTCTGAGCATAGTTATAGATGTTACCTCTAGAAGTTCAGGTTATTAAGGCTGTTACACTACACGTCACTATAAGCAGCTGCTGTGAGGCAAAGTTCTTGGTGAGAATGGGTCAGTGGCAGAACTTTACCAAGTAAACACCTATCGGGCTTCATTGTGCATGCTCCCAGTCCAATACACTACCTGGCACACAGCAGGCACACAGCGGGAACCAACGAATGAACGCTGGTGCTGGTGGGCCCGTGAGGAGAGTCACAGATTCACTGAATCGATTTGGACTTGGTAGAACCTTGGGGTCACCTAACCTCCTTTTTACAGATGAGGAATCTGAGGCCCAGAAAGATGAAGTAACCTGTCCAAAGTCCAGAAGCGACTTAGCGCCAGGACTACAAAGGAGCAAACACAGTGCCAGGGGAAGGGGATCTAGGGAGCTGCAGGAATTGAACAGCAGAATGTGCACTGCCATTTGGTTTCCCCCCTAAAATGGGACGTTTCCTTCTGTTCTCATCACACCCCAGCCCTGGTCCTGGTCCTGATCACTCCATGGGTCATTATCCCAACAGCATCCTGTCCTCCTCTTCTTGCCTCCCAAGCTACCCAACATTCCCAAGCCAGATCAACAGTCATCAAACATTGCTTTAACTCACTCCATTCCAATTAAAAGCTTTCAAATAATTCCAACCTATAGGACAAAGTCCAAATGACTAACATTCTTAACCCCGCGCTCTAGTCCTGCCTACTTTCAACCGTCGCTCCTCGTGGAGAAATGCTCCATTCTGCCAGGCTCCCCTACCCATCATCCTCCAAGTTCCTTAGGCCTCTTCGGGGGGCAGCGGGGCGGGCACTGGGTCCCACGCCGAGAGGATTTCGTGCCAGGTCACGCACACGGTGCAGCAGGAGCCGGGTTCCCCTCCTCAGCCCCCAGCCCGGCCCTGGACACACCAGCTATCACACGCCCTGGTCAAATGAACTAACGGGCACGTGGTCGGCCTGCAGAACAGAACCCGAGCGAGGACATGCCCGGAACCTGCCTTCCCGCCAGTGGCTCAAAACCCCACCCACAGGCCCCGCGCCGCCTCAGACCGGATCCAGCTGGATTCCTCAGAGCGGCGCAACCGCCTAACAGAATTCTACCTCTTTCCCCGCCACAGCAAATGGCGCGGCCCCTCGGGATCCGGAGCCGCCGCGGGTTCTGATTGGCCGATAGAGTTAGCCTGGGGGCGGGAGAAGAGCTACCTCAGGGAAGCTTGTGGAGCTGGGAGGTCGCCCCTGGGCGGCGAAGCGGCCATTACGCAGGCGTGAGTGAAACGAATAAACAAACAAACAAAACCCACTAGCCCGAGGTCTCCATTTCTTCCCCGCCCACCTTTCCCCCGCGTGGGGTCTACGGTTTCCCAATCGCCACGCTTTCCCCGCCTTCGTCAACGTCTGGGTACGTCCCCCTAGCCGCGCTGGCCACGCACGTCCCGGCACTTAACCTCTGCCCGCCCGGCGCGAAGTTAGAGGCCGGGGTTGCGCGAGCGGCGCGCACTCCCGGCGGTGGGGAGCGGAGGCAAGGAGCCGGAGCCCGAGCCCGAGCCCGCAGCCGCGGCCTGGCCCAGGATGACTTGCTACCGAGGCTTCCTCCTGGGCAGCTGTTGTCGCGTGGCGGGCGGCCGGGCGGCGGCGCTGCGGGGACCGGGTGCGGGAGGCCCCGCCGCGCGGCCCCGGCTGGGCGGTGACGGTGGCGGCCGGCGGCATCTGGGGCAGGGGCAGCCGCGCGAGCTGGCGGGCTGTGGCAGCCGCCCGGACGGCGGCTTCCGTCCCTCCCGGGTGGTGGTGGTGGCCAAAACCACCCGGTACGAGTTCGAGCAGCAGCGGTACCGTTACGCGGAGCTCTCGGAGGAGGACCTGAAGCAGCTGGTGGGTCCTGGCTCGGCCCCGCTTCGCTCCCGTGCTCGGCCGGGGCTCTGGTGGCTGCTGCGCCCCCTCGGGCGAGACCTCTCGGGACAACTCTTCCCAGGGCATCGCAGATGCCCGTCCTGCCTCTCTCGCGGCCCCCAGGTCCTCTGGTTTCTCCCTGGGTCCTCTTTGCCTCTGGGCGTGCGTGCGAGGGAGAGGCAGGGCCGGGGAGAGGGAGAGCCGGGGAGAGGGAGAGGGGCAGTATTCGTGCAGGGACTTCCGAGGCAGGGGCGCCGCGGGGAGGGCGAAGAGGGGCTGCCGAGTGGTCTCATAAGAGTGAGGGGTTTGGGGATTCGTTGGTGCCCTCGCCGACCCCGCCCTCGTTCGCTGGTTGGGTCCCACTCCAAGAAAGTGAGCCGTGGCCTGAGGGCTGGACGCCCTGCGAACAGCTCCCCAGGACGCCCCAAGAAAGGGGGCCCGGGGCGCCGCAGAGAGCTGCAGGGGGAAAAGGGCCGAAACTACCGCGGACACACCCCCTTTTACTCTGCAGGACTGCGAGGCCTAGGGCACTCCGGAAAGCCCTTCAGCCTGAGCCTTTTCCTTGCTGTAACGTGGTCGTTGGACACTACCAACTTGTTTTAAAAGCACAGGTCTTTGGTGCTGAGAAGGGAAAGGGAGAAAATGTGACTTGTATATATACGTTTTTAAGGAGAAATGTCAGGACAAGGGGCTGGTATACTGGGTAGTGTGTGAAATAAAAAGCCTGCGACTCTTGTGCAACAATATCTCCACAATAGACCATATTTGATACGTTTATTAATATATATGCAAAAAGATACAAATCCAAGAGCAAAACCAGAGTTTGAATCTTCCTGTTGTCAACCCCCGCCCCCCCAACACTTTAAAAACAATTTCTGATGCCATACCCCCATCCACCAACTTCAGGAAAAGGAGAGTGCCCGGTGCTACCATGAGCAATGTGTCCAGAAAAATCTGTTGGAAATCTCTTAATTGTTGGCACTGTGCACCAAAAGGTTTTGGAATTAATTGCACGTAACTAATTTAGTTTAATTCTGTGCAAGACAAGACAACCTGTTGGAAACCTCTGGTATCGTGTGATCTTAGCGAAGTTATTTTTTTGTAGAGTCGTCAAAATGAAATTATAACTCATCTTTGCTTAAGTGCTGAATCTGTTGTCAACATTAAACATCCTGCTTTGTTGGGTTTACTGAAAAGGGCCTCTGCATTCACCTGATGGGAGTCTAAATTTGTAGATTTGTTTTCTGTTTCCTGAGTGTTTGAAAATGACTGTTTATAGAACACACTTGCATCATTTAAAGAATAAAACAGTTTGAACAGGAGGCTAGAGTAGTTGAGTTTGTGTTAGGGAGTGAAACTAGAGGTGAGGCATGGACTAGTAATGTCATAAGAAAGCACAGTGTTACTATTTGGGGAAAGTGGTGTGCCCTTTGGGTTGTACTAATTTTGCAAAGTCTAGCTTGTAGAATTTGTCAAATGCCATGTATGCATGAATATGTGCATACAGTTTTATCGAAGCTTCCCACAACAATTTAAAATAGCTCACTTGGCATGTTTAAAGTGTGGGATTAAGAGTGAAGAGCTCAGTTCTAGGCCCCTGGTTCTGTGTGGTTAACTTCCTATGTGTGTTCTCTGGGCCTCATAGGTGGAAATGATACTTCT
This sequence comes from Theropithecus gelada, assembly GCF_003255815.1. Taxonomy (NCBI): domain Eukaryota; kingdom Metazoa; phylum Chordata; class Mammalia; order Primates; family Cercopithecidae; genus Theropithecus; species Theropithecus gelada. Next base: position 35,818,823 of record NC_037673.1, on the reverse strand, counting down.
TGTGTAGTATTGTCCGTTTTCAAAGTGCTCCACCTAATTCAGTATGTGAATTGCTGAGGTTGTACCAGATAGCCTCCAAGGTCCTTTACAGTGCTGGCATTTTGAAACTGTGGATAACGTTTTCAAGGCCTCAAGAAAATGGGTGACATCTCAGGATTAACTCTTGGACCTCTGAACTAGATTGCCACTTAATAAAAAACTTTTAAAATGTAGGGAAAATCAATAAGTCTTAAAAAGTCAAACCACCTAAGTGTACCCATTCTGAGTGGAGAAATCTCTAATAAGGTAAATATTTGTCTATTGCTAGGTAATGCTGTTTGGGATAAGCCAGCTTTGAAGTAAAACTCCTGGGACTGTAGAATACACAGTTTTGTAATTGCCGGGCATTGGAATAGTTTTTGTTGATGTTGTTGTCATTACAGTTTTATTGGATAAGTTCCTTACTGATTTGAATTTGTGTTATAGTTTATATCAAGGCCTGTACTCAGAGTGCAATAGCATTAGTTGTAGCCCAGATGAGAGATTATTAATAGGCCAAAGAATACTGGGCTGTGTGAAGTTGTCCTAAAATGGGATTCTGTAATAGGAGTGATAAGATGATAAGCATTATTGGTTATATTGCTGGGGTAAAAAATACTAAGTTATGTGAATCATGTGAATTGGATATAAAAGAAAGTGGCCAAGTGTTTGAGTCTCACCATGGCTGCTGTGTCTATAGTGTCATGGTAACTTGGTTTTTTGTCAAAGCATTCTCTTTTGTCGTGGTGGTGGTGGTGGTTTTTTTTTTTTTTTTTATGTAAAACAGGTCTGTATTAGGCTGTTTGTTAAAATGCAAATGGAAGATGAAGGATAGAGTGCCAGTATAATTTTATACCCTGAAGGCTGATGATTTTCTAACTTTGTAGAAATGTAAACAATTACAGGAAATATTTTTTAGTTGATAAGGCATGCACAGAATAGGTTTACATCCTTCAAGCTAGTCAAAGTTTTGACTTTTATTTACCCTTTCATATTGGTTACATTGCTTTATTTTAAAATCTTGTCTTTTTCCCCATTGATTGACCAATGACTTATCTTGTGATATCAAATTTCTGGTCAAATATTTTAGCTCTACTGTTTCATGACGTTTCAAAAGCCAGTAAAACTATTACTACAATTTACTTGCTTCATTAAGAGATATAGCTGTTGGCAAATGTGGAACTGCTATTAACAGGGTCCTTAACACAAATTAGAACTCTAGATGAAACAGAACTGACTTGGAAAGGATTTTGACACCAGAAACATACCTCACTGGTCAAAAAAAGGTTTTATTTAAAGCTCTTTTTCACCTGTCACCAAGGATGGGGAACTGAATAAGGAAAAAAAAATATTTTAATAAGAAGTCATAAGAACATAATAAGAACAAATAAGAAGTCAGCAGTTTCTACCCTCCTCTCCGTCATTCCAGGTCTCACAACTTGGCAACCCTTTTATTGGTGTCTACTTTTAGTTTTGTTTTCTAAAATTCATAATGGGATAGAATAATTTCATTTAATAGTCTGCCGTGTTATTGGATTAAACTAGATGACTTGGAAGGTGTAGCACCTTGGATTTCCCTTTTGTTTTCTGAAGATTTTGTGGCTTAGGTTGTAGCACTTGGGCAGATAATACTTTTGCCACAGGGTATGCAATAAGTGTACCATGGTATAATTTTGTCAGGTGGTATACTTTTGCTACATTGTATGCAATAAGTATATTGTATACAATATGATTGTTAATCAAATAGCATAATTTGGAGTACTGCCGGAGCTTTCTAACTGAATCTTGCTCCTCTCAAATCTTCTAGACACAGACACCAGAGTGTCTATCTAAAGTGAGCATCTGGCCCTTTCCCTCTTCTGCTTAGAACTCCACAGAAGCTCCCTGTACCCTTTAGTCACCTAGAGTACTTGTTAAAATGCAGACACCTGAACCTTAGCCCCCAAGACTCTGACTCAGTTTGTGGAGAATTCCCAGACTTTGGTTTTCTGAAGTACACACCTGACATTAATGACTCAGACTGAATTCCAGGGATGTGTTTTATCCCTGGTTTGCACGTGGTCCCCAGTTACACTGAGAAACACGGTCATGGGCTCAAGTTCCGGATCTTTAGAATGCCAGAAAAGTCCCTTCGTGAACTGGCTACCTCTTGAGCTTCACTTCTGATCACTTCTTGTCTTAAATTTCATATTCTGGCAATTTCAAACTGTCTTAATTTCCATTAGATGTTTTACTGATTTAGTTTAATTTATGGATCACTAGCACATAAAATGATTCAAAATGTAAAAGATACAAAATATTATACAATGAAAAGTCTTTCTGTTACTTGTCACTTGTCATTCAGTTTTGTCCCTGGAAGTAACTATTATCAATTTCTTGTGTTTTCTTCCAGAAGCAACCTATACCTACAAATCAACACAGTGAAATATTCTTTTTCTTTGCCTCATCTCTTTTTATTCAATGATAATATACTATTTAAGGTATTATGTGCCTTTTTTTTTTAGCCTAACAGCATTTGTGGAGATTGTCATAAAGAGCATTCTCATTCTTTTTAAAAACAGTGTGTATATAACTTTATTGTGTGTCCTAATTTATCTTCTGCTATTAAACATATTCTGAAATGAATAACATTTGTGTTTATATGCATGTAAATCAAGCTGTAAGACAAATACCTAAAGTTGAAATTGTTGAGTCAAAAGGCATGTGCATATAAAATTTTAACAGATTTGGCCAAATTGCTTCCCTTAGAGATTGTACAGATTTTTACTTTCACCAGCCCTGTATAAGGGGACTTGTTTTTCCATAAATAGTTTATCAAATTGTTGGGTCTTTGCCAACCTGGTGGGTGAAAGATGGTATTTCACGGTGGTTGAATTTGCATCGCTCAGTGTCTACGTGTCTACGTTTGTAGCCTCCTTTGATTTGAATGCTCTTCTTCCTCTATCCAACTCTTGTTTTGTTTTGTTTTGTTTTGTTTGAGGTTTAGCTCAGACATTACTCTCTCAGGATGTCATCTTTGGTAACCTTGCTGTGCCTTTGCCTCTCTCTGGCTACCAAGATTGTGTTAGGCATTCTTCACTTCATAATACTTATCTGTGTTTATTTTCTTCTCTAGACTATAAACTCTTTGAGGGCAAGAATTGCATCTCCTTCATCATCCTCTCCAACCCCACACTTTCCACTAAAAAAAGTAGTAAGATCATTTTCACATCTTTTCTCCTTGAGGCTGGGACCAGCTTCCTTGTAGTCCAGGGTCAAGAGATGTGGAGTAACAGTATAGATTTCAAGGTTACTGGGATATAATTGGTAGGTCAGTTTCCTGGAGTGGGGAGATAACTCAGGGAAAATGAAGTGAGAGCAGATAAGAAAACCAAAGTTGGAACCTTGAGCAATACCAAGGTCAACAGAATTAACAGAGGAATGCACAAATAGAGAACGATGGGGAAAATAAAGGTGATAGCCTGGTAGAAAGTAAGTGGGATAGAGGTGATCTAAGGTAAATACCAAATATATCTGAAGAAATCTTTAGGGTTTGATGCACTAGGTCTGATCATGTTAGGTAAATGGTTGACTATCTAGGTGTTAATTAGGTGCTGTTAACCTTTTTAAGGCAATTTTGAGTAACACTTAGAGTACCATTTAGTTAAACGTGTATGCTTTTCAGGGTGCCTAAATTATGCCTAGTGGATTTACATACTGAACTGTCATTGTCTCAAAAGTTTGTGCATTTATTATGTGTTAAATTTAAAAAGTCTCAATTCTTTCCTTTATTAAGCTATCATAGAAATTACAGAGTACAAAATAGCAATACTCAATAGTAAAACAAGCCTTAAAAATTTGTAATTGCAATAAATTTAGTTTTAGATAAGTAGAACTATCTGTGATAATTTAATAAAGGTGTTATAAACCATTTAGGTAATAGCATAACTTCACATCTGGATCTTAAAGTGTGCTAAATCTATCCATTCAAAATCTTGCTTTTTTTCCTTACGTGTTGTGTTTTATTTTAATATCAAAGCTGTGTGGAGAGACATGATCTTGGCTTTTGCAGATTCTGTAGGAGAAACTCTTGCTTATACTGAAATGTGTCTGTCTGTCTGTAGATCTCATGGAGTCACCTGCTTTTTCCAAGTGTCCTGGTGAATCTTTAATTATTTATTTATTTTAATGGAGAGAAGAATTAACAGGTTTTTGGGGAAAATATTAAAGACTGTTACTAATAATGTTGTGTAACATTGCAGAGAATTGGGAATGTGTTCTGAATTTCAGTAATTTCTCTAACCTTTTAATGGTAAGACATTTTCTAAGAAATCATGTGTTCTTATTTTTGTCTGATTAAAGGAATGTTTTTAGATATTTGAAGTCATGTTATTTTCAAAGGTGTAGCAAGAAATTGTTACTAGCTTTTGCATATTCTTTTTAAACAAATATAATTATTGGACTTCACTACTCACTGGCTGTGGTGATTGAATGTGACGGAAGAATTAAAGCCAGTTGAATAGTGATTTAAGCCTTTCTAACTGATGCTGTTTATTAAGTGATTTTCTTATTTTTTATCTGCCTTGTTTAGCCAGTTCATGTTAATAAAGCTTAATAGCCCAACCAGCAAGGTCTTTAAAGAAAATAAGAACTTACGTTCTCTAAATGAATGTTGAGCATGACTTACTAGAAAAATAGTTCACAAGAAGAAATTTGAGTGGGAATAAGAATTTATGAACTGACATTTTTGCTTCAATGTTAAGTATTCTGATACTGACTGAACTTTGTATTTAGATTTGGAATTTTAGAAATTTTAGTATTGTTAGCAATCATAGAAAACTTGAAGTTTTTTGTTAGTTCTTCAGAACTTTTTCTCCCACAAATTCAGACCCTTTCGCCATCTCAAGTCAAAGTTCCCTAACAGTCAACTGCCAAGTATCTTATTTTCCTGGGGCTTGCTGAGAGCCAGGAAGTAAGCATAAAAGTTTCTGAACTCCCAGACTAGCCTTTACAGGGCTTACACAGTAAGGTTTATGTGCTTTTTTCCTGGGTACATGTTCCATATTGTCCAAACCAAAATTTGGAACATAAGGTAAAAAGTCTGGATAGGGAATTGAAGTATGAGGGCCAGCTGCTCTTGAAGTTTTATTTAAAGTAGAAGTGGTAAATTAGATGTAATTAATTCAAATACACAGTAAGCCTATTGCAGCTGCAAGGGCAGCACCAGCAGCAGCTGTTTCAGCAGTCCTGGCACCCCGGTGTTACAAAGAGTCAGAGTTAGGTGGAGGGATGGAAAGCATTCCAACAAGTACGAAGGAAGAGCTTGGTGAAAATAGACCAAAGAGATTAGAGTGTAGGGAATGGGGAGGAAAACAGGTAGGAGAAAGGAGCAGAAGTCAGGTGGCATAAGCCTGAGAGTTGGTAGGGAGAATGCCATTTGTAGAGGGCATTAAGCTGAGGAAGAGACATGCTGTGGTCTCTCTGGTTTCTGTGTGGGGAATAATCTATGGGGCTCCAAGAGTGGAAGTAGGAAACCCCAGTTAGAGGCCTGTGCAGTGGTTCAGCTGTGAGATCATGAGTGGTAGAGGTGAAGAAGAGAAAAGTGCTTGGATCAAACATAAGATCTAGTAATTGGATGTGGAAATAAGCAAAAATGGAGGCATCGGGTATGGCTCTAGACTCTTGGCTTAAGCCGTAGTTGGGGAATTCTTGGGCCAGAAAATGAGGGGCTAGATATTGAACATGCTAGATATTGAATGAATAATAATAGTATTTAATTATTCAGTATCTGGCATGTTCAGTACCTAGCCCTCTAAATTTGAGGTGCCTGTTAGATATCCAAAGAAATATGTCAAATAAGCAGTTGAATAAATGTATTTGAAGCCCTAAAGATAGGCCAGGTTGGGAGATAGCAGTTGGGAATCATCGGCATCAGCATATAGATCTCTTTTAAAGCCGTGGAACTAGAGGTTGCCAAGGGAGAGGGTAGTGGTCCATACTCACTGAGAGGTGGTTAATGCAGTTTTAGTCAATCTGTAGCTGGGTAATGATAGTGGTAATCTGAATATTAATGCTATGTTTGTCCGTATTAAGAAACTCTAGTTTTTCAAACTTTACTGACTTGTGTTGATTTGTTGATTATTTTAAATGAAGGAATTTTCTAGTTATTATCATAGTCAATGTTTTCCTTTAAAAAATTATTGACGTGGGTGGATCACGAGGTCAGGAGATCAAGACCATCCTGGCGAACACGGTGAAACCCCGTCTCTACTAAAAAATACAAAAAACTAGCCGGGCGAGATGGCGGGCGCCTGTAGTCCCAGCTACTCGGGAGGCTGAGGCAGGAGAATGGCGTGAACCCGGGAGGCGGAGCTTGCAGTGAGCTGAGATCCGGCCACTGCACTCCAGTCTGGGCGGCAGAGTGAGACTCCGTCTCAAAAAAAAAAAAAAAATTATTGACGTTGGTAGCTTAAAGTTTAATGAGGCTTTTGGCTAGGCATTAAACTTTGGCACAGGCTGTCTAATCTATTGTAGTATATCTTGGTGAGTTAACATCTATTTATTAATTTTCACAATAGCCAAATGCTTCCTCAGCTTCTCTTTTGTGAGAACATACGAAGATTACAAAGTGAGGGCAAAACTATTTAAGAACTCTTAACCCAGTAGTCACAGACAAAAGATAGGGAAGGTAGGTATCAAAATATTAACCCTTTTTGAGCCATAAGATTATATTTGATTTCAATTTTCTTTAAATGTGCATCTTCCATATTGTGAGTGTTATCTTTATAACCTTTAAAAAGTAAAATATGTATTAATATGCTGTCTAAGAAATAGTTTTACTTTATAGTTCAGTAAGTAATGATTTAAAACAAAATATTTGAGATTGTATATTAGGCTGAGTGTGGTGGCTCACACCTGTAACCCCAGCTTTTTTGGAAGCCAAGGTGTGTGGATTGTGTTTTTGGAAGCCGAGGTGTGTGGTCTCAAGGAGTTCGAGACCAACCTGGGCAACATAGTAAAACTCCATTTCTACCAAAAAAAAAATACAAAAATTAGTTGGGTGTGGTGGTGTGCACTTGTAGTCCCAGCTGCCTGGGAGGCAGAGGTGGGAGGACAGCTTGAGTCCAGGAGGCGGAGGTTACAGTGAGCTGAGATCGCACCACTACACCCCAGCCTGGGCAACAGAGCCAGACCCCGTTTCAAAAAAAAAAAAAAAATATATATATATATATGTAGTAGGTATTTGAAAACTGATTTTGTTACATAAAGAGGAAAGGTATAAGCTGGGCACAGTGACATGTGCCGATAATCTCATCTACTTGGGAAACGGAGACAGGGGAATCAATAGAGCCTAGGAGTTCAGGACCAGCCTGAGCAACATAGCAAGGCAGCATCTCAGGAACAAAAAAAAAAGAAAAAAAAAAAAAGGGAAAAGGAAAGGTATAAAGGAATTTGGAGGAGCAAAAAAGTACAAATAACACACTTTTGAATTCTAGCATTCACTGTAGTGAACAAATTTCCTACTTGGCGATTAAATGGATGTTCACTAAGGACATTTCTGAACTTTTTTCTCTACATTTTACTTTATGGATTATTCATAAGAAATATACTTTTAAAAATTTTAGGTTGAGATAGTTATAAAATGTTACTCCAACTAGGAAAAATAATTCTTGAAGGATATATATATATATATAAAAATATAAAAGTTACCCTTTCTAAGGGAGCTAGTCAGCCCTTTGTTTAGATTGCATAGGGTAAATTCCAAATAGAGTTTATAAATCTGAGAACAAGAGAGAAGCAAATCCAAGTGGAACAAAGGTCATCTAACCACCTCTACAAGTATTAGTTTATCTTTGGTCATCAAGTAGCCATATGCAATGTGTTAAAAAGTCATCAACGCTGAGGCAGGAGAATGGCATGAACCCGGGAGGCGGAGCTTGCAGTTAGCTGAGATTGCGCCACTGCACTCCAGCCTGGGCGACAGAGCGAGACTCCGTCTCAAAAAAAAACAAAAAAAAAAAGTCAAAAAAATAAAAAGCTTAAGCTGTAAAACATAAGATATTGAGATCCTGGTGACTGTATGATTCAGAAAACATAATGCTGTATTTGGTATTAAAGCCAAATTATAATTTTCTGATATCAGGCTTTCTAGTTCAATTTGTACTGGTAGGTTTCACAGGTAGTCATTAAAATATATTTTCAAAAAATTGTATTTTATATGGGGCTTTTAAAAAACAATATTAGAACATCATGTATAATATGTATTAGTAAAACAACGTTTTTTTTTTTGTTTTGATATAGCTTGCATTGAAAGGCTCTAGCTACAGTGGACTTCTTGAACGACATCATATTCACACCAAAAATGTAGAACATATTATAGATAGTTTACGGTAAGTTTGTGGGATTGGGTCTTGGGTTGGATTTTATATTCAGGACTTCCAGTTCTTATTTTGTACTAGCAGCCCATTCTTAGGCTTTTAGTGTTGATTGTTACTATGAAATCATTTTCAGAAAATTATATCGAGGTTAATGGATCTGATTTTATAGCATCTTTAAGGAAATATTTATTCTCTGAAAATGTCACAAGTATTTTCAATTATTTGATCTTCCAGAGAAATGCATTTTCTACAGAGTTAATTCCGTTACACAGCTGGCTTCAACTGTGTAATGTTTTATTTATTAAAACAGACTAGTGGATTATATGAGTGTTCATTGTAATAATATTTTTGAGTGACTGAAAATTATAGAAACTTCTGTCCAAAAATTACAGAAACTTCAGTTAATTCAGAACTAAACGCAATTATGTGTGTACAAGAAGGTCAATGTGAGAAACATGTGAATTACAAAGTGTTCAGTCACTATTCCAGTGTCTGGTACTCAATGGATATGTGTTGGATTTAAAATAACGGCCATTCAGTTTTATAGTTTAAAAAATCGTCACTCAGGCCGGGCGCGGTGGCTCACGCCTGTAATCCCTGCACTTTGGGAGGCCGAGGCGGGCGGATCACGAGGTCAGGAGATTGAGACCATCCTGGCTAACACAGTGAAACCCCGTCTCTACTAAAATACAAAAAACTAGCCGGGCGCGGTGGCGGGCGCCTGTAGTCCCAGCTACTCGGGAGGCTGAGGCAGGAGAATGGCGTGAACCCGGGAGGCGGAGCTTGCAGTGAGCCGAGATCCCGCCACTGTACTCCAGCCTGGGCGACAGAGTGAAGACTCCGCCTCAAAAAAAAAAAAAAAAAAAAATCGTCACTCTAGGTGTTAGTCTTCTGGACCGTTTTTGTACTATGAATTTAAGCATTAGAAGGAGTAGAGAAAATGAAATTCTAACTAATACTGCTATTCACTAGTGGTTATAAAAGCTTTTAAAGCACATGGAGATTTGGGATATAACTTTTGATTTATTCATATGCTTCCTTAATTAGCTAGTTAATTGGCTGTTGTAATTAAATGATAACAAAGATAATGCTATAAAGCTCCATGTACATTTGCTTATAAGACACAAATTTGTTTATTTTACATCTCTGTTGTAATCATCTGCCTCTCAGAAAACATACCCCTGTTATATATATATTATTAGTGGAAATTTCGTATAACCTTTCCTTTTTTTATCCTAGGAATGAGGGAATTGAGGTTCGTCTGGTAAAGAGGAGAGAATATGATGAAGAGACTGTTCGATGGGCAGATGCTGTCATAGCTGCAGGAGGTAATAATTTTACAGAAGTAACGATGTTGGAATATACAAATGTTGTTTAATACACATTATTTCCAGATACCCTAGGGTCTAGCTATATTGAAGCCGTCAGAGTCTTACCATTAAACAACTTTTTGGATTGTTACGATTAGGTTTAAAACTTCTGTTTATACAAGTCTACTTTTTAAATGAATGATGTTACTGTGAGGTTCCTTGTGTATATTTAAGGTGTGCATTTAACTTCAAATATGATTCAAAGGATCAGTTATTGTGTTTTGGTATAATTATAGCAGTTTTAAGAAAAAAATGAAGTTGATAAAGAGTTTAATGAGATGAGGTAAATTCTATTCCTCTTTGGTCCCAATATACTTACTTTTTTCTGAACTTTATCATTAAGTTAATGGCTACTGTTTCTAAAACTTTAAGTTGACAGCAGGTGTTGAAGAGAAAAATTTGAAGTTGTACACATTGGATATGTTTTCATTAAAATAATTTGTGAATTTGGACTGGTGTTATGGGAGAAGGAAAGAAGATTGGCTAATAGAAATTTTTGGATTAGATTAGTGGTTACCAACTGTGGGGTGCTACTAGTATGTAAAAGGAATACCTCTAAAACATTCTACAGTGTCCCCACAACAAAGAATTACTCTGCCTAAATGTAATCTTGCCGCTTACGAAATCCTGGATTAGAGTGGGAGAGAGAATCCAAAGGTATAATAGGTAGAAAGGGAGTGGGATAGGCTATAGCAGTTAGCAGGGTAGGGTATGATTGTTAAAACTACTAATTTTCAAAATGGCCAAAAATTGGATTTATAACAGAAATCTGGTTATGTCTTATATTTTGTCTTATTTTCGTTAGGTGATGGCACAATGCTGCTGGCAGCAAGTAAAGTCTTGGACAGACTTAAACCAGTTATAGGGGTAAACACTGATCCAGAACGGTAAGAAAGAACATACACTTTTTGTTTGATTTGTGTGGTGTGCTTTTTAATTTTTTTTTAGGTTATACATACATGCATTTCTGCTTTGCTTGCATAGTATCTTCTTATGGTCTGTCTTAAAATTTGGAAGCTATTCTTTATTTTCTCGACCATGTTCACATTCCTGGGCTCTGTTACTACAGACATTTTACTATGGTGTATGGTGTCTAAGTGGAAGCATGATTGTTCCTGGCCACCGTGAATATTAGAACCATGTTCCAGAAACATTCTAGTAATGAAATTTAGGTATGTAGAATTGAGTAGGATTGTCTTTTATGTAGTTGTTTTCAAGGATATAGCTCTAGTTTTAACCTCAGGCATGAAAAATATATATACTTGTAGCTGGCATTGGTGGTAGGAGAACTGGGATGGACCAGTTCTCATATTTTCGCTTCCCAGGTAGTTTGGGAGTAGGATCTATGGCATAATAGACCTGAGTTCTTGACCCAGGTGAGTGTTGGGGACCTTTGGTATTGCTGAGGAGGGACAAGTTAATAATGATCCATTTTCTACTCTTCCTTATGGCTTGTATTTATATTCCTCGTTATGCTACCACTGATTTTTTTTGGGGAGGTGACTTTACTGACTTAATAAAAAGACCTATCCAAACACTACTGGCATTTTTTTTTTCCTTCCTCAGCTTTCTGATATTTACCCTCAGTCTGTTCTAGCCACCCACAGCCGTGACTATACCTGGACTTTCTGATGATTTGGAATTTCCCTATCTCTACAATCCTAATTAATTCCACTCTGACTGCAGCCTCCTACCTTAACAGCAGTCTTACTACTTTATCCCACTAAATCTGCCCTTTGACTTTCAGTATTTTGATCCCTTCCATTTTCTCCACTTATTTCTTCCTCACTTCATTTACTTTCTTAAATATTTCTTTCTTTCTTTTCTTTTCTTTTTCTTTTTGTTTTTTTGAGACAGTCTTGCTCTGTTGCCCAGGCTGGAGTGTAGTGGCGTGCTCTCAGCGCATTGCAACCTCTGCTTCCTGGGTTCAAGTGATTCTTCTGCCTCAGCCTCCCGAGTGGCTGGGACTACAGGCATGCACCACCACACCTGGCTAATTTTTGTATTTTTAGTAGACATGGGGTTTCACCATGTTGGCCAGGCTGGTCTCAAACTCCTGATCTCAAGTGATCCTCCCACCTTGGCCTCCCAAAGTGCAAATATTTCTTCATCGTTACCTTTCTGCACAATTCTAGATCAATCTGACCATCATCCTTTCTACTTCTGCATCAGTACTGCTGTGGTCATCTGGGGAAAAAAAGATCATTGGGTTTGGTGGCACTTCCAGTTTGTAGTCTTCAGCACTTAACAGTGGACTCAAAGAGTTGCACACAAACTTCCTGTGTAGCCCTACTCATCTCTCTTCCCCATTCTCTGTGGTGGCTGCTTCAGTAGTTCAACTTTTGCATTCACCTTGCTTCCCTTATCCTTCCTCCTTCAATAAACCCACCTTTTTTTTTCACAGAGGATTTGAAAGTCACTGGATTAGAACTACTTCACCTTTTCTCCTGCTTAAAAAAATCTTGTCCTATCATGTTGTCTTTTTTTTCTCTCCCTTCACACATGACTCCTTTTAGCCTGAAAAGACTTGTTCAAAACTCCTGTTTTTCAAGAAAATTTTAAAAATCTTTTACCCTGTGTCACTTTCATATAAAAGGTTTGTATGTATAAAAGGTTTTATACGTATACGTATAACCTTTTATTATCTCTTTTCCTTGCACTTATCCCCAAGCTTGGTTATCTGCACTTCTTCAGTTCTTAGTTATTTTCTAAAACTTTGCAACTTTTTTATGGATTTGCCCCCAACCAGTTCATTGACATTGCTTTTGCCTTAGATCAGTGATATCCTCGTTACTGAATTTACTGGATATTTTAGTCCTTGTCTTACCTGATTTCTGGGAAATTTTTGGTGCTAACTGCTCCCTTATTTCTACTCTACTTTGTTTGCATTTGTGATACCCCTTTCTTCCTATCTCTGTGACTACTTCTTTGTCTGTATCTCTTTTGAAGGATCTTACTATTTGGTTCCTGGCTAAATACTGGTGTTTTTACATATTGTGCTCTGGGCCATCTTTTTTCTTCTTCAATTCCTATATTGTCTCCAGGGAGGCTGATTAATACTGTGGTATTGGAGTCTCCTGGGACTGCAGAATCTTTATTCCAACAGTGATCTTCTTGCTTCCATTCTTACCCTTATAGTTTCTTAGTTTCTTCTCCCCACTGCAGCCAGCATGATTATTTTATGAAAGTTTGATAATATTATGTGACTTCTCTGCCTAGATTTTTTTTTCTCATGGCTTCCCATCTAACTTAGGATAAAATCTTAATTTTTTACTGTGAATAGGGTGAAAAACTCCTGGTTTTCTTGTAACTTTCCTAGTTTTAGCACTGAAAGTCCTGTGTCCCAGGAGAATGTCAGTCCCAGGAAAACCAGGGGACAGTTGGTCACCTTAAATATGATATACAGGCTACACATTATCTGGCCTTTTACCGTTCTCTGTCCTTATTGCCTATTATTTTTCCCTTTATTCTATTCTAGCCACACTGGCCTCTACTTTGGATATATCCAGTGGTATTAAAAATGTAACATGTACAAATAAACTCTCCTTTTCTCTCTCCCATCGTTCTTAATGAATGGAATCATCTGTGCTGAAGCTGTAACTATCTCTCCCTCACTCTATCTTCAAATTGGTCCTAAGTTCTAGGGAACTTACTTTTGAGTCCATCTCTTGCCATCCTCACTGCCACTAAAAATAGCTCAGCCCTTTATAGTTGTTTAAATTACTGAACTAGCTTACAGTCTCTCTCCTTCTAACTCATCCTTTACATATTGTCTTAGCTTCTTTCTGAAGTGCAGATCTAATTGATTATACCCACTCCTTATTAAAATCTTTTAGTTTACCATGACCTTCAGGATACATTGTAAATTCCTTAGCATAAAATATATTATCTTTCACTGTCTCTTGCCTGTTTGCTTTTCTAGTTTCACCTGTCCTCATATGTCCACAGGCATGACACATTCTTTAGCTTAAAAAATGTATTTTTGGAAACTGTTCTAGGATCAACCTAGGATCCTTTCTAAAAGGCTGTTCTTAACTGCAAAATGTAACTATATGAGTGTCCACCAACATGCTGGTTAGAGGCTCACACAGGGATGCTTTTACTCTGGTGGGGAGCTTTGTTGATATATAAGATCCAGGGCATGATTTGAGAGTAGGTGAAAGAGTTCTCCAGAAAGGCCCATGTCCCCCCAACCCACCCACCCATGCCTTTGTATGTGCTTTTGTCAAAAGTTCCCTTACACCACTTACTCACTTCTGTGGTTCTTGTTTGTTCAAGACTGGGGTTTCTCCTGGGTTGTAATTCCCTCTACAGAAAGCACTTATCCCTATATATTTATTTTCTGTTTCTTTTTCTCTTCCATTAGACTATAAATTCCTTGAGTATAGGACCTTGTATTTTAATTTCTCTGTCACTAGCATAGTTTTATACATAGCTTGTAGGTAATAAATACTTGAAAAATGAATGATTAAGTGATTTTAGGGAATAGGGATAGAACCCCAATCTAGCTGAGTAAATATTCCCTAAATGTAAATAATTGAGATCATTGGTTCAGTAATTAATTTTTAATTGCCATCAATGTTGATGCATGTGGGTTTTAGAACTTCTTAATGGCTTATTTTTATATCATTAAGGTAAAAGATTCTTAACTTTAGTGATCATATGTTACACAGTTTATTGAACTATATTTTCTTTTGAAAACTGGCTTCATATTCATAAATTTGTGGGAATTTGAAGCTGGCAAGCAATTGTTAACATTGTCATCTCTTCTCTATTTTCTACCTAGAAGAACAGGTGTTAGAAGTTCTTTGGTTTCTCTTCTTGCCTCCAGGCAAGCCAAAGTTGCCTTCTGGTTTTGTGTATGCTTCAAGTTATCTGACTTCTTTATCTTAAATATGGTGGTATCTCAGTCCTTCAAAAAAGCTTCAAAAAGGCTCAGAGCTTCGAAAAAGATCAGAAGTTAATGTTCAACTTAAGTTGAACAACTTAAGTTGTTCAAATGTTGCATAACAAATCATCTCAAAACTTAGAGGCTTATGATGGTAACAGTGTATTATTTCTTACGGGTTGTGCATGTCAGGAGTTCAGGAGCAGTTTGGCTGGGTGGTTTTGGCTTGAGATCTGTCCTGAGTATAAGCAGGTGTCAGCTTGGTCTGTAGGCATCTGAAGGCTTGACTTGGGCTGGAGAATCCACTTTCAAGATGGCCCACTCACATGGACTCATCTAAATCAAATGTGTAATTTCTGTCTGTCTCTTCTGTATTCTACAGCCACTCTACTGAGCCTGGTAAATAATTACAACATTTGAAAGCTTAATATTCAAAATGGGATAGAGGGCATGTGGATAGTCAGCCTCCAAGGTAGCTTCCTAGTATTTAGGTACCCTTTAATGTACTCCTCCCTGCCCCCCAATAGTCAATCAAGGATGGCCTATGTGACCAGTAGAATATGGTGTGAGAATGTGTAGGTCCCAAGACCAGGTCATAAATGGTATTACAGCGTCTATACTGGTCTTGAGGATTGTTCGTTATGGGGTAGGACAGCCACCATGATATGAGGATGCTCACAACAGCCCTGTGGAGAGGTTCACATGGAGGGGGATTGAGGTCTCCTGCCAACAGCCGGCACCAAGTTGCCAGCCATGTGAGTGAGCAACCCTGGAAGTGGTCGTGCTAGCCCAAGTCAAGCCTTCAGATGCCTGCAGCCCTAGCTGATATCTGACTGTAACCTCATGGGAGAGTCTTCTCTCTACAGAGGGTTTAGACTTGCAGTTGACCTCAGCAGATATTATGCTATCAAATGACCATTGATGCCTTTTATATACTTAACATTGCGTGAAGTATTACAACGAATATAAGAATTTAAAAACCTAGGCCTTGCGTTTTCTTAACCTCAGTGTTGACCCGCTTAGATAAAGAAGTTTACTGTTCACAACTTTGTAAAAACATTTTTCTCTGGTCTTCACACTTACAAGTTGATTTACATTGATTATCAGGAGTTTGTTTTCCTAAGCCTACCCTCAGCCTTTTCTTCAAGATTGAAGTATCATTAAATGATGATGACTGAGCCTTCTGGACACATCTTTAGGTGCCACATACTCTCATCTACACCAACCAATAGGCAGTCTTACCACCTTATAATTTGCAATGATTCATTTTAATTTGTCTTCCACATCAAGCTATGAACTCCTTAAAGGAGTTTCATTATTTATATATTTTTGAATAAATGAAGGATTACATTGGATTAAGCTTTCTCAGTTCTTTTTTAGTGACTTAGGATATCTTAAATGACATTTAAAAAGGAATTATGGTTCAAAACATTTCACAGAAATATTTTGATTCCTCAGAATCACCTTTTGAGATTGCTGGTTTGTCCTGATTTTGGAGATGAGGAAGCTGATGCCAAAGTGACTTGCCCAAAGTTAATAGTTAAATGATTTAAAGGTTAGAATAAAAATTTGAAGGTTAGTAGTTAAATAATGTAATTATTTGAACAACACTGTACCATTAGGTAACTTTACAGGGTAATTAGTGGCAGATTTGCTGCTATTTTTAGTTCCATTGTAATGTAGAAACTCACATATTATTATGTATTATGGCATTAAAGCTGGATGTAGACTACTAACTCTATGTGGTCTTTTTTATTTTTGTTGAAAAAACACAATTTTGTGGCAAAAAATGGAATATAGAGTAGAAATTTTTAGAATTTCATTTCTTAATTTTATAACTTAGTGATACCTTTTGATTAAATTCTTTTGCTTCACCTTTTTTTCTTTTCCTCTTTATATCACCAAAAAATTCCTGTTAAAATACAGGTCTGAGGGTCATTTATGCTTGCCCGTTCGATATACACATTCCTTTCCAGAAGCCTTACAGAAGTTCTATCGTGGTGAGTTCAGGTAGGAATTTCTTACAGTTTTTCTTATATAAGTATCTTAATAAGTATGTGCCATTAATAAATCTGTTAAAAAACAGAACAAATCAGGCAGGGCACAGTGTCTCAACGCCTGTAATCCCGGCACTTTGGGAGGCTGATGCGGGTGGATGACTTGAGCTTAGGAGTTCAAGACCAGCCTGGGCAACATGGTGAAACCTTGTTTCTACAAAAAATACAAAAATTAGCTGGGCATGGTAGCAAGCACCTGTAGTCGCAGCTATTTGTGGGGCTGAGGCGAGAGGATCACTTGAGCCCAGGAGGTAGAAGTTGCAGTGTGAGCCGAGATCGCGCCACTACACTACTCTGTTGCCTGGGCAACAGAGTGAGACTGTGTCTCAAACCAAACAAACAAAAAAACCAGAACAAATCAGATAATGTTTGGATTACTCCATAGATATAACAGTAGCCATTAAAAGTAATGTATTAGCTGAGTCACACATAGGTCTAATTTACCTTCTCCTAGTCCAGTTGGAATTGTGGAGAGAAACCCTGACAAATGTTGGTTGGCCTATAATATAACCGCATATAGAGATTTTTTTTCTCCTTCGGTGAGATAACAGCCATGTCTCTACTTTCTTAACCTCGTTACTTGTGTTTATCAGTTTAGTGGAAAGGTAATTAAAACTTTGGCTAAAATTGTTTGAATTTTTAGATTTTATATTTTTTATCTTTATCTCCCATCTAGTAATGATTGAGAGTTGGATTTAATCCAACCATGCTGAGATTCCTGGTATCTGTCTCACATAAAAGTATTTCTTAAGTAGTGGGGATGGGATTTTTAAAAATTTCTTTTACTTAATGCGTTCAGTGGTCATACCATCAGGAAAACAGGAAGGTGGAAGAAGGAGCATGAGGTTGGCCAATTATATTTGAGAGAGCCAAGTTGGACTACTTTTTATTTTCTGACTTGGACTGTATTTTATAGTTGGGGAAAGCTTTTCCCACAGATATTTGTGAAGTTGTATTACATCTTCTTGACTTTTCTAGAATCATTTCATTACCAATAATTCTAGTTTCTAGTCATTTCAGAAGTTTGACAACTTTAGAAATGGCTAATTTATACCTACCAAGTGGAAGTATATTTTTGTATACTTACCAAGCAGAATCTGTCCCATTGACTTTCGATACATTGATTATTGGTTTTGAAATCAGTTAAATCTGATTGTTTTTTTCCTTTTACCAGAGATGTTATTTAAATTTTTAGGTGTAATCAAAACTGTTTTATTTATTGTTTCTTAATCCTTTTTTCCTTTTATTGGTTAAAAAAAACTGCATTACAAAATTTGTGGAGAGGGATTTTTATCTAATCCAGCCATCTAAATTATTATTATTTTATTATTTTAAGTTTGCTCTCTTTTTTGTGTAATATTTTTTGCTGAGCAAAGCACAAACTATATCTTGCTCAGTATCTTGGACTTTATGGGTTCTTGATAGAGTTTGACTTAAAAGTTACTTGGGAGATTTTGTACAAGCACATTAGGTATTTCCATTATAATTGAAAAGAGAATAAATATTCAAATCTGTCATTGATAAGGAAGCTATAGACTTTAGGTGTTTCTGATATAACTTATTCATGGAATAACTGGTAACTTTTTTATTAACTATTTAATTTCGTTAAATTATTATAATGTGTACTCTTTAATTCATTCTATTTTAACATAATTCGCCTTTTCTTCACTTTTCTAAGGTGGTTGTGGAGGCAGAGAATCAGGTTATACCTTGAAGGGACTGGCATAAACCCTGTTCCTGTGGACCTTCACGAGCAGCAGCTAAGCTTGAATCAACACAATAGAGCCCTTAACATTGAAAGAGCTCATGATGAAAGTAGGTGGATTGGGCATCAGATGTGTTTGGGGAAATATTTAACTCATAGTTCCTTTGACCTCAAATTTTTTGATGTAATAATATATGATTAACTTGTTTTTAGTTTCATTAGTAGCACTTAACAAAGTACAGTGAATTACTTCAATTGTAAAGTTTATTAGAATCTGAAGTAAGAAATAATAGCATATTTCTAGATGTTTTCTAGGACAGATTTGAAAACTAGCTGATTAGGAAAGGATGGTAAAGTATCTGATAAGATAGTTGATGTTTGAGAAAAGTTTCTTGGCCTTAATGTTTGAAATGTCAAAAAAAAAAAAAAAAAAAAAGGAAAGCAGTAAAGTTGAAATGAGCTAATCTGTGGAAGATTATGATGGTTATATATTTTATATAGTTATACTTAAATATATGAAATATATTTGTTGGGAAATTTTGCATTCCAGCCTTAGGATTTGTGCTTGAAATATTTGTGTAGCTTAGAGAATATTAGCATAAGGTGATTTGGCAGCTTTTTTTGTTAGGAGGGTTAAAGCGAATTCTCCATTTTGAGCCATGTTTTCCCACTTTTTTCTAGCAAATGTAGGACTTTAATGATGCAAGAATATCCCAAAAGAAATCTTAAATATTTGTAGACTGTATAAAAAGATACAGTTTTCTCCTGTGTTTTATTTTCTGGATAAATTTATCAGGAAAAGCTACTTTTACATTTTTGCTTTCTGCCTCTGCTCTTTCATGGTACCTGAGGCTTATATCCATTTATTCCAGAGTTTTTCATGGTGACTTACAGCTTTATAGGTTAGCATGTTTCTAAAATGTGTGTTTATGTTGTATTTTAAAGGTTCTCCTCCAAAAAAAATTATATTTAAAAAAATCTTAAATTATATGTGCATGAACTTCTATTGTTTTTGAAAGTCTGCAGTAACTATTAAGCACAATTTAAAAATAATACTTAGAAATTTTAATCCCTCACTGAAAGAAGTTACTGCTACCAACAATAGATGGTAGATTTAACTGTCTTCACCAGCAGTCTTATAAAAAGATATAGATTGGTATATAAAGAGTCACTGCTCAGATTCCTCAGATTTACTGTGTTTAGTTTATAAATGAAGTTAGTATTTCATATATAGAAACAATATTACATACAAAGTTAGTGAATCATAGCTCAGCATCTAGGATGTTCATATCTGATTAATGGTAGTTCCAGAGAAAGAACAGAAAAATATTCAAAATCAAAAAATCATACATGATGATTTCTCAAAACAGGCAGGGGAAATTATTCAGCACATTGGTCTAGGCAAAGATTTTATGGCTAAGACTTCAAAAGCACAGGCAACAAAAACAGAATAGACAAATTGAGCTATATTAAACAAATCTTCTGCATAACAAAGGACGCAAGAGTGAAGAGACAGCCTATAGAATCAGAGAAAATACTTGCAAACTATTCATCTAACAAGGGACTAATATCCAGCATATACAAGGAATTCAAACAACAAACACAAATAATCTCATTAAAAAGTGGCAAAGTTTCTGAATAGAAGTTTCTCGGAAGACATATGGATAACCAACAGCTATATGAAAAAATGCTCAACATCACTAATCATCAGGGAAATGCAAATCAAAACCACAGTGAGATATCATCTCTCCCCAGTTAGAATGGCCGTTATCAAAAAGACAAAAATAACAAGTACTGGCAAGGATGTGGAGAAAAGGGAACTCTTATACACTGTTGGTGGTAATGTAAATAAGTAAAGCCATTATGGAAAACAGCATGAAGGTTTCTCAAAAATCTAAAATAGAACTCCTATACAATCTAGCAATCCCACTACTGGCTATTTATCCAAAGGAAAGGAAATCAGTATAGCAAAGGGATACTGGCACCTCATGTTTGTTGCAGCCCTATTCACAATAGCCAAGTATGGAGTCAAAGTGTCCATCAGTAGATAAATGAATATGGAAAATATGGTGTATATATATACACAATGGAGTACTATTCAGCCATAAAAAGAATGAAATCCTGAGATTTGCAGCAACATGAATGGAACTGGAGGTCACTATGTGAGGTGAAATAAGTCAAGCATAGAAATACAAATATCACATGCTTTCATTCATATGTGAGAGCTGAAAAAGTTGATCTCATGAAGATAGAGAGTTCAGTGATAGTTACTAAAGCCTGGGAAGGGTGAAAGGTGGGATGAGCAGAGGTTGGTTAATGGGTACAAATATGCACTTAGATGGAAGGAATAAGTTCTAGCATTCAGTAGCATAGTAGGCTGATTATAATTAACAATTTATTTTATATTTCAAAATACCTCATTTCAAAATAGCTGGAAGAGAAGATTTGAAATATTCCCAACACAAATGACAAATATTTGAGGTGATGGATATCCTAAATACCCTGATTTGATCATTATACGTTGTATGCGTGTATCAAAATATTACCTGTTCTCTATAAATATATAGTTAGTATGAATCAGTTAATACTTTTTTCAAATTTCAATTAGGAAACTTAGGCAAGAGTCTTTGAATTGAAAGGACCCACAAAGTGTTTCACATAATTAATGGTAAACTGTTCTTCACCAAGGTTTGTCAGAATACAAACAGCTACTGCAAGCTTCCAGAGAGGAGGAGGAGATGGAGGGGCTGGTGATTGGAGCAGATTATTTCATATACACTTATCCCTTGGTACCTGAGGGGGATTGGTTCTAGGACCCCCTACAGATACCAAAATTTGAGGATGTTCACATCCCTCATAAAATGGCATAGTATTGGCATATAACCTATGCACATCCTTCCCTATACTTTAATAATCTTTAGATGATGTATAATACCTAACACAATGTAAATGCTATATAAATAAAGACTGGTTGTATTAATATAGAGAGATGAATTGGTTTAATAAGCAATCCCAGAACTCAGTGACTGAATGCAAAAGCTTATTTTTAACTCATCTCATTGTCCAGGGAGTTTTCAGGCAAGCACAGCTGCTACCAAATAGGGGCTGCTACCATATTTTAAGGCCTCTGAGTCTTCTATTGGATCCTCTGTATCTTGTGGGGAGAAAACAGAGAACATAGAAGATCTTATGGGAAGTTTTAGGAACTAGGCCTTTTCATTAATTTTGTCCACATTCCATTGGCCATTACTAGTCACATGGCTCCATCCAGTGCAAGTAGACCTGGAAATAAAGTTTAGCAATATGACAGTGTGAGAGAATTACACAGTGTAGTAGTTTGTGTCACTAGTATTACAATTCTGTGTTTAAAAAAACAAATTATAATTTTGTAATCTATTCACTTGGATAAAAAAGTAATTGGTGGCTGGGCACGGTGGCTCACGCCTGTAATTCCAGCACTTTGAGAGGCTGAGGTGGGCGAATCACCTGAGGTCAGGAGTTCGAGACCAGCCTGACCAACATGGTAAAACCGCGTCTACTAAAAATACAAAATTAGCCAGGCATGGTGGCGCATGCCTGTAATCCCAGTTCCTCAGGAGGCTGAGGCAGGAGAATCTCTTGAACCCGGCGGGAAGAGGTTGCAGTGAGCCAAGATCGTGCCATTTTCTAGCCTGGGCAACAAGAGCTAAACTCTGTCTCAAAAAAACAAAGTAATTGGTATGGAGTCCATCTTTTCATGTCCCATTGAGACAAGTTTTAAATGAACACAGTTCTGTGATTAGATAAGGTTTAGTAGTGAATTAGTATGAAAAAATAAGCAGAATTAAGATGATTAATGAGATTTGAAGCAATTTTATTTATTGTCTAACTCATTTGATGAAAGTTTTGAATTGAAATTCAACAAGCACATGTAATAAAATGTAATATGGAGAGATAAATTAGGATGAGGGAAAATGAGAATAGAGGTGGAAAGTCAAGACCATATAAAAGGGAAACATGGTTACAGTTTGATGGTGAGAGCTCAAATTTACTGGTGATATTTCATGAGTACCTATTGTTGAGCATTTGTAGGAAATCTGTGGGGATAGTAATCTAAAACAAATTTCATTAGTAATTATTTAAGGAAAAGTAATTTAAACAATAAATTTTAGCCATTTATGTTTGTAAAACTGTCAAGAATGAGAATGTGAATGTATGTAGTACCTAAGACAGTTTAAAGCCAGTTTTAGTCTTATGTGCTATCAAATTTGATTAAACATATCAAATCTTTATATATATGTGTGTGTATATATATGTGTGTATGTGTATACATATATATGACTAAAACTGGCTTTAAACTATATATATATATATATATATATAGCTTTTTGTATCAAGGTCTTTCTCTGTATTATGAAGTTGAGCTGATAATTTAGGTAAACAATAAGTACTCCAAGGGTACTTGGTATTGTAATAACTTGTTATATTTGAAAGAATAATTGGGTTCCCTTTAGGCAGTTATAGTCCAAAATAAAGGAGAAAAATGTAATGTTCAATTTGATAAACATAATAAACAGAAGAATATAATAATTAGGCTACCAAGTCAAAGGAGAAGAATAGATCAATATGGTCTTGGTGACAGTGGTGGTTTTATTAGTGTATTTGGTAACTATAGTGTATTAGGTAACTATTGTTGTATAACAAATCACTCAGCTTAGCATCTTAAATATAAATATTTATGACCTCACACAGATTATAAAGGTCAAGATTCTAAGAGTATGGCTTAGCTAGTTCTGGTGTAGGCAGGAGGTGACAATCAAGCTGTTGGCCAGGACAGCAGTATATGAAGACATGACTGGAACCGGAGAACACACTTTCCAGCTCATCACGTGGCTTTTAGCAGATGGCTTCAGTTGCTCACCACGTTGGTCTCTCCAAAGGGTTGTTCATGTTATCTCTTCCTCTAGAGCAGGAGATCTGAGAGAAAGAGAGCAGCCAAGGTAGAAGCAACAGTGTCTTTTCTAACCTGATCTCAGAAGTGATATGCCATCACTGCTGCCATATTCTGTTGGTCACATAGAGCAACCCTAGTATGATGTGAGAAAGAGAGTGTGAGTATATGTATTCACAAAAGTATGAATACCAGGGAGGCAGGAATCACTGGGTACCAACTTGGAGCCTGCCTACCACAATTGGGATGGATTTTTAAACATTAACTTCGTAGGAATTGTGGAGGAGACAGAAAAGTCAACTTGTCTGACAGAAAGCGAACTTTTCTCATGATGCTAGCCTAGTGGGAGATACTTGAGTCCAATAAATCTGATAGTTGTGACATTGAGGATACAGAGTTGCCTTTTCCAGTTGGAAACTAATAAAAGAAGTAACAGGAACCATTTGAAGGGGACAATCATTTTATATGATGGAGTAATGTTTAAGTAATTATGAAGGAAGATTACTTTAACCGTGCACACAACCTTACAGATTTAAAAAAAGAAAACATTTTTTGGAATTATGAAGGGGGATGTGGAAATATTTCCTCCAGTGCTGCTGTTGCTAAAAACACTCTTGAGGTTTCCTTATTTGGAAAAAAAAGTCTGATTTCTTAACATACCTGGTTTGGTTTCCATCATCCAAGCCATGCATGTCATTTGCTGCTTAAATCCAAAATAGTTCTTGTTTTAATTGGTAAGTTATATCTCTGAAGCTTCCAAGATAAAACTAAGTGTAACAACAAGAATCTTTTGAGATGGATAAATATAGTTCATCACTCTTGAGAAATTGCTTCAAGAAGAATTAAGGTTTATTTTGGATAGAGACTCGGGCCTTCATTACAGGTGTAAGTTTAGGTTCCTTTAAGGTTTATGTTGTGGATGCTTTAAGTAAAAGATAATTTAAATGTTAACTATATTAAAGTATGTGATTCTTTTAAAAACAAAAATATAAAAGTTGTAATGTTTTATAAATTTTTTATAACATTTCTAGAAATCAAGGAGCTATCTTGGATTTTCTTTGTCTTAAATTACATGCAGGGTGTGAGGCTTCAGGACCGCAACTTCTGCCAGTGAGAGCACTAAATGAAGTCTTCATTGGGGAGAGTCTGTCATCCAGGTACTTTTAAACCAGTGATCTTGAGCATGGAATTTAATGTTTTAGTGCTTTTGGATATTTATTCAATTTCTACAACCTGGCTAAGATTTGTGAATAATCTTTTGTAAGTAATGGCAGTTCATTATTTAATGAAATATTTCCAAAACCTTCATAGACGTTAATATGTATTAAGGGGAAAGAACATTGTATAGCAAAAAAAGTTTGTAAAACCCTATATTAAATAAAGTTATTGTACTGCATCCCAGAACCTTTAATCTGTTTATATAGATTCTTTATTATTATTATTATTATTTTTTTGAGACCGAGTCTCACTCTGTCACCCAGGCTGAATTGCAGTGGCGTGATCTTGGCTTACTTCAACCTCTGCCTCCCAGGTTCAAGCAATTAGCCTGCCTCAGCCTCCCAAGTAGCTGGGACTACAGGCACGTGCCACCACACCTGGCTAATTTTTTATTTTTAGTAGAGATGGAGTTTCACCATTGTTGCGAGAAGTCAGGGACCCCAAACGGAGAGACTGGCTGAAGCTGCGGCAGAAGAACATAAATTGTGAAAATTGAATGGACATTATCAGTTCCCAAAATTAATACTTTTATAATTTCTTATGTCTGTCTTTACTGCAGTCTCTGAACATAAATTGTGAAGATTTCATGGACATTTATCACTTCCCCAATCAATACTCTTATAATTTCTTAAATATTGGGGCTGGTTCCCCCGATACACCATGTTGGCCAGGCTGGTTTCAAACTCCTGGCCGCAGGTGATCTGCCCACCTCAGCCTCCCAAAGTGCTGGGATTACAGGTGTGAGCCACTGCACTTGGCCAGATGCTTTATTAATGTTTTATTTTTATTTTTTAGAGATGGCATCTTACCGTGTCTGAATGTTGCCCAGGCTGGCCTTTAAATCTGGACTCAAGCTATGCTCCTGCCTCAGCTTCCTGAGTAGCAGGGACTAGTCGTGCATATCACTGTTCCCAGCTTATAAATATTTAAGAGAGTAATATACTAAGTATAAATTTGCAATTGATAGAAAACTTTTATAGGCAGTTCATATTAATATTTCCTATTAATTAGTGCTTCTTAAAGCTGATTTGTTTGCTTGCTTGTTTTTATAATTTGTTTGCTTGTTTTTATCCAGGATCCAATTAAGGATCACACATTGCATTTGGCTATCATGGCCTTTTAAAATTAAGAACACTTCCATCCTGTTTTGTCATTCATGGTATTAATATTTTTGAATGGTCTAAGCCAGTTGGATTGCAGAATATCCCTTATTTTAAATTTGTATGATTTTTTTTTTCATGTTAGATTCGGACTAGGCATTTTTGACAGCAATGCTCCATAGTTGATGTTGTATCCTTTTTAGTGTAACACATCATAAGGCAAGTGCACAGTTCAAGATTGTAACCATTATTGCAAAAATTAAGGTTAATGTAGTTCCTTATTAGGAGTGGAAAAATATATGTGTTTCATTACTGGCAGAATCTGTTTTGTGGGACTTGAATATAACTTAGGCTTACATTATCAACATAATTTTTTTTGCAAAACATTTTTGTGGAACACAGTGACAAGCTATAAAATGACTACTGTGATGTAAAGTTAACTCTTGATAGTACTTTAGAACCTGGCTTCTCATCCTTGTAGATGTAAGTAAATTAAGGGTAGAAAATTAGAGATGAGTTTTATTTGCTACTTTCCTGCTATTAGAACCATGTGAGTGACCCTTTGAAGATTATGTTGTTGGATCCCTAGTTTACTAAGAGTTCCATAAATTCTGAAATTTTGTTTGCTGGAAGTCATATCCTTTCATAAGAACTTTAATTATAGTGAGAAAAACTCGTCTTAACTAAAAAAGATACTCACATTGTAGCCAATGACTCAACTCGGGTTGTGTTGAAAAAGAATTGAAGTTTGATTCAGCAGAATGGTTTGAACAGTTTTTTTGATTTGTAATTATTTTGTTTATGTAATATTTAACAAAAATACATTGTGCATGTGCTGTGTGTAATATGTTAGTCACTAGGGATGTAAAGATGAATAACAAAGGTAGTGGTATCTTAATTTTTTGGAGAGTAATACATAATTTAAAAAAGTTAAAAGTAAAATTTATTATTCGAAGATAAAATATTTAGGAAACAAAAATATAGTAAAGTATAAAAATATACTTTAACACAGCAAGACTTATGCTATATATAAAGTTTTCTCTTTTGCTGCATATAAAGTTTGAAGCAATACGGACATGAATTATAGATAGTATGTGGTAGACGAGAGAAGAAAAAATTTAACTCTAGTGATACAATCTTGTCATTATTCTAAAGACAAGATAGAGAAGAGAGGAAGAACTTTAAATGAGATTGGAGGAAGTCTACCTTAAATAAATGCAATGATAAAAATGTTTTGTGAGTTTATGCTTCCTTCAGGGAAGCCATTTAATGGCTTATTTTATTCTGTTTGTGTATTTTCAAGGTAACTGTTGAGAGCTAGCTTTGCCTTATAATTTTATACTTACTAAAAAATTAAATAACATATATGGAGGAAAACTGGCATCAGTTGATAGATTTCGGGGGAGTCTGAAGTTTCTTGAGGGGATTTTCAATCAAATGCTTTTATTTTCTGTGGCAGTAGTGATCTGGTTGGTTTATCTCATAAATAACTGATGCTGCTGCTTTTTGTGTTCTTTGATGTCTCACCTTATGGTTTTACTAAGTAAGGACAGCAATGGATTGGCTTCTGATGCTATTGAAAACAGTTTAACTACTGCAGTGATTAATCTTTAATCACTTTTAAAGATTTTATGACATAGACCCTTAGGCAGAAAGGAAATGAACATTTATTGGATGCCTGCTATGTGCCAGGCACTGCTTATATTGTGTGTGCTATCTCATTTAATGCTCATAGCAACCCTGTGAGAAAGGTAGTTGTATTTATTAGTGACAAAATTGAGATTTGGAGAGTTCAAATAACTAGCCCAAGGTCATATAATTAGCTAGCATCAGAACTGTAACGTAAACCCAGTATTTCTGATTCTAGATTCTGTATTGAGGCTTCACTATGCTCTGAAAACTTAAGTGCCTTGCTTGGAAAATGTGAAGTGCAGCAATATTATTCCTGCCTCATTTATAATGTTCTTAGATTTAAGAACATTTTAAAGGCCCAATTTTGTTTTCTTTTCTCCTATTTGTTCTAACCTAGAATGTCTTATTCTTGGGCTGTAGCAGTGGACAATTTAAGAAGAAGTATACCCACTCTAAAGGGACTGTGAGTTTTATTGCTGCCTTAAAAACATAATTTCCCTGAAACAAAAATTCTATGAATTGACTAATCCTGATAAACTTGCATGTGAGAATGACACTAAATTTGCTCATTATTTTGGGCTCAGCATCTCTCACCTGACTGTACTTGTCTTTCTCTCTGCCTCTGCTTCTTTTCTACCCATGCGCCCTTACCTTTAATCTCTTTTGTTTCTACTTGATTCTGGCATAGTAGCAGCCACTTCCATGGATTTGGCTGGCTTGTCTGTACATAATAGGCTCCTAATGTGTGTGTTTTCTAGGAAGATATAACAAAGCTATGAAATAGATTAAATGTGAATGTTAGGCCTGCTATGTTTTATTTTTAATAAGAAATTCTGACTATAGAGAAAAAAGTGAAAAGGAGTTGTATTAGGCAAAGCCCTCACAAATTAAGAGCTTACAGGATAAACTGTAAAGGTTAGAATAAGAGATAAATTATCCACAGTGGTAGTGTTTGTAAGCATGTCCAGTAATTGTTATTATTTTGAAAAGTTGTATTTTATTATGGTTTTATCTTAACTTTTTTATTTGCTGGAGAAAAAAATTCACTGTTGGTCAGTATCAGTGACACAATTATTTTAAGATAGAGTTTACAAAATAGGCTTTTAGACATTTCAAAAGTTCTTTGAATAGTTACAAATCATTTATGCATTCATGGAGTTAAAGAATAGTGCCATTTTTGCTAGTGCCAGAAAACTCATTTGATTTCATATTAATGAAATATTTTAAGAAATGTAAATCTCAAAGAAATTTATAGTTCTGGTTTATCTCTAGTTTTGTCCACTAATCCGGTATTGGTTGAGAATTTTCTTTACAGCTTTATTATGTAATCTCTGTTAGCTTACTACTAATTCAAAAGGTACATTAGCATGTAGCTTAAGAAACAATAGTTTAGTAGAAACTATTAATAACTTTAAGAATTAGAATCAGCTTTAAAATATATCAAGGACTAGCTACCAAGAATGAAACTCACTTAAGAATAGTATTTTCTTTTTTGAATTCTGAAATGAGGTTCTGTGTATGTTAGATTCCATAAGAGCAATAGCACAATGCTAGCCAAAAATTTGCAAGAAGCCCCTATTTGAAATATTAAAGTATTGTCAGAAGGGAATATATAAACCAGACAGGCATGCAGACATGTAGTTTTTTTGTTGTTGTTGTTGTTTTTTATTTCTTCTAACTTTTTCACTTAATTAGTATTGGAATTAGCATCATGATGTGTGTGCCTACTAAGTCCAGTATTTCTTGGGTAAGCTGACTTAATTAAGATTTCCTTAGTTCTGAAGAAGACTATCTTATTTACTGTGAACCATAAGCTCAGCAAACAGTTTTGTATTCTCAATTCACAGGGCTTCCTACTATGAGATTTCAGTTGATGATGGTCCATGGGAAAAACAGAAGAGTTCAGGGCTCAATTTGTGTACTGGAACAGGATCAAAAGCCTGGTAAGTAACTTGGGATGTTGCTTATCAAGTTTTGTGAAATATTTTTAGTAATGTAATATATTGGCACATCTAAGGCGTGTAATACGCAAGAGGTGTCCTGGTGGTGTTATGTAGGTAGGCCAAATTTCTGTTTCATTCATCACTGGGGTCTAGTAGTCCTGCCTTGACTTCTTGGATTACAGTTACAGCCTGGATTTGGTCATTATTGAGCACTAGGTTTGTAAAGGAAAGGAAATGAGAAGTGGTTTTGGGACTTATCTTTTCTTAAAAATGAAAAATATTTTAAATAATAGTAAGAAAATGAATACAAAGTACAATAAACAAAAATAGACTGGAGGTTTGTATATTAGAAGCCTAACTGGAGATAACCTGGTGCATCCTATGTCCTGTTTACTCTATAACCTCCCTCTGGGTAGTCTCGTCTTCTTAGTACATTCCTCACAGATGCCTCCCAAACATACCTTCTCTCCTGAGTACAAACTCATATTCTAAAATTACATGCCAGATGGGATATTAGTAACACTTCAGATTCAACACATTCAGAACTGAATTTATTGTCTTCAGTTTTTCTTTTTGTGTTCTTTATATTGCTGAATACCATCAGCATTTACCCGACTCCATGTCTAGAGAAAAAAAGCAAAACATGATTTCTCAAAACCTTGTTCTTACCTTTGGAGTCCTCCATTCTTCATTCTCCTCTCTATGTATCCCAGTCTCGAAATCCTGTTCATTGTACTTCTGAAATCTTAGTCCACTTTTTGGGTTTCTACTGCTGCTACTTTGGTCCAAGCCTGCACCTTTTTAGTGAATATTCTTTGTGCCTTACCTTTTATTCTTGAGGCTGTCATCTGCACTACACAGAGTAATATTTCCTTTTTTTTTTTTTTTTTTTTTACTTTAAAAAAAAAAATATTATTATACTTTAAGTTCTGGGGTACATGTGCACAACGTGCAGGTTTGTTACATGGGTACACACCGTGCCATGTTGGTTTGCTGCACCCATCACCTCCTCATTTACGTTAGGTCTTTCTCCTAATGCTATCCCTCCCTCAGTCCCCCACCCCACAAAAGGCCCCGGTGTGTGACCCTCCCTGTGTCCATGTGTTCTGATGTTTTATGAGTGACAACGTGCGGTGTTTGGTTTTCTGTCCTTGAGATATTTTGCTGAGAATGATAGTTTCTAGCTTCATCCATGTCCCTACAAAGGACATGAACTCATTCTTTTTCATGGCTGCATAGTATTCCATGGTGTATATGTGCCACATTTTCTTTATCCAGTCTATTATTGATGGATATTTGGGTTGGTTCCAAGTCTTTGCTATTGTGAATAGTGCTGCAATAAACATACGTGTGCATGTGTCTTTATAGTAGCATGACTTATAATCCTTTGGGTATATCCCCAGTAATGGGATTGCTGGGTCAAATGGTATTTCTAATTCTAGATCCTTGAGGAATCGCCACACTGCCTTCCACATGGTTGAACTAATTTACGCTCCCACCAACAGTGTAAAAGTGTTCCTATTTCTCCACATCCTTTCCAGTGTCTATAACAGAGTAATATTTCTAAAATGTAGATAAATCTATCTCTGTTCTCTGCTTTACAAGTTTCATTGACCTCTGTTCAGATTGCTTAATCTGTCATTTGAGGCCCTTTATCATATGACCTTAGTGATCTTATTGGCCTTATTCCTGCCCTACCCTTACTCCCACCTATGGCACACTAGAATTGGCACAGCTCCTTGCAATTCTCAGCATGCTTCTTGTTCTCGCTTGGCTTTTTATTTTTGCTCAATGCAACTTCTTCCTGCCTTGAATGCCTGAACACTCCACTTTCTATCCACTGGCTGAAAATTCAGTCTTGAAATGTCATTCTCTTTAGCAAATCTTTAACACTCACCTCTTTCATAAAGACAGTGAATTAATCATTTTTATTCTTCCCTAACACTTTTTCTCATAGCACTGTTATAGCCGTTATTACATTATTAGTTATCTAATATGCTAGTACCCAGCTAGTTAAAGCAACTTTATGGATTTGGGATGGTGACTAGGGTTTTTTTTTTTTTTCCTGCTTAATCTTTTGTGTGCACAGTACCTTATATGTATTCACTCAAAAAGTATTTTTCGAGTAAATGACTATACGCTCACAATTGTATATAGCTAAAACAATGCTTATCAAACTTTTACATTTGGATAGTTTGATTTAGAGTTTTATTTCCTACTTGTTTAGCATGACTTCTTAAACTATTTTATTATGAAAAATTTTTAATAAGAGTGACAAAATAGTGTAATGAATCCCCACATACCATTAGCTAGTAGTAATTATCAACACATGCCCAATCTTGTTGCCTCTGTACCCCTATCTATCTACTTTTGTTCTATTTATTTTGAAGTTATTTTTCAGATACCATGTCATTTAATTCATAAGTAATCAATAAAAAAAAATTAGCCAAATAGTCTTTTGGAAAAAATAAGAAGTATCATTTTAAAAGATAGGTTAATAATTTATTTTCCTGAAGGCCAGTGAAAGGAACATTTCTAAAATGAATTTTCCAATAATTTTGTGAAAAAAATTAATCCTTTAATATGTTATAAAATTATTTTGTAACCATCTCATAGATTAAATTGAAAACATTACAGCTAACAGCTTTCATTTATGATGATAGCATCTTTCCTGTTGAACATGCTATGCTACTTTTTGAAAACTAGAGTGAAATTAGAAATAGAAATAGAAATTTCTGTTAGAAATAGAGATTGTCTTTACCCAGTATTCTTATCATAAAAAATGGGCAAAGTGGTATAATTGAAAAGAGTACTGGCCTGGAAGTTAAGAGACCTGATTAAACCACAGACTAGCTTTACATCTGTGTACAAATTTCCTTGTCTGCAAAATGCAGGAATTGGAACTGATAAAATAGTAAGTTTACTTTGCCTTCTGAACTTCCATGATTCTGTATGTTTATTTTTTATGCATTGTAATACAAGCTATGAGTTATATAGCCCCTGCTACTTTGTACTGTGCTAAGTACTTTTATATGTTAATTAATCCTTTTAGAAATCCTGGAAGAAAGTAGTAGCATTCCCATTTTATAAACGAGTAAATTAAAGGTTAGCAAGGATAATTTAGGCCAAAGTTATACAAGAAGTAAGAGTCAGAACCTGGATATAAGTACAGGTGTGCTGGACTGCAAAATCAGTGCCCTTTTCACTGTCATTACTACTTGTGCTGCTTCACAAGGGAAGGTCAGTTTTTAAATGGAAAGGGGGAGGGGTTCTGAGCTGTCTGTAGAGGTCACATAGTTGAAAGAAAAGTCACTAGGTTGTATTGAAGAATTATCAAGATAAATTTGTAATTAATCTTAGTGAAGTAGTGCTTCTGCTAGAGGCAATGGGGCTTCTGTCTGGGGAGGGGTGTAATTTTGATAGATTTTGATAGTTCAAGTTTTCAACCTTTCGGGGCATAAGGAATGACAGCCACTACAATGCTTTTAAAGCATTCCTCGCCTCCCACATGCACCCAGTAGTTGAGTCCTGTGTTGATGTTGCATTTCGATAAGTATGGTTAGATTAAAATCTCAGCCTTCTCTATGTTGCTTGTTAAAGTTTTCTATTATTTCCTGTGCTCTAGTATAAAAGTCTTTCTCACAAGCTATATCCTATCCCTGCCACCTTGGTTACTCAGTCTCTTCTCTACCAAGCCCCATGCAGCTTGCTTGCATCTAACATGTTCTCTACTGCAATTCCCATTCATCTTTTGTCCTTTTCTCTTCAAGAAATGTAGGAAGAGAAGGGAAGCCTAGGAGCCAGAGGGGCTGGGGAAAAGCTGTATATTTCTATACATTAATAATTTTTGTTTTTATCATACTACCATCTCTGAGCACATATTTTGTTCCAAGCTAATTAGATGATCTTGTTTAAATTCTCACAAATACTCTGGAAGTAGGTGATTTTATTTTCATAAGTAGAATCCAAAGTTTCATAAGTTAACTGACTTTCCCAAAGCCATGTGGCTAATAAATGGTGAAGTCATGATTTAAATTTTAAACCTATCTATAAACCATAGACCTCTGAAGACTCACAGGAAAGAAAAGATTAGAATAATCTATTTTTCTCTCTTTTAATTCTTGATAGAGAGGGGCTTGTTTTCTTGTATGAAATTCTTTAATCAGTCTTTACTTTTAATATGAAATGTGGAAATGTATGACTCACGGTAAGCTATTTGTTATAAAAGATAAACCACCAATCTCGGTGGCTTAACACAGTATAAGTCTATTTCTTGTTCTTGTAAAGTCTGCAGTGAGTGTTCCTGATTGGCAAGCAGCTCCCTGTAAGTGGTTATTCAAGGAGCCAGAGTTCTTCCATCACGTGGCTCTACCACCTTCTAAACATAGCTCCTCCGGTTGCTCTGCTACAGAAGGTAGAAGAGCATGGGGACTCCCCATGGGAGGCTGTGAGCCAGGCTTTGAAGTTTTATTCATCATGTCCACTCTGATTTCATTAGCTACAACTCAGTCACATGACTATATGGCATGAAGGGCTAGAAAATATGTGTTCAGGAAGAAAAACAGGTTTGGGGAAGAGTTATTCCGTGTCTGCATCTCCAAAAATTCTTCCACAGGAGACAGGATATAGGGGTGGTATTACACAGCAAATGTCTCTGAATTGTCCCATTATCATGTCAGTTCTCTGGTCAGTGGGGAATCAGGTTTACTCCGTACATTGGGAGAAGTACTACAGAGCCAGAGCACCATATATTTCAATTAGTTTCTTTTTAAGATTGTTCTCAGTCCTTTTTCTCCATACATGCTGCCCTACCAGACTTTAAAGTAAGGATGAAGATGTGTTTTTAGGAAATGGAGCTTTAGTAGTTGATGAAGATGTGATACTCAGTTTGTCTTCCAGTTTGGTAGTAGAGGTTGTATCTGATTTTAAATGGGAACTCTTAGAGTGGTGAAGGTTGTAGACCTAAGAAAAAAGTTCTCATGTTTTTGCATTTCTCCAAACATGAAGGGTACAGGGTTAGCAGGTATAAGAGTATCTCTTATTCTCCCTCCCTCAAAAAGTTGAGAGACAGTGATTTAGGTTTAGGGTTGTGTTGACTCATGTTATTCCTGTTCCTTGGGATTATCTGTTGAGATCATGTATGAAGAGTTATGAGGCAGTAGAAGAATTCAAAATTACTGGGAATTTTTTTTTTAAAAAAACAACCTTTTCTTAGTGATCTTTATAGACCCCCAGGACAGAACTGTTTTGAAAAGTTATTCATGTTTGTATTAATGCTTGGTTTTTAGTGGTTAAGCAAGGCATTGCACATGTAGAATATTTCTTCCCTTTAAGGAAACTATTTTATAACTTAAAGTATAATTTAATACTTAAAGAATATGTTAAAAGGTACAAAAGGGTATACAGCAAAAAGCTAGTCTCCTTTTCATTTCGTATCTGTAGTGCTTATCTCTAGATTCACACTATATATATATATATTTTTTCTTAAAATGGAACAATATATACACTATATGATGCCTTTTGTTTTTTAACTTAGTATTTTGGTTATTCTTACACATCACATATATTTGTATTCTTTTTTAATATCAATGAGTAGCTATAATTTATTTAATTAGCTTTCTGTGGGTTTCTATATTTGAGTTGTTTTGCTGTTATAAAGAGCGTTTCAGCTAATAATTTTTGTACCTATCTTTGTGTATTATAGATGGAGGTATATTTTAGGTTAAGTTACTAGATTGAAGAATATGTTCATTTTAATTTTGATAGTGCATAATTGCTCTCCAACTGCAATATCTCTGTTCCCATAAATGTACGAAAATACTTGTTTCATCATACCCATACTAGTACATTATTTACCAGTTTTTAACTTTGTTCATTTAGAACTTTCTCCAATTTCTAAGAATTTTCTATATTTTAAGTAGGTTATTCATTTGTGATTTTTAGCATGTTTTTAGAATTAAAACTAAAAATTTTGTGATTTTTGTTTCTAGGTCATTCAATATTAACAGGGTTGCAACTCAGGCAGTAGAAGATGTTTTAAATATTGGTGAGTACCAAAACAGCTATTACAGCAGTCCCCTCTTTTCCGCAGGGCACATGTTCCAGGACCCCCAGTGAATGCTGAAACCTTGGATACTACCAAACCCTTATACTATGCATTAATTTCTTTTTCCTTCTTTACAATATCATGGATAGAAGATTCATATATCTGATTGTAAATCTTAGCAACCTCAGCATATGACCTTTTTCTTTGAGAACATTCACCTGTTCATGCAGAGAAAGCATTTTATGGCTTCTCTTTGGCATATCTCATTTGCCGACATCACTACTTGTGCCTTGGGGCCATTATTAAGTTAAATAAGGGTGACATGAACACAAGCACTATGATACCATGACAGTCAATCTAATAACCAAGTCAGCTACTAAGTGACTAATGGGCCAGTAGCATGCACAGCATGGATAAGCTGGACAAAAGGATGCCTCACATCCCAGGTGGGTTAGAGCAGGACTGCGTGAGATTTCACCATGCTACTTAGAATGATGTGCGATTTGAAACATGAATTATTGATTTCTATAATTTTCCATGTAATATTTTTGTATCATGGTTGTCTGCCGGTACCTGAAACTGGAAGAAAGCAAAATCATGGAAAGCAAAAGTGCTAATAAGGTCAAGGGGGGACTACTGTTTATGATAATATGCTATATAATGTATACATGCTATTTTATATTAGCTATTATGTTATATAATAACATATATGTATTTATAACACATATACATTTTAATCATACTTTCCTCCTTTCCTTTTTCAATAGCAAAACGACAAGGAAATTTGAGTCTTCCATTGAACAGAGAATTGGTAGAGAAAGGTCAGTGACAATTGGTAATAATCACTAACAGTTTAGTTCTATTTCAGTTTTAAGAATGATAGTGTGAAGTGTTATTTAATTAGCAAAGTACTTTTTTTTTTTACTCAAACATGCTTTTAATATGATATCCCCTTAAATGTCTTTAAGCAACATAAAGATTAAAGTTGGACTTGGTTGTTGTGATTTTTAGTCAGCCCTGAAATACAACTCTTAAGTCAAAGCAGTATAACTGCAAACATGTCCTGGGGGATAGGGAATTACAGAAAAATCTTTATCTCACAAATAGTAAGTGCATAGCTAAATTCACTGTGCCATTAATATCCTCTGAATGAGATAGAATTCACTGAGCTATGAGTGCTTATTTTCTTATTCACTCAACTATTCTTTTTAACATTCTTCTCCCTAGTTTTGCCTGATTACCTCAAGATTCCTTTAAGAGAATTAGCGCTGTTAGAGAAAGAATACTTATCAAGAAATCTGAAATCGTAGGTTCCAGTTCCAGATCTACTACATCAGCTGTGAAACTTGGGCAAGGCTGTGATCCTCCACAGTTGGAAAAAGAGGGGGTTAAAGTAGATCATCTAGCTGGTGTTTCTAGGAGTTCTTCAAATGTATTCTTTACATTCGGTTTAAAACAATTTAAATTTTTAAACTGAAAAACACATTTGTTTGATTTGCATGTCAGATTGTAACACACTGAAGTCTACTTATCTACCAGGATCATTCTTATATGCACCTCAAATTAAAGCTATTTTTTGCTATCTCCATTGAAGGATATCCTAAAATTTCAAGGTAGATTGTTTTTTATAAAACCACAAACCAAAATGTGTTTAAAGTTACATCTACATACCTATGTAAGGATCTTCTCAACATATATGACAAAAAATATATAGACATAAAGTGAATATTGATACATGTAAGACTGCAGCTGTCATCCATAAACATAAATGCTTGGATTTGAGTTATCTTAACAGCCTCATTCTCATTGGTTACCTTAAAATGAGTTAGCAATACCTTCTAACCTGATACAGTATTTTAACAGTGTCAGTTTATCTTTATTGTTAGGTTTCCACATAAGACTTCCTTTTTTGGGGGGACAGTTTGCCTCTAAAATAGTTTGAAAAAAGAAGCAAATCTCTCAAGCCCCATTCAGCCTTCTAAAATGGATTCTGGTCTCCTTCACTCAATTTGAGACCTACAAGATTATTTTAATCATGGTTCATGAATTAGCACCAGCAGTAAATCTGTATGAAAGGAAAGTTAGGCACATAGAGTAATTGT
This sequence comes from Theropithecus gelada, assembly GCF_003255815.1. Classification (NCBI taxonomy): domain Eukaryota; kingdom Metazoa; phylum Chordata; class Mammalia; order Primates; family Cercopithecidae; genus Theropithecus; species Theropithecus gelada. Next base: position 35,781,457 of record NC_037673.1, on the reverse strand, counting down.
TTCTTAATTATATAATTCAACTTAAAAAACAATATATATAAAATAACTGAAATTTATGTCAGGTATATATATAAATTAAGGGTATATATACACACACACAGACACACATATATACACATACATATACACACATATATATGTATCATTGTGATTTTCTTCTTTTAATAAACATACCAAAGCTTTACTTTGATGAATGGCATTCCTTTCAAGATTTGACTATCTTTAGAAGCAACAGTGAATGCCAGTGATGCAATCACTGTTACAGACATTTGTGAAATTACTCCTTTGAAATTTCTTTCAGAGCTAGCATGCTTTTTTGTGGTGTGTCACGGAGCCAAAGTTTTATTTTTGTGAGTGAATTAGATTTTTTTTAAAGCCAGTAATTCAAATGAAACTTTCGTAAATAAGGTAGATTATCTGACAGTCTTTTAATTTTTTTAACGTAGTACTCAACTAAACTTCCTTTCAGGCCTGATATCTTTGTAATTTTCTCAACCAATTTGTGCTTTGTATTCCAGCCTTCATGTGCCTCTTGATTAGAGAGAAAGGTCCCAAAGATTTCTAAAAAATATGTTGATGTATTGGAGAAAGGATATTGCCTGTTGTCGTTTGAGACTGCATTTTATATCGACGCTGTTTGCTTATTATCATAGTTATGAGCTCCTTGATGTGGTATTTTGGAAAGAACTTGGTAGGGCAATATGGCAACTCAAGTTCCTTTTTTGAATGCATCTATCTAGTTCCTCCATTGTTTAATTACAAGCTCTGAAGCTAGTGGTTTTTTTTTTTTTTTCTTTTTCCCCAATTGTACCTATTTCTACTGTATTGTGGGTGATGTGTGTTTCTGTGGGCAAATCATGGTACCTAATTCTTATTTATAAGGTTTTTTGTTACTGTTTTTAATGGAATATGTGTTATGAGTTTCAAGAACCTTGTTCCCAAATAGACTTTTGGAACTGAATTAATTTTAAATGGGGGATGGCATCTATTTTTTGTTTTGCCATTCTCAGAAGTGACCATCTTTTATTGAGTGTGGTAATATTTTTTTTCTTTGTAGTAACAAATGAATATAATGAATCACTGCTCTACAGTCCAGAAGAACCAAAAATACTTTTCAGTATTCGAGAACCAATAGCAAATAGAGTTTTCTCAAGCAGTCGTCAGCGTTGTTTCTCCTCAAAGTAAGCATCCTCGGTCTGACTTCTGACTATTGTCATCCCTTTCATTGTTACAAAGCACACTTGGTTTGAAAACAATTTAATTTCATTAAATTTGCTCATTCAAACTTAATCTAGCAGGAAAAGTCGAACCTGTGAAAGTAATAAGGTATCATGCTAACCCGGCTAAAATCATATTTTCTTGTACACTTACTGTGCCATTTTAGAGAAGCTAAAACTTAAGTGACTAGAAAGGGTACAGTTATTTATTTCAGTGATTTGTTGGTTTTTAAAAAATGAACCAAGACACAATAATTGTAAAAGAAGCTGAATAGAAAGCCCCTTCTTTTTCATAAGCTGTAGAATAAAAACACGATAAACACTGATAGAAAACTTAGATTGCATAGCAATAAACCTTTAGAATAGTTTTCATTTCTTTTAGGTTTTCCCTAAAAGTGACCTCCCACCTATTGAATTTGCTTCATTTTATTTTTGGGGAGAGAGGATATAAAAAAGTGGATATAAGTTCTTATTTTGTAAAGGTTCCCCAATTTTCCAAATTAACAAGAAAATCTAAAATTCCGAGAAAATGTCATCTATCTCATGGCAAGCAGAAAACAGCTTAAGTAATTACAAATTGCTGACCTCAGTGTACATATTTTCTCTTTATAGACATACAATTAATTTTTTCCCCAGGTTAGACACAAATAAGGAAATTTATCTTAAAATTCACGTTGTCATTTGACAGTTAATTTGATTAATCTACAGATCTCTACTCAGTTTGAGTGAGACGACAAAGACTCCTTCAAAGATATATACTACTTATATTTAAGTTTTTGCTAATAGGAGAATAGCTTTGTGATTTTGACAGTTGGAAAGGATTTCTTAAACATGTCATAAAAAGCACTGTAACAACAAAAGATTGATAAATTGAACTACACTGGAAGTAAGAACTGCCAGTAATCAAAAGATACAATTAGGAAAACAAAAAGGCAGAGCGAGAAAGATATTTTCAGGACCTATATCCAGCAATGGGCTCATAGCCAGAATATTTAGTATATAAAAATTCCTACTGACAATAAGAAAAAAGCAGGCAACGTGATAGAAAAATGGCCAAAGTCAGGCATTTCACAAAAGGTGATATTCATATGGCTAATAAACATATGAAAAACATGATCTTATTATTCATCTGGGAAATGCTAATTAAAACTACATAATACACTACCATATACACCCACCAGAATGGCTAAGGTACCAGTTGTTGGCAAGGAGGAGTAACTACAACTTTCTGTATATTCCTAAATTTCTGTTAGGAATATATAGCTTGGAAAATTGTTTGGCAGTTACCTAGCAAACCTGCACATAGCATACACAGTGATCCAATAATTCCCCTTTGAGGTATATATCCAACAGAAATGTATGCACCAACAGAAATATGTGCACAAAGACATTCAAGAATATTCATAACCGCTCTACTCCCAATAGCCAAAAACCCAAATGTCCATGAATAGTAGAAGAGAGATGAATTTTGGTGTTTTCATACAATAGAAGTGATTTCATACATTATTAAAAATGAACACACTACTATTAATATTACACATAATAACATGGATGAATTTTGCAAACATACTATTGAAAAGAAGACAGACACCACTGTGCATATTATATTCTTCCATTTCTATAAAGCTCAAGAACAGACAAAGCTATTACTACTACAGTGATAGAAATTAGGAAGGTAGGTATGCTTGAGGAGGGAGCAGGATAGTGACTGGGAGAAGGCAGTGAGGGAGCTTCTGGCAAGCTGGGTAACAGTTGATTCCTGAGTTGGGTGATCATAAGTGTGTTCACTGAACTGTACATTAATAATTATGTATACCTGTATACATATACACATACCCAACTGTTCTGTATATGTGTTATACTTCAGTAAAAATGTTACATGAAAATAGTTAACACTCTTGTTCAATACTTAGTATTTGTGATGTTAGTAATTCAACATTCAATCGTATGAAAACAGCCTGTGAGTTCAGTCAGGTCTGCACTTCTTTACTGCTGAATGCTTGTGTGAATGGTGCTATCCTGAACATTTGCGTTTGGAGACCTTCATAATATACCCATATATTTACATAGTCACTAATTTTCTCATACCAGTGAACAACTTGATTTTTAAAATGGAGGCCCAAGTGATGTGCGAGGTTAAAATTCAGGATTAAAATAACCTATTAGTTAAGATTAAGAAAACTATTACTATTTAATGAGCTATTTCCTTCTGCCTAGGGTTTGTGTTCGTTCTCGTTGTTGGGATGCCTGTATGGTTGTGGATGGAGGAACTTCTTTTGAATTTAATGATGGTGCAATTGCTTCGATGATGATCAATAAAGAAGATGAGCTTCGAACTGTGCTTCTAGAACAGTGAAGGATTTCCTCATGACAAATTTTGATTACTGGAGAAAATACTTTTACTTCAGAAACGGCCTACCAGTCGTAAAGTGACATTTTTTTGGTTATTGTTGAGACTACTTGCCTGTGGGCTCAGAAGTGAGATTTGCATTATTCTTCTGTTGAATTCTGATAGAAAAAAAGACATTCACTGTATAAGAAAATGGATGGACTGAACTAATTAGAATTGATAGCAGTGAAATTTTTATATTGCTTACAATTGGTAACCAAGAGTGCTGATATCTTTTTAAATTTATAGGGGCAGGCTTAAATAAAGGACTAAATATTTAGGATTTGAAACTTAACTGTATAAGTGTTTTTTCCTTCCCTTTCCTCCTAATTGTGGGATTGTCAGAACTGAACACATATCATTTGATTAGTGCATATTTTTTATAGTACCCGAAAATCAAGATTTTGAAAAAATTTTCATGACAGAGAATTTTGATAAATCCTGACATTGACCTAATTGACATAGGTAAATATGTTTGTATATGTGCTAAGAATTTTCTAATTTCAGAACACAAGGATGATGTTATGATTATTGATTTAAAAATTTCAAATAATCATTTTTGAAATTATAGATGAATGCTTTCATTTGAGTTTCATTCCGTGTAATTTCAGCAGTGCTGGGTGAAATACAGATATCAGAACAAATCATGATGCTGTTACAAATGTATTAGTTATCCAATAAGTGTTTTAAGTCAATTTTTAAAAAAATGACGTGAGTCCTACAGGTTTCTTCCGTCTTTAAAATGCTCAAATTTTAAAGATGGAAGAAAGATTCAGAGACTAAAAGGATGAACTGATTAGACATTTTCTGTTAGGAGTTTGGTAAAATATTGTAAACATATTTTTACCTGTGTTAGGAGTATTATCACAAATAATGGATTCTTTAATAAATATGTAAAACACAGTAGTTTTAGAATTGCCTTCCTTAGTAGTGTGGTTTTCACCTAGCTTATACTCCAAGTTTTACAGAATTGCTTTTAGGATAAAATGTTAGGACTTTTTCCCCACGCCCCACCCCATTATGAGAATTCCTTTATTTTTGGAGGAAATTATCTAATTCTTGATCTACTTATAAGTAATCCTAGAATTTTTGCCAAAAGATCCTGTCATTGCATAATGAAACAGTTGGTATTCTCATGCCATTGTTCAAAGTCATGTGTTTCTTTCACTTGCTGCTGAAAATTTCTGTTCAGTCATTAACAGATATTTATTGAACACCCACTCTGTGCCATGTACTACTATGTCAGGTGCTACATATGTTGATGATTCGAAACAGACTCTATCCTTATACAATTTTGAGTCTTGTGGGCTCAGAAGTAAATTCTGTGAAAGCTGGATGGATAATCAAATTGAGTGCTCTTAGTTTTGCCAATACTTAACATGTTCTTATCAATTTTTTAAAATAAATGTTAATGTACAAAGTTAATCTAGGTTTTGATATATATCCAGAGAATCAATTTTTCTTAAAGTATCTGCATAGACATTCATAGCAAAGAACTTATGACATACCAGATAGAAATACATTAAAATGTAGTGTTTTCCCAGAGCTGGATCTAGTTTCTGGCTTTTTGTGTTTTTTTTTTTTTTTTTTTGATATACATAAGACCACTTTATAAAGAAGCTCCACACTATAGAACCTCCCCTCACAGGCTCAAAATACCTTCTTTTTTTTTTTTTTTAGAGACGGAGTCTTGCTTTGTCGCCCAGGCTGGAGTGCAGTGGCACAATCTCAGCTCTGCAACCTCCATCTCCTGGGTTCAAGCGATTCTCCTGCCTCAGCCTCCCAAGTAGCTGGGATTACAGGCATGCAACACCACGCCTGGCTGATTTTTTGTATTTTTAGTAGAGATGGGGTTTCACCATGTTGGTCAGGCTGGTCTCAAACTCCTGACCTTGTGATCTGCCCACCTCAGCCTCCCAAGGTGCTGGGATTACAGGCATGAGCCACCATGCCCGGCCTTAAAATGCCTTCTTAAAGAAAAAATGCCAGCTCCATCTTTAATCTCAAGGAAATCTGATTGTCCAAATAGATCTGTTAATATGTAACATATTAATAGGTAACTTGCTGTGTAAAATTTTAAGCCATATTCTAAAAGGTTTTAAAAATAATGTGCTCCATTTGTGATAAAATTTCTAACATTTCTGCTCTGTGGTGGGGATTTAGTTGTAAAAATGAGAGGCAAAGGAATGTTAGCATAGCAAAAATGTGTTTGAATGAGTTAACCTTTTAATGGCAACCCTATGTGAATAAAATTACACCACTGTTACCTCTTCTTTTTAACATTTCTTATTTCCCTAACTCTCCAGGGTCACTATTTGAAAACTAGTTTTCACAAAATGTTATGTTTCAGAAGTGTTTCCCCACCGCTGTGTACTATTATTCTGTGCCCTGTTTACTTCATTGACTGTTAACATTTGACATAGAATGATTAGTTATTAAATCAGAGGGTGAAGTGCTTACCTGGTCAATGTAGACTCTTCAGATAATTTTGACTTAATATTTTTGATACTCCTTGTGTATTTACATTCATGGCCCCTGTACATTAAATCATATTACATGTTTTACTGCATTGATTTCACTTTTTAATAAGCAGAAAGAGCCTGCGAACACATTTTTATTGTAAAATATCCACTTGAGTTGAAAAAGTTGTCAAATACAAGTTTAAGGATCCGTTATATATTTTGCTCAGTTGTGAAAATAATGTACATTTAGAAATTAAATCACTTAAATTCATTCAATTGTACCAATATTTATGCATCCTTATACTTAAGAATAGCATCTACCAAGACAATTTTACAAAAAAGATCTCAGGGATAATGCAACACCTAAATATAATGGTTGGGGAGGTAAGAGTAAATGTACTAATGAATTGCCGAACTAAAGAATAGTTCAATTTTATTTTTTCAAAGGCTGTTTATTCTTGACTTTAACAGTAAAAATACTCAAGGGATTAGGGCATAAGTCAGTGAGAGGGCTTTTTAAGTTTTCTACATTAAGGTGTGAAGAGTTTTTAAGTCTTACGGGCTTTAAGACTTTTTTTTAAAGAAAATCACTGACTAAACAAGCTAAAGTAGAAGAGCATATTGTAAGTGTTAATATGAATACCTTAAATATAGTGATTTTAATGCTCAAAATTATAATTTAGATATCTGGTATTTAGAGAAATGTAAAAATATCAGCATTTTAGTATTTAGATTTGCTAAAACATAGTAATTCAAAGCAGTTATGTTTTGAGTTATCATTAGTACAGGCTTTTAGGTCTTTGACTTGTATCTTGAAGGGTTAGTCTCTTGGTGAAGAAAACTTTGACTTTCTGGGATATTTGGCTAGGTGGGGATTGGAATAGTAAAGAAAGAGGAGGTTGTCATTTTGCTTGTTCCATGGTTAGGGTAAGCAGTGACAAGAGGGTTCTTTCTAGTTTGCCCAGTCTCTAGACTACTTGCCTTTCTTTCCTCACAGGCTCTGCATCTTCTCCTGGGCTGTTGTATCCTGCACATTGTAGGTGGTCAATAAGTGTTGAAGTGTAATTGGGTTCACCAGGATAGGACACAAGTGCTTTATCCAGAAATAAAGTTTTGCACTTGGCCAGTGTCTCTTATGTCTCTGGAGCTTGTGGATAGGATCTATTAGGAATCAAGAGTGCAAGAGCAGGTAAAGTGACAGCAGTAAAAATGAAACAGGTGTGTCTCGGAATAGAACAGAATATTACTTATCAGGTGTCTCCTTGATTAAAAAAAAAAAGAAAAACTTGATGATACAAGCCTCTAGAGCACTGACACTATTGACATTTTGTCAAGACAATTCTTTGTTGTGGGGGGCTGTCCTGTAGTCAGCAGCATCCTTAGCCTCTGTTGCCTATATGCCAGTAGCACTTCTCATGACCACCAAAAATGCCTTCACATGTTACCAAGTATCTCCTGGGTGGGAGAAAATCACCCCTGGTCTAGAGCTTTTTGTTGCTAGATCTAACTACCGTTTTATGGGAATAGGGGACAGATTAACCTATCATTCCAGGGATAGACGCAAAATCCAGAATGTAGAACACAGGACAGATAACATAGTTTCTTCAATAAGTAAGTTACAAGGAAAGAAAGGAAGAAACTCTAAGATTAAGATTTAGAGAATTTAAATGCAGTAGGTACACCATGTTTGGATCCTGAGCAAAATAAACCCACTGAAGAAAACACGAGATAACTGAGGAGTTTTCGACACCATCTTGATATACCATGCTTCAGGATTCATGCAGGAGAATCCCTATCTTTTAGAGGTTTATACTGAAATAGTTATGATATTATGGTCTGGGTTTTGCTTCAAAATTATCTGTATTGGAGGGGAATGGTTGAGACCATGGATTAAGTGAGATTGGCCAGGAGTTGACTGTTGAAACTGGATGATGGGGTCCATCATATTCTCCCTTTTTTTTTTTGGCATATGTTTGACGTTTTTCATCATTAAAAAAGGCAGAGTGGTGTTAGGACCAAGACAATTGGGTGATATTCAAGAATCACCATTCTACCATTTGAATGGAAAGGTTCAAAAGGAACAGAATTCCTGGAAGACCTCTGGGCATACAGTGAACATTCAAATAGTTTCTGAATGACAATAAAATACATAGTATAACCTAATCAAATATATTTTTAAAATGCTACTAGCTGACTTTTATTGATAGTACCCCTTTGTCACTTGAATTCAAAGGTTTTGTAAGTATATTACTACTGGAAGCACTTTAAAGATAAGCCTGTATTAGCCCCTTTTAAAAAGGCATTTTTTTTTTCAATGTGATAAGCATATGAAGTAGAAAGGTCAAAACAGGGCTCTGTTTTGAAGAGTCTTATTTAGAGGTATCTAAGCCAAATGGCACACCACATTAAATGCTTTCAAATTTTAACCACAACACTTAAAAAAGGAATACAACTTAGCTTAAGTACTCATTTTTATAAAAATGTGTTTATTTTAAAACAAGTCTATAAAAGTAGAAATCACATACAAAAATACAGATTGCTCTGACATGTTGGCAAAATAGCTTATGGCTGGACTTGAGTTTGGAAGTTCTGTATGTTTGAGGGCATCTGGATGTTAGAGTCCAACTGGATCCTAACCCCAGCTCTTGTCACTAACCTGTAAACAATAATTTCAAGTAGTATTTAGCACTTTTTAACTACTAAGAAATTGAAGCATAATCATTTCCTGTGTAACCCAACTTTAAAATCTTCGTTAGGTCTAAGCAGATAAAGGCACTTCATACTATGTTTCTAACATTACAATTTTTGATTAAAAAAAAAAAAACAGTTAATACAAATGACAGGTTTTGGCTTTTTTTTTTTGTCATTACATTTTGAACATATGAAGTCATCAATTTAAACTAGTTTTTGTGATTTTTAAGAAGTAGAATTTGATCTTTTTCACTTCTCTGTACCAGTTTAGAAAATATATGTATCACTGATGGTATCAAAAGGTCCCACATCTGGATTTTAACTCTTATGTAGGTATAAGTAGTGCTTACTACTGAAACTCCATGGAACATATACCTGCTTCTATTGTATTATTTCTGATTGAAGAGAAAATGCAGTTCCTCTTAGGGAACTGTAGGTCTGATGACCTTAAAAATGGATAGTTTCAAACAATTATTGGTGAGAGATCATTTAAAAAAAGACAATTTAAAATACTTGATTCCAGAGTAATAAAAAAGTAACCTTAAGAACCTCAGCGCTAAAGGAAAACAGCAGGCAACTTCAGAATTCTTCCATCCAAATTTTCAAGAATACAGACTGGATTAATACCACCTTTCTAAAACAAAGCAAGTCATTTTAAAAGCTAAAGGACCCATGTTAACATAATTTGATTATCAAGTTAGAAAACCACAATTATATTTCTCATCTAATTTAGATTCTGGAAACAGTAACTTAATGAACATTACAGGATACTTCAAATTAAGCTGTCATAGAAAACTGTCTCCTGGGCCTTCAAATCCTATACCAATTCTATACCTCTGGGTTTTGTAATGTTTAGTCTTCTGTAAGTTTTAAGGTGAATTACATGGGATTACTTATTTCTATTAACCTAATTTCAAATCTAAAGGCAAAATTAAAATGCATTTTTCTCTTTCCTATTCCCAGAAAAGATGGCCTTAGACGCTACTATCCTATGATTCTCTTTTTGTTCAGCTCATAATACAAATAGCTTATTGTTGTTCTAAGCTGTCTTATAAAGCAATACTATAAAATTAAATAGATAAAAGTTATATGGGCTATGAAGATTGTTTGCTGGTGGTAATTTTTAAGCTTGATTCTGAATAGACTTAATAAGAAGGGTACTTGGAAGAGGTGCCTCAAATTTTGCTCTTTAAGGTGTCTTGAAATTATAGGCTCACTCTCCCAAAATTTCAAAAGGCCTACAACTTTGGCTCTTAAGAGCAAAGCAGTGATAGAAGCTTTTAGAATCATTTCAAAAAGCAAGATTTCATAGTTTTCCCCCTCAAATGGTTCACTAGTATACTTGCAGAATGAAGGCAAAGGGAAAACCAAGAATAAAACTAGCTAAGTACTCCAGCAACTGGGCTTCCTGCTTATTTTCCCTGTTCTAAAGAGGCACCATCCTGCAATAAATACTTCATAGACAACTGGGCTTTTGCAGTGTCAGTCGGCACTTGATGCCCCATATCTCCTGGTTCTTTTTGTTGCCAATAGTTGGCCTGGCAATGGTGGTGAAATGGGAGCAATTAATTTGCAGGTGAGGAAGGGCTTCTTTTAACAGTTGAAGGGTACCGTCTGGCACGATTCCAAAAACTTGTAGTGTTTTCAGTGTGGGAATTTCTCCAAGTTCACTGGAAAGGAAGACAAAGACTTTCAGAATGGCAGTATCTATGGAAACTGTTTGACTAGAATTATATGACCCAAATTTTACAATTTGTATCATCTACAAAATGCAGTCTGAAAATACAATTTACAATAAATGATTTGAGAAAATAGCAAATTAAACTGGGAAGCACAGACCATATCGCTTGAGCAACAGGCATTAGGAAACGCACTGCTGCATTTTATTGAATGAGGTTCCTAATAACCTTAGAAACTCAGGTTTCTTTAAGAATCCAACCATATTTGCTTCCTTTCTCCAGTTGTGATTTATATAGTGATCTGAATAGGGTTACTGTATTATGAGAAGAAACTAGCAAGTGAGGGATGGTAGAAGCAAATGTTTTACTGTGGCACCAGCTGGAACCACCACAGGTTACATGCAAATTAAGGATATGAACTTGACCTTTATTTGAACTAGGCTCATCTCTCAAAGGGAGATGTTGTCAGGATTGATGAACTTCTTAATAATGGTTCATAGTCAACAAGTCCATTATGTGTGATGAAAACTATCACTGACTTCCCTAAGATATTTTAGATAGGGTTATGTAGTTGGGTACAGGTGGAGAAAATGGGTTAAAAATCACACCTTTTATAGGAGGCAATAGCCATCTTACCTCCCTACATATTACCATTTTTTTCTGCATAGATAAGCCAGTCCCTTTAGGTATTTCACATTAGATGAAATTCAACCCTGTTAACAGTGAAATTCTGTTTCACAAATTCAGTTTCTCAAATTCTGTTTCTCCAAAGTAAATACTGTTTGGTGTTGGTAATGATTTTTTTCTTCTTAACTCAGATCTATGTGCCTAGAAATTCAACTCTCTGATCTGTATTTGCTCACGGTTGGGACACACAGTACAAAGTCTCAGGAAAGGGAACATTTATTTTGGAATTTCAACAAAATCCTACTACAGATCAATGAGCACCTCAATGACCTAAAGTCAGAAACATCCTTTTTATCTTCACATTGTCAATAATTACTTTAAAAAAGCCCCAAACCTTCCTTGTAACTGTCACCTGACCTCCAGTCTTTCTTCCTTCTAGCCTGTTCTATATACTAATTTCCAAGGCATCTTCCTAAAGCCTAGCTCACGTTAGTCATTCATCTGCTCCAAAACCTTTGATGCTTCTCTCGTGTTTACAGAACCCAGGCTGTTCAGCTAGTCTGAAGACCTTCCGTGTCTAACCTGCTCTTCCAGTCTTCCCACTACTCCCCGAAATGTATTTATTCTACATTCCACAAGGTGTCTTAAACCCCACAAATGTTTAATATACGTTAGCTGAGTACAGGATGAAGGCTAATTTACAAAATAAAAGTACTATCCAAATGAAATAAATATGCTTGTTCACAAGGGGACAGTAAGATCTAAAGGCATATAACCAAAGAAAATCAGAAAGAACAAATTGCTGTCATTAAGTAAACTGCTTTCTGGAATGTAGAAACAGTATCAAAGTAAGATCACAATATACAGATACTTAATCACTTACGATGACAGCAATCCAGCTCCAACTTTGAATCCCCCATGTGAAATTTGAGAAACATTGTAATTACTATGAGAACTCTGGTTCTGGTATATCCAAATTAGCCAAATTGTGAGCCATTCTGCGCTGGAGAATATTTAAGGGAAGAAACTGTAGGTGGAGTAAGAAAAGGAGGAATGGCAGATGGCAGAGGAGGACATGTTCTTACAACAGCATTGGGAGAGAGATTTGGTGAGGAAAGAAATGAAGACCAGACTCTCAGAACACACTCGGGTGTTATATATAAGGGGGTTATATAAGATAAAATGATGGACGAAGAACTAGTTCCCAAGTCAAAAATCCAGAAAGTCTAAGATTTTAAGGAGAAAAAAAATAAACAAAAAACAAAGCCTTCTGGTGTGTGCAACTCAGAATAAAAAATTTGCAAGCATCTTTTAAAAACTACAATGGAAGAGACTGAAGAACAAACTAAGGGATAGCAAATAGAAATAAGTAGTTCAAGAGGCTTTATTTCTAATGTAAGAAGTGTAAAATAACACCAATGTCTTATGTATATCGAATTTTAGAAAATAAAAGATATTTATGAACTCACAGGATTGCTCTTTACCTTATCTATACAATAATCCTGTTTTCCTTATAAAATCTTAAATGCCTCAACTACAAATGCTCCTACCACAGAAGTTTTTTAGTCTTATCTTAGATTAGTTTACTATCTCCAGTTTGGGTTTCTTACTTGAATGAGAAATAGGGAAGAATTAGAAGGAAGTTTAGACATAGAGAAGAAGACCAATTAAGAAGTAAGAGAATAAATACAATGGGAATAGGTCCTGGGGAAGAAAAATTTATAGTTTCCCAAGTATTTTAAAACATTACTACAGAAGAAAGACATTCAAATTGTATTTTCGCACTTCAGAGAAATAGATAGCCTTAAGTTCTTTAGCATAGGTGGCTCTCTGGAAATTACTATGGAAACACACTGGAATTTTTATTATAAACCTCAAATATATCAGTTGCCAAAATGATTGAAATTAAAGTCATTCTAATTCTCATTTTATCTTGAGAAACTTTTAAGCATAAGGTACCAACAAACTCATCTTGAAGGACTCACAATGCAAATCAGTGTACTATTTACACAATACCTGAAGAAATACACTCTTTTACCTTAATGTTCGAGGACGGGATCTTTCTTCTTCTCTATTCTAGTGGTCTGACTTGTAACTAAACTCCTAATGCCCTGTTCCTCTTATTTCCTAAGATTTGTACAAATAAGAAATAATAATGCAGTGAAGGTTCACAATATGTCTGTGACTTCAGGCCCATGTTTGTAACCATCAATTCACACTGCCTCCAGGTATTACCTGCAGGTGATTATTATGCAGGTATCGCAATTACTATTACTATCATCCCACTGGATAAAAATACTAAAATGAAGAGCTCACAGCCTTCCCCTCGCCTCTGCTTGAGAAAAAGCATTTGGGTCATTACCTGCTTAGCTTCTTTCTTTCTGCAGAGAAGGAACAAAAGCAAGACACATGGATAGATTCTCTTGAGAAAAGCAACCTGAAAAGAATGATCACCACACTCCCCAGGGGGCTGCACAGGCAAAGAAGCAGGAGGCCAGATGGCAAGGACAGGAAAGAATGGATGACAGAGAAGTCTTTTTGGGTAGACGCTAGAAGCTCCTAGGAGTTCTGGATGCTAGAAAATAGAGAGGGCAGGGATTTTAATAAGAGTTTCATGCACACAAATTTAAACCCCAACATTTGAGAGCCAGGAAAGTAAATCCTGCCATCCTATTTTAGGCAGTCCTTTCCCAAATGAGATACCAGCTGAGACCCTGAACCCCAAGATTAAAATGATTAATTAAAATGCATAACTGCCAGATTTCCTAATTCTACTAGTTAACTCTGTATAGCGGAAGTATCTGATTTATTCATTAATTCTTGAAACTAACTTAAAAGATCCAAACTATGATTCTGAGGACTAAAATTCTTTGTTCAAATTCACCACCATTCCTACATAGGAGCTGGAAGGAAATTAACCTTCGTTTAGTTCGTGAGCTACATAAATGAGTCCAGCAGCCGCGTTCAAGACATTTTGGGCACCTGATCAACTCTTAAGATACTGACCTCTTGTGGTTTTTAATAAAATTGCTACACATGCACATTTGCCATTAGGGAGACTTTTCCAGTCCTTTGGGATGAAATACAGAAAACCTTTTAAAACAATAAAGATATGATTCCCAGGGATGAGTTGGGTATGGTGTTTCCCAAAGGAAAGATGGACCAGGCTGCTTCTTTCTTGCACTTCTTTGATTCTGTGTAAGTTGCTCAGCAGGTAAAACTAACCCTTGTATGAACCATTGGATTAGATAGCGACCATTTTGCCTCTGTCCAGGAGACCTAGGATTTAGACTCGGGTCAGCCACCAACTCACCATCAGGGTTTGAATAAGTCACTTCACCTTTCAGACCTTAACACACCCCTCTTCAAAAATAGCATCAGACTTACAATACATACCATCTACAGGCTTAGATCCTTCCATTTCCTTCACTATCCAGGACATACATCACTAAGAAGATACAGAACTTTAAGCCCAGATGAAAGCTTTTTGAATCAACTGGAGTTAATCCAAAAAATTTGGAAAGAAAAAAAAAAGACACTAACCCACATTGGGTCTGCCTTCCCAATTATACTTCAAGTTTCCTGGAGGAAAAGGTTATCTTCTGCTTCTCTGCTAAGTCGTCTCATAGATACTAAGACAGCAAGCTAGTAATTAAAACTGCTTACAGCTAAACAAAATGTTTAGTGAACAATCTGGATCAACTCAATTTCACCAGACAGTTTAAGCAACACTCTGCTGGTCTTTCACAGCCAGTCTGTGGTATACTAATCACTAATGTTTCGGTTTTATATGTCTATTAATAATAATGGATTTTCACACCAAGGGGCATCTCTGCTGTTTCCTGCCTTCTATTAAGCATTAAACACAAAACATACTTACAGTAAAGTTTCAGGTATTATATCATAGCACCGACTGAGTGATAGGTGTTGGAGGTAGTTGAGCTGGAAAAATTCCTGAAAGCAGTCAGTCTTTAGCATGACGCTATCACTGTAAGAAGGCAGTAAAAAAGATATTGAAAATCACACATTGATTCTAGATAAAGAAGACAGAAATAACCTACTGCTTAGTTGCTTCAATTCACCATTATGATCCTTTCCCCATATAATGAGAAACCAAGATTTTTCAACTTTTGATCTAAAATAAACAAAAAATACCTTAAGTCTAGATGGACAAGATTGGGGCATCTTCTAACTAAAGTAGAGAGATCTAGGAAAAGCAAAAAAAAACATGACGGTCACTATTAAATGAGGAACAAGACAAGGATATTTGTTATCACTACTATCATTGAACATCATGCTGGAAGTTCAGGACAATGCAATTAGAACCACACACTATTCAAAAGAAAAAATGATCATCTTGGAACATAAAATTTTCTACCCAAAAAGCCCAAGAGAATCACCCGAAAAAGAGAACTATGTAAAATGACGATCTTTAGCTTATCTATGTATCAGCAATAGCAGGCGGGAAAAAAATCCCATTCACAATAGCAAAAAGTAAAATTAAATACCAGTATATATAAGCAAACAATATATTACAAAGGTAGCGCCACAGATCAACAAGAGAAATAATGGATCAGTAAAAAGAAATATTGCTACTACAACTGGAAAAAATTATTTCTCCAACTCAAATAACATATTTAAATACATTCCACATAATAAGTTCTAAATATAAAAATATTATTTTGTATTTAGGATAATATTAAATATTAAAAATTATTAACTAATTTAGGGTAATTATTTAATTGAATCTTGGGATAAGGTATTTCTAAACATAAAACATAGGGAACACATCAATTTACTACATAAAATTTTAAAACTCTACCATATTAAAACAAAACAATTTAGAAAGTATCAGAAAACTGGGAATAAATGTTTTCAACATACATTAAACAGAGAGCTAATCTTATATAAAGAGAAAAAAAAGATAAATCAAAAAGGCAATGAACATGAACAAATCTACATTGCAAAATAGCAAGATAATAAAAAGGAGCAAGAAATACCAAATAAAATTAGAAATATTTCTTCTCAGCCATCAAGTAAAAAAAAATTCTATTATAAAGTAGGTCTATTATAAAGTAGGTCTTTCATACACCACAGGTAGATATTTAATTTTATTTGCAGGCTTTCAGGAGCCTGAACCCCGGACTGATTTTTTTGCATAGTAAACTAATTTTTTTTCTTTTTTTAAAGAATTCAGAGAATTATACACTTTACTTTTGGTCCAGTAACTCCACTTTTAGAAAAACATAGATGTGTATGAATATATTCAACGTGGCAACAGTTATATTAGCCCCTCCTCCAATTAGTTTAATATGTTAACCTCATCCATTCCATATACACTGCTAATCATTATGAAAATGCTTTCTGATAACATTTCATACATAAAAAAATACAAGGATAGATTGTAAACAAAATATATACAATGCATTATAATTTCAACTTGGCCAAAACACACTCAAACTCACATTTACACACAAACACATACACAGAATGAAAGAGCGAAAAGAAAAAAAAAAAAAACGCTGGAAGGAAATATATCCAAAATGTTAACTGCAGTATTCAAGGGTGTTGGGATTACAGGCAACTTTTCAGAATCTGGAAGAAAGTCATGTAAGCTACTTGGCAATCAGGAAATGAATCAATGTTACTTATTTAGAACAACAGGCAAACTTCATTAACATTTGAGGGTTTTTTCATCTCACAGGTATATCCCCTCCCCTAAATTCTGGACTTGCATTTTCAACTGCCTCCTCAACATACTGTTTGGATATGCGATAGGCCTCTAAATTTATGTCTAAAATCAATTACTCAGTTTCTCCCCCAAATTTCCTCCTTCCCTAAACTCTCTCCCATCTCAGCAAGCAATAATTTCACGAATCCAGTGGCTTCAGCCAAAACCCTTGAAATCATAGTGGACTATTTTTCTCACATCTCTCGTTCATTCTGTCACCAACTCTCATGATGTTGGTTTTTAAAATGTGCCCAAATCTGATCATTTCTTACCACCTTAAGTGTCACCACCCTAGTCTCTTAACTAGTCTCTCTGCTTCATACTTCCCTGCTACAGCCTTTTCTCAACATAGCACTAGCCTGAGTCTTTTAAAATGAAGTCAGTCACATCATTGCTCTGCCTGAAATACTCCAATGGTCTCCCATGTCCCATGTCACTTAGAAAAAATTCAAAGCTTTTGCCTTGGCTTAGACAGCCCTTGGCCATCTCTCTCCTCTCACTGTTCACCCTGCTCCCTCTCACACACGGGTTCCATATCAAGGTATTTGCACTCACTGGTCCTTTGTTCTTGAATGTTCTTCTCTCACATATGCATATGGATTCTTTTTTCACTCAGTCAGGTCTGTGGGTCCAGTACAGTCTCCTCAGAGAGGCCCTGTCTTTGACCATTCCATCTAAAAGTAGTCTCCTTTCTGCCATATTCTATCTGGTTACTCTGCTTTGCTTTTCGTCCTTGCATTTTTACCTCCTTTCATAACATTTATGAAATATGTTCACTTTCTGGCTCCCCCATATAAAGTAAGCTTCGTAAGGGTGACTTTCCCTGTTCAAGGCTACGTCTCCTGAGTCTGGAACAGAGCTTCGATCATTGTAGGTGCTCAATAAGTATTTAATAAATGACCGAAAAATGAAAAAAGTACACAACAAAATTTTGAGGGACCAATCATCTAGCCAGCCAACTAGCCATCAGCGAAATCAGATGCAATCATACTTTGACACCACTGGAGAAAGAACCAAACATTAGGGGATAAAGTGGGTTAATCTCCTCCTCTGGCCCACACTTAAGATCTGTCCTCCCTGGGCAGGAAGTAGTTAGTAAAGAGTAGTCACTGCCAAGGTTTCCTTTTCACTGTCCCCTTCATTTCACCACAAACAGTAGACCCAACCTGAGCTAGAAGGGGTCTTAGAAACACATAATCCAACCCGTCAATTCAAAGGAGAGGTGAGCAGAAGTCAAGGTCAAATCCAAGACCAAAACGTTTCTGTGCCTCATCCATTGCTCCATGGAAAGGTAGTGATGGGGGTAGTGGGGGAAGGAACAGTAATAACAGCCAACAGTAACTGAACTCTTACCATGTGGCAAGAAATGTTCCATATGCTGTACATATCTTAATTCATTTATTCTCCTGTAATTCTAAGAGATGGGGTCTACTTATCTCCATTTTACTGCTGAGAAAACTAAGGAACAGGCAAGTTTAGCAACTTGCTCAAGTCTACCCAGTAAATGGCAGAGTGGATATTTGAACCCAGGCCATCTGGTACCAGTCTATTAGCTAAAACCAAATCCATATTATCTCATATATAATGAAATGGTGTGTGCTATTGTTAATGACATTAAAAACTTTTATTATCCCCATTGTATAATTAAAAAACTAACACTTCAATTTATATTCTGCCTCTCTGTCCTGAATGTGTCTAGCAAGCAGAATTTTAATACCTACTATTTCTGCCAAAACTCGGTAAACAGGCTCTCTGTTCTCTTTCTTGGAGGAACAAAGGGAACGGTTTTAAGCCAAACTTGGACAAAACCAACAGCACTTTGCCTACAGCAGTTTCTCAACCTTGTGCCCACAGCCTCAGTTCATGTCAGAAAATCTTTCGGTAAAGTAGTGAAAGATCCAGATGTGGGAAAGAAATATAAACAAGGCACTGCCTTCCCTTCACCTGCAGACAAACAGAGAAGAACCAAGACTGATGGAATTTCACACCAAGAGGATGCTCGTGGGTGGGAGTTCAAACTTCTTGGAGGAAAATTTGGCAGAAATTATCCAAAACTTGAGAATAGTACCTAATGCTGGACCCAGCAATTCCACTTTTAAGAATCCATCCTTAGAAATGCATCCAAAGATTTGTCTCTGTCACTCATAAAATTGTTTATAGTAGAGAAAAACTGGGAAGATTCTGAATGTCCATTAGAAGATCAACTGCATAAATTGTTATTGATTTAATGTAAATTATTCCATATCTATTTGATGGACTATCACATAGCCACTGATGATGACATAATGTAGCCACTGAAAATGGGGTTATCTGGGGGAAAAAAAAGCGTATTACAAAGTATTTAATATACTATGTCCCATTTAAAAAAAAAACAGTGTTTGTACAGGAAAAAGCCTAGCAAGATGTTAGATTATTGATAATTTGCTTCCCTTTGCGTTTTTCTATATTTTGCATTTTTTAAAATGACTGTATAAAGCTATGATCAGTTTTAAAATAGTAATTATAAATACTGGGTGGGGAGAGTGGTAAGAAATGAAGACATGATTGCTGCTTTTACGGCTTGCTAAAGAAAGTGTTCACCTTGTCTGAAAATGCAAATGTTTGGAATGGCAGTAGTCCAAATTTGAGTCCTTGCACAGGTGAAAGACTCGAATCTCTACCCACTCATGAGAGGCTAGCAATTATTTTCTATAGCTTTATACATCTTACCAGAGGACGTCTGTCCTGGAGAAGTAGTTTTATACTACTTAAATTTTAAGATATATTCTGCAGATGTTTGATTCAAATCTTTTTCAGAATAATAAAAACTGTAATAAACAAAACACACTCAAATAAGCTAGTACTAACATCAAGATATGGTTGATGTGTGTTGCTGGTTTAACTAGGTTTTGCATAGCCCACAAACTGAATGTTGGCCTGCGACGGTGAAGCCATTTAAAAAACTTGCCATTTGTAATCACTTATCTTTGCAAATCAAGATTTTCTCATTAACATACAAGTAAAATAAAGCGTAACTGAATATTAAGGTTTTTAAAGACTGTTCCCTGCTACCCCTGACTCCTAAGGCCTGTTTTCATCTAAAAAACCTCGTTGCCCTCTTGGACTGAATAAAAAGTAAAAGTCATAAATATGAACTTATTAACAGAGTTTTTCAACCTTGGAACTGATGTTTGGACCAGATTATTGTGCATGATATGCTCCATCCTATACACCGTCCAGCAGCATCCTGGCTTCTGCCCAAGAAAGACCAGCAGCATTCCTACAGCTGTGACAATAAAAAATGTCTCCAGACATTGACAAATGTCCCCATACAGACAAAACAGCCCCATTAACTAATGAAGAACCACTATTTAATACTAATGAAATGCTACATTTATGTATTTTTATGTTGGGGTTTACCTAATCATTTAGTTGATTAAAAGTTTTTCTGCTTAAAAATAAATTGTTTTCAAGTGTAAAGGTTTCTACTGTTAGATCCTGAATTCAAACCTTGGCTCTAGCTCACTAGCTGTTTACCTTCACCTAACCCTTCTGATTTAGCAGCCACCTCATCTGCAAAAGGGGACTAACACATGCACTGGATTAAATGAGAAAACTTATGTGGAGGAACGATTAGGAGAAGCTCAATGAATCTCATCTATTACGTTGTGAAGGCCTCAGTGGTTCAGGCTTGGAAGCTCTAACCTGATTTCTGGAGGTTCTTTCTGTAGCCGCTAAGATTCAGCTGGGTGATGGTCTCTGACACATGCGCAACTGCCACCTGTACATGCTTTTCAGTGAAATCAAAACACCAGGAGAGGTTCAGCTCATCCAGTCTGCACAAAAGAGGGGTAATAAAGAAAATATGAAACCATGAAACCAATTAAAACTCACGGGAATGAGTTTGCCTCAAACCGCAAACAAAGAAAATGCAAAGCCATTGATTCCTTATCATTTCATGCATAGAACACCTGCTTCTCTAACAGCAGCTACCTCTAGGCTCCTAAGTATACCCTGTTTGCCCCTGAAAGTTGCCAGGGGATCAGAAGGGCCTTGGTGAATGCTGCCTCCTCCTGGAAATGGAGAGAAGCACTCTCTTCCTGATGGCTCAAACCTTATTCCAGTACTGCAGGTAGAAATGCTAGTCTTTTATGTTTGCCTTCTCAAACTACCAACCACCCAACACAGACTGAACAATCACTCAGGATGTTTTATACAATTAAAGGATTGCACAAAAGAGATGCTGACATTGCAAAAAGCCACTTCATCTTACTGTGCCTCTGCTAACTGAGCAAAAACGAGGGTTTCAGAGACAAAATACAACCATTAATCCCCACTCCCCACTTCTGGCACTGCTGACTAAATATAGGGCTATACATTTGATCTCACTGATATCATTCATATCCGGAGGCAATCTATTTTAAATGGACCATTAACAAGACACAGATGTACCATGGAGACCAAGGGATATTTTTTAAAAACACACATATGCATAGTACTGTGTATTCCAAAAAGCATGTATTCCCCTCACTTAACATCTGTAACTCTGTACCCTTTATGTGCTGACATTATTATGAAAGCTATTGTTAATAGAATTGCCCAAATTTATGGTCTATATTTATAAAACACAAAATTTGATCAAAAATTGTAAGTTAGGTCTACAGATACCATAGGGGAAAAAACCTGAACGTATAGTTAAGTGTGAGTTGATTTCTTACAAATATACTGTTGACAGACACTACTATACTTCCCTTACTTTAATAGTTCCAAATAAACAAAAGAGAGATAAAAAAGTATCGCTTGCAAACTCAATTGACTTGGCTCCTGAGTTTGGACAGAAAGTTTAGAGGACAAAAGACGCTGCATTCACCAAATCAAGAGCCTGGAAAGTTACAAAAAGCTCAAAAAGTTCATCCAATTTTATACAGATGTGAGGGATAATTTTACATTTGATATAAGAGTCTATAATCAAGTCACATCTTTCATACCTGGAACAGCTGCTTAGCAAAGTCTTCAGGGCAAATTCAGAGAATCCAGAACATCCAGAAAGGTTAAGCCGCACTAAATTTGAGTTTTGTGCGAGATTACTGGAAAAAGAGAAAAACGTCAGAAGAAAAAGACCAATAAGACGCTATTCATCAACAACATGTAGATGAAAGCAGGCAAGTGTAGTTAAGTTCATAGGTCTTTGAGTCAGTGAGTTTAAAATGTATATCACTATCTCTCAGACATCAAACAGGATAATTTGCCTCAGTTTACTAACCTGTGAAATGGCATTATCAAACCTTCTTGGTAGGGTTATCAAGAAGATTAAATGATATAATGTGATAAAAGACTTACTACGAAGCAAATACACAAGAATATCAATCAATGTACTTTTTGAATTAAAAACACAATGGAATAAACATATATCCATTTCACCCATAATTAGAATTAGCTTGCAAACTTCTACTTGTAAAATCACCAGGTTCTTTTGATTATACATCTCTCAAATTTGCCATCTTCTCTACTACATCCCCAAATGCCCTGTGTTAGTAAAACTTAGTGATTAAGAGTAAGAATTCTGGAAATATTATATCACTAGGTTCACATCTTGGTTCAGCCACCTACTAACAGTGTGACCCTGGAAAAGACTTATTCAGTCTCCCCATGTCTCAGTTTCCACAGCTATAAAAAGGAAACAAGTAAGATCACACTTCATGGGGTTGCTGTCAGAATTAAATGAAAACACATTTACAAAATTCACTATCTGGCACATAATACATGCCCCAAAACATTAGCTGCTATTATTGCTATCTGTTTTATATCAGACTTCAAAATTTCTCACTTGAATGAACACAGCAGTATCCTTAACTACTCTAGCTTCTTCTATCCTCAATGGACCCTCCATGGTGCCTGGCAAGTTCATTTCCTAAATTTCAACTCCTGACGTGTTCCTTCCACTCTCAGAACAACTCTCTCCACCATGCTTCCTGTTTTTTTCAGATGGAGTTTTGCTCTTGTCACTGAGGCTGGAGTGCAACGTCGTGGTCTCAGCTCATGGCAACCTCCGCCTCCCGGGTTCAAGCGATTCTCCTGCTTCAGTCTCCTGAGTAGCTGGGATTATAGGCATGCACCACCATACCCAGCTAAGTTTTGTATTTTTAGTACAGACAGGGTTTCACCATGTTGGCCAGGCTGGTCTCAAACTCCTGACCTCAGGTGATCCGCCCACCTCAGCCTCCCAAAGTGCTGGGGTTACAGGTGTGAGCCACCACACCTGGCCCATGCTTCCCTCTTGATGGAAGAGTCCATTCTTCTTACAGCAAGGCACAGGGGCCTATTACAATCTGGTCCCTGACTCTCCTCACCTCCTGTCATTCCCCTCCCTTAGTCCTGTGCTCCAGTAACTTCCAACCACGTAGAGTTTAGAACCACATAGGAAGCTTTACCTAGACTGGTTGCTTTATCTTATTACCTGGAGATCTCTTACCTAGATATCTTCAATACTCAAGAGTCACTTCCTTCCTCTAAGAAGGCGGCTCCTCGCGTGTTGCCACATATTCACCGAAATATTTAATAAACACACTAGCATGGTAATTATCTGTCTTGCTCATAAATAGTTTACCTTCTTGCAAGAGGAAACAGACATATCTTGCTCAATGTTTCCTCTTGCAAGAAGGTAAACTATAGCTTAATCAGCATTCACTAACAATGTGGGAAAAGTTTTGGAGCATTCATTTTCTTCCAAATAATACACATGCATTGTTCATCCTTGTATCTCTAGAAACTAGCACAGGGCCTGGCATATAGTTAGCATTCAAGCTTCTGTTGCTTCAATGAGTCCTGAAAAGTTTTGCAGAAGCAAGAGCCCTGCACTAGAAATTTTCTGTATCCACCTGGATATGGCTAGAAGGGCACCCCAGTTATATATATGTACAGGGAAAAAAATTCATACACATAAAAACAACTGCCTTTGTGACACTCTGGCTGCCACTCACTTGACAATGGGATCCGAAAGCCGCAGGCCTTCCAGGCTTAGATTCTGCAACTTGGAACACTGAGACAGTATGCCTTGGAGGGTGGACACTTCTATAACCGAGTTCGACAGGTCCATGTGCTGTACACGAAAAGGGCTAAACACGGAGAGAAAAAAAGGGGCTCCATAGGTGGCTCTCACAGGTACATCCGATCAAATCAGACCCCTTTGTCTCCCCAAATGAGCAGTCAATCACAAACAAGACTCTAAATACATACTTCAAGCATTAACTATAGGGTCATAAAACAAATTGCTACTAGTGTATTCCCATCTTCATTCATTTTAAAATTCAAGAGGATTTTTGCCAAGTACAGATGTTGCTGCTAATATAGTCCCACTTAGAAAATAATGAGTGGGCATCACAACAATGAGCCAGACGTGGGTGACAAGGAGACTATAACAGCTCCTGGTTTCTAGCAGGGGTGAATGGGTGAGCAGCAATGGAACAGGGAAGATAGTGGAAGAGCAAGTTTTAAAGGGAGACCAGGCCGGGCGTGGTGGCTCACGCCTATAATCCCAACACTTTGAGAGGGTGAGTTGGGCAGATCACGAGGTCAGGAGTTCGAGACCAGCCTGGCTAGCATGGTGAAACCCAATCTCTACTAAAAATATGAAAAATTAGTTGAGCACGGTGATGTGCACCTGCAGTCCCAGCACTGCAGTCAAGTCAGTGCTTGAGAGGCTGAGGCAGGAGAATCGCTTGAACCCAGCAAGCGGAGGTTACAGTGGGCCAAGATCGCACCACTGCACTCTAGCCTCAGTGACAGAGCAAGACTCCATCTCAAAAAAAAAAAATAGAGGGGAGACCAAATTTAATAATAGTTATGCTAATATTGAAGTACTCGTAAGAAATTCAGGTACAGAAGTTTTTAAGTAATTAGAAATTTGGGAGTTTGAAAGGGAGGGCCAAGCTATAGATGAGGAACTGAGAGTCCTGGGCATAAATGTGGGTGTATAGGACACAGCTTGTCCAAGGACAGCATTTGGATTTGAAAAAGGTGGCAGCCAGGAACCGATCCTGGATTGAACAAAGGAAATCACATGTGTGAAGGAGACTGAGAAGGAACAGCCGCAGGAGGAACAGGATAAAAAGCAGTGGGAGAGGCGATTTTGACTACAGAAAGAAGGGAAAAAGTACTGGAGTCAAGAGACATGTTTTGTCTTTAGCTCTGCTGTCTTCAGCTTGTTTTTCTGTTGAGTACCTAGTTATTCTACTCAAGTATGTGATAGCAGTAACCTTAGTATTGCAAAATTACTAGTAACAGAAAATTCTTTTTCAAAATATTCTACAAAACAAACGAAAAGAGGGAATTTTTTTCAGGTTCCAAATTTCTCCATGACAAAAATCATAAACCCCAAGCTACAAATATGAAAAGACTCCTCACTTTTTTTATTGATAAGAAATGGGCGGTGGGGAAGTAACTGGGCACCCTTGCATCTGCCGGTGAGTGCTTTACTTGTGCCTGCCTTGTGGGACTCACAGTCCTCATCAGCTGAGGACTTGAGAAGATAAATGTGCTTCTTTCACCCTGGGAAGAGACTAACAGTAACCTTGAGTGAAATAGGAACAGTGTCATTGAAATCTATGCTAGCTTTCAGTACAAAGGCCCCATAGCAAAGTACGGAATTAACATCTCACACTGCACAGATAACCTACCATAGGCTATAAGGCTGAAGAGAGAGAAAGAGAAAGGCAAAGAAAGACAAAGAAAGAGAAAGAAAGCTTTGATCTGTTTCTACCTCGAAATTCAGAAATAGTCTTTTCCAGGGATTCTTCATCTTTACCTGAAATGTTCAGCCAATGGTTGGTCCATAAATGATCGTGGGCAGCGGAAGGCAATCACCCCTTGAGACAGCAACCGACCAGTCACATCGGGGTGCAGATTTTTACCTGTGAGGTCTAAGGTCTGCCATAGAGACTCATCAGACCTAGAAAAGAGGAGATGCTTAATTTGGCCAGTCAGGTCACACTAAATGCTGGAAGTCCTCAACAACATTACTAACAAGGAGAACACTGCTGCTAAATCCCCTTGAAGCACATTCTAAATGAACCTTTGTTTTTAAATCGACTATACAATTAGCTATGATTTTTAAGGCATTAGAGAATTTTTCTTGATCTCACCAGGGATAAGCTTCCATCTTTCTCTTTCTATATACTTCCAATTTAGATGGTTCAATGTGAACATTAGCACTGCCGTGATCTAGAACCAGAGAATCATATTCCAGCATTCAAGTTGACAATTTAAAAAATGAATGCTCAAATCAATTAATTATTATATTACTAGGCAAATAGATTCAAAACTTCTTAGAAGATCCTATTTGCCACTTTTGTTAAGCAATTACCATGATTACTATAGCAACATGGAACTATTACTAAAGGAAGGAAAGTTAGCATTTTATTATGAAATAAGGCTGTCATAGATATCCAATAGGAATAGTCATAGTTCAGCTGTGCCTTATAATATCTTTAAGCTTAAAACATACACATATGTATATGTATGTGTATATATGTGTGTGTATGAACTAATGTGAAATAAGGGAAAAATATAACTTAGATTATAGATGGTGTTTCTAAAACAAAAGGGACGTTCAAAAAAGGTACTGAATACCACAATAAGAGGGTTTTAATACCCATAGTTGAATTCAATTTAAAAAAATAAAATGACAAGCACATGAAGGAACATTTTAAATGCTTAGGTGTACTAGAATTTTCTCATAGTGCTTGAAATAAGTGGACCACTGGCCAGAGTTATGAAATAATTTCATCATAAAAAAATTGTCAGTGTGTGATTTGACCTCTATCAATAAAAAGGTGGACTGTAGATAAGATATCCTTAAGAGAGTGGCACACTTTTGTATCTTCTTGACCAGACAGAAATCCGTTTTGGCCTCCAAGGTATTAACACGAGATCAGCACTGCTCTGGTTGTCTTGAATCTCATGCTTGATGTTTCCTCTTGGAAGAAGGCAAACTATAGCTTAACCAGCATTCAATAACAATCTGGTAAAAGTTTTGGAACAATTTGTTTTCTTTCTAAATAATATACATTTTTTAGGAAGATAAACATCTCACAGAAAAAATGAATTCGGGAGCTACCTAAACCCTAAGCCAAGCATAACTAGATATGGTATGATGGTCATGACTGTGGAGTTAGCCAGACTTTAGTTTCCTGCCTTTCCACTTATCTCTCAACCTACTATTCCTGACCCTACAGTTTCTTCATCTCTGAAGCTGAGATGACACAAACACCATCACTTAAAATCATATAGAGGATTAAATTGCAAACACTGCACTGTCACATAGCAAGTGCTTAATAAATGTCAGTTATTACTTTTATGACAACTGAGATGAAGTTTAACAGACTCTAGGGGAGATGTAGATCAAAGAATACTAAGCCACAGATATGCAGGATGAACACATCCCAAGATATAGTGTACAACAGGAAGACTAGAGTTGATAATACTGTATTGTAGTCAGAATTTTTGCTAAGAGAGTAAATTTTAGGTGCTTTTGCCACAAAAAAGGGGTAACTATGTGAGATAATAAATATGTTAATGTACTTGATTATAGTAGCCATTTCATATACATATAACAAAATATGCTGTATACCTTAAATATATACAATAAAATTTTTAAATGGGATTAACAGACTCTGCAAGAAGAGGACAAATGCATAGCTGGCAGAAAAAGAAAACCAAAGTGGGGTAGTGGGGTTTCTTGAGCACGGTGAGGGTATGTGAAACTTGCCTGCCACTTGAACCAGCATTCCAGGTGTGCAAACCTCTCTGCGGCTCTTCTAAGCAAACAACCCACACCTGTAAATACCAGCACACCCTTGATGGCAAGAGCCTCCTGCTATCTCACACAGGGAGTTCTAAGTATGTGGAGGGAGAAGCCAGACGGATGGCCTTTAAACACAAAGCAAAGAATGACTAGGGGGTAGGATAGGGATGAGAAGGCATGACGATAGTAAAAAGTTCCAGTTCATAAACATAGCCTTTTTCTTGCTCCAGGCCTGTATTGCCTTTCCAGCTCACCAAGTCTTTCCACATGCAACTCACCTTCCACGCTTCAAAAGTGTTGCCAAAAAAAAAAAAGCACAACCCCACCAATGGCTACTCTGTGCAGAACATGTCTGTGAGTCAGGCATTATACCGGCATCTTCACATTTCATCCTCATAACCAATGGTTTCCTCCTCATAACCATTATCCCCATTTACAGATGGGAGGACTGAAGCTCAGCATTGTCAAGTAACTCGCTCAGGTCATGCAGAGCATAAGCAGCAGAGGCTGGGTGTGCACTCAGGTCTAACACCAAGTCTGCGTTCCCTCTCCCCATTGTGCTTACTGCTCAGCCCAACAGCGTGAGGAATTGCTGTCTGCATGCACCTCTGTAACTACCTCTGCACTTAAAGCACACCGCCTGGCCTACAGTCAGCATTCAATAAACACATGCTGCACTGAATACAGGGCAAAGAGGTTTCCAGACATTGGTAAGTTTACCCCTTCCAGGAAATTCCTCTTCCACTGTGAAATGAGGACACTTATTAATAAAAATATGAACATACCTAGTTTGCTTTGTGCTGCTCTATTTTTCTTGGGTTTTAGTTTCATGAGACCAAAACAAATAAATAACTTTCCTCTCCTCTTCCTCCCCTACGTATGCAAAAGGGGTGAAAAATACTTACGCTAGGCGATACCACCTCTTACAAACACCAGAGACCTTTAGCAGCTCAGGGAGGCACAGACAGGAAAAGATCCCCAAGAGCAGCTCATCCGGAAGGGAGTCCCATGAAACACCTTTGGAGGGAAAACAAGTGTTTGCCATCACCATTCTTTCACCCTACCAAGTCTACTGAGTCTTTCCAATCACATAAAGAATATACAACATTTAGCTTAAATGGGGAATTTAGCACAAATGAAACTACTCATCCTCACAATTATTTTTGTCTGAAAACTTTGTTGAACAGAAAAATAATCGTGGTGATGAGTAATTTCATTCGTGCTAAATTCCCCATTCCATTGTCTATATACCCTGAAGTGACCACCACACTCTCTCAGCAAATGAAAAAGAGAAAACCAACAACACTTTTCCTATTCTTCTTCCCTTCAGCTCTAGCCAGCCAATTGGAGGCTGGGGCATGAACAGTGGTGCAGAGCAAGTCCCACCCTCTCAAATGTCATTCAATGATGTTGTCAATTCATTGACATCAATAAGATATTGTGATGCTTCTGGGTGCAAAGGAAGGCCTTGTTTCTCTCTGATGTGGACTCAGTGGTGACCTTATTTAAAAGGCAAATAAATCTTCTTCCCTTTCTGATATGGTTTGGCTGTGTCCCCACCCAAATCTCATCTATAATTGTAGTTCCCATAATCTCCATGTGTTGCGGGAGGGACCCAGTGGGAGGTAATCAAATTATGGGGACGATTACCCGGTGATAACCGCCCCTGTAATTTGATGCTGTTCTGGTGATAAGTGAGTTCTCACAAGATCTTATGGTTTTATAAGGGGCTTTCCCAACCCCTTCACTCTGCACTTCTTGATGCCGCCATGTGCAGAAGGACATGTTTGCTTCCCCTTCCGCCATGCTTGTAAGTTTCCTGAGGCCTCCTCAACCAGGCTGAACTGTGAGTCAATTAAACTTCTTTCCTTTATGAATTACCCAGTCTTGGGTATGTCTTTATTAGCAGCATGAGAACAGACTATATTTTCTTTCAGGTTTACAAAAAGCACAGTTTACCTAAAAGAGCAATACAAAAGGGTGCTGTCATTTCTTAATTCAACAAATATTTACTGAGCTCCTACTATGGTGCCAGGTATCATTTTAGGTGTTGGGAAGGAGTAGTAAATCAGACCCAAAACACTATCTTCGTGGGACTTCATTCCAGTAATGGGGAATAGATAATCACACATCAAAAAATAATTACATTATATGATATAGTAAAATTGATCTGTGCTGTGCAGAAAAATTAAACAGGGCAAGGAAGAGAACAGAGAGTTCAGGGCAGATGTTATTAAGTTTGAACACGGTGGTCAGAGAAGGCCGTACTGAGATGATGATCACTAAGCAAAGCCTTCAACAAAGTGAGGGAATGAGCCCTGTGAGTATCTGGGATGTGTTCTGGATGCAAGGAACAGCATGTGTGTTTTGAGGCATAGCCAGGAGGCCAGTGTAGAGCAGTAGAGTGGGCAAGGTGGGTGGGTAGAAATCAGAGAGCAGCCAGGTCATGCAGGCTTCCTATGTCATGATAAAGGCCTTTGGCTTTGACACTGAATTAGATGAAGTGCCACTAGAAGATTCTGAGCACAGGAGTGACAGGCTCTCACATAAGTTCAAAAAGGATCACTCTGGCTGCTGTGTTTAGAACAGGAGAAAGGTGGATGCAGGAAAAGCAGTTTTCTTTCATAGAAGCAATCTCTAAATATTCAACAAGTATGAAACTCTTACATATGAATACACAGAATAATCCCACAAGGTCAGGATAATATAACAATTGCCAAGAAGGAAATAAACGCACAATGAAGAAATCCTAAAAAATGGTCAGATGAGTTCAATGACTGCCTTCCTAGGCTTTCCACCTCTGATGGATCTTCTACAACAATTGTGGTGATATTCTCTCCTCCCTCTAGCATTTAAAGGTGCCAGTCTTTACTGAGCATGTCCTTTGTACCAGGCCCTGTGTAAGGGGTTTGAGGACACGAGGGAGAAAAGCACCAAGGAGTGTGACAAACACCTGCTGCCCTGGGCAGTCTTTCTAAACCATCATGTCTTTCAGTTAGAATTCTTCAGTGGTACACTCCAGGTATTTAGGCTAAAGTCCACAATGCTTAGTACAAAGTTAAAGGCTTTCAGCCAGGTCCCAACTAGTTTTTCTAGGTTCGTTATCTAGAAACGTGTTCCAGCCATTTGGAGCTACCTGTAATTCTTACAATGAGTCATTCTGTGTCATATCTCAATGCCTCTGCACATGCTTGCTTGCCTCCAACTACTATTCATTTAAAATCAAATGGAAGCCCCAGTTCCTACAGAAAGCCTCCCAGGACATCAACAAGGACAGGCCACTTATGTACCATAATTTCATTATTTACTTACTCATCTCTCTAGACCCCCAGAAGCTCTTGAGAACAAACCCCCCCCTTTTTTTTTTAAACAATTTTTGTATTCTCAGGAACTAGCATCAAGCTGATACATTCATCCACTCCCATATTTATAAAATCTGTACTATACACTGAGGTCTATTCTAGGTTTTAAGGATACAATGACAAATAAGGCACAATCCTGACCCTTATTCTGCTCAGAGGTTGAGAGATACAGAGAAACAAACAGGAAACTTCAGTAAACTATCCTGATGGGATACAGTAGGATTCGGGCTACTGTGCAGCTTATGGGAACGGCACAGGGGTTAAGGAAGTCTTTCTGGAGGAAGTGGCCTCTCTTCAAGAATGAGTAGGAGATACACAGTTGTTCAATGAATGCCTGTTCCCCTCACCCCTCGTCCTTCAGGGGACAAAATTAAAGGACTGACTGAGGCCCTGAAAGCTAGGGGTAGAAAGCTGAAGGCAGATCACCCCTGCTGATCCGGGGAGGCAGCTGGAGGTTGTGAGGAGGCTCCTCCACATGGCAGCTGTTTCATCACGGCCACAAAGTTCCTCCAAAGTCAACAAGGGCAGGGGACAAAGGTTCTCACACCAGGCTCTTGCCCTGCTCCCCAAATTGAAAACAAAGTTGAATGACAGGCTTTTCTCAAGTTTTTCTCCTATTAATCCAACTCCCTCAGACCTCTGCTGCCTCTTACATATCTAGATCAGAATCTAGTAATTGACTGGGGATAACTACATTTGGCTAAGTGTAGTCATAAACTCACATATTAACTATGTACTATATACATGCAGATCTGTTCTAGGTTTTGGGATGCAACGATAAGTAAGGTACAATCCTGACCCTTATTCTACTCTGAGTTCGAGAGATACAAACAATTCAACAGGAAATTTCAATCAACTATCCTGATGGGCTACAGCAGGATTCAGGGTGCTGTGCAGCACATGGGAATGCCGCAGGGATTAGGGAAGCCTTCCTGGAGGAAATGGCCTCTATGGAAGTGAACTTAACTATACTTCAATAACATACTTAGCTATTTTGAATCTAATACGTTGAGATTTTACTATAATCTGTAAAAATCATACTGACACCATGTGCTTGGCCCCCTCAACACATCTGAGGACTACTGGACTGAGAAAGCAGCAGTTTTGATTGGAATCCTGGCTGTGGTACCCCAAGTCTGTGAACTTGGGCAAGTTACTTAATCTTTCTGGCCTCAGTTTCTTTACCTGCAGGAAAGGAAATTGACAGATTTATCTCGCAAAATTGTTCAGTGAAGAGCAAGTGAGGTACAAGAAAAGATTAAATAATGCAGCAGGGATTAAAATTTTCTTTTCTATATCCCTCTCCTTTCCCAATTAAGTCTGCATGTTTTCTTCATGCAATGACCTTTTCAATGCTGCTCTGAATTTTCACCCATGGGCAGACATTGGACAAGGTCTGCATGGTATGACTTACCAAAACCCCACATCTGCCCTCTATTTAAGTTTGGGTTCCCCAGAAGCAGATTCTGAAGCTCTGACTTCAAGTAGTTTATTTGGGAAGTGATGCCAGGAAGCACTAGAAAGAGTGGAGAAGACAGAGGTGGAAGGGAAGGAAGCCAACCTGGAGTACGCTAATAAGCAGATTACCCCTATGGCCAACTGGGGTTCAAATCTTCTGGGGACTCCAGTAAACCATCTAGAAACTATCCCAGAGCTGTCTCATCCAAGGGCACGAGTGCTGGGGGATTAATCCATCAATTGCTGTTGGTCACTATTTGGGGACTCCCCAGTATTCCTGCCCAGAGAAAGCCCTCAGGCAATGGAAGCTCATCTACATGTAAGCAAGAGCTTTGGCATCTAAGGGAATGGTGGGCTTCAAGGAGCTATAGATACAGCACCAACAGAAATTATGGCTGGAGAAAGGAAATTAGAAAATCTTGCTATGAAGTACAGGGCAGGAGAAATAAATTAACAAACTTGGTGCTTTCTATTAGGAAGACATAAGAAATCAGGATCAATTAAAAAACCAATAGCAGCTAGGTAATTAAAGTGCTAAAGGAAAATCTGGCATAGTGTTCAATGCAGAGGTCAGTAGACCTAACCCGTGAAGAACTGCATGTGAGACTCCAAAGTTTGGAGGACTTTGTGTTGCAACTTCCATCTTCACCTTCCCAACTCCTCCAGATTTCAGCTTAAATGGCACCTGCTCAAAGCAGCATTCCCATCTCGGATACCACCACAGGCCCCATGCCCAGATTTGCACATCCACTACCTAACACAATCCCTGGCACATAACAGGACGCTACAAATATTTGCTAAATGTATTTATTAGCCCTCTTCATACAAATGATGAATGTGCTATTCATCTAATTCTCTATCAGTGTGATGGGTTAACCTTTATTAACCAATTAACGACTATGTGCACAGCACTGTTGGCATATGGAGGGGATGAAGCTAAAGACAAAACCCAGAGCAGAAGGGAATGTCCTCTATCAGTATAGCTGTAGTCTCTGGGAGATGGGGGCTGGGGCTTCAAGAGAACATGCAACTATGACAAAAGACACAAGGTCACACAATCAGTAAGTGGCAGAAGGGGAATTCAAACTCAGGTCTGACTTCAAATCATGCCCTTTCCATCCTAGTGGGTTCTAACATTCTATGCTCTCCTCTGTTGTGAGTACAAATTTTGAAAAGGTGAGAATTAAACCCAACTTGATATGGAAAAAGAAATCGATCAGGGCTAGGGAGTGGAAGAGGAGAGAGAAAATAAAACAAAGATGGTATCAATGGGTTCACCACCAAATGGAAGGAGCAAGGGCCTAGAAAATGCACATACTCAGCTAGCAGCCAAGTACCCAGTGCTCTGACTCAGCTGACCACAGAATGACACAAATCCTAGGGGCCCTGGGTGGGGGTGCCACAGCCTGCTATGGGCTGCTGTCCCAGCAGATGAGGCAGAAGTTTGTCTTTAATAGCTGCTCTAGTAACAGGCATCCAGGCTGTGATATGCTTAATCTAATTTTCCTCGCCATATTTAATTCTCAAAACATTAGCCATCTGTTTCCTGAATTCATGATGACACGGCTGCCTGGTCTGTTTGCGGAGAGCGGAAGGAAAAATCCAGAGGTCTTTTCTCCACTTGTCTCTGCTAAATCCAGCAAGGCTGCAGCTGCATACCAGCCCCACATTAAAAGATATAATTACTGAGCCCAAGGTCTCCAGTCTTCAATGACATGGACAGCAGTTAAATGTACTTCAGGGCCAGGAAAGGGCAAAAACTGGGCCAAACCAGCAAACCTGCTACAATCACCCTCACCCTACCACTGTTTCCAATTATTTCTCAGGTGCAAACTCAGCCTCCCACTTCTGTAACCTTATCACCTCCCATGCTTCCTGAAATTCTCTGGGAAGAGGGCCTTGTTGGAGAGTTTTCTGTGCAATCCATCTTTGCAGTGTAGGTAACTCATCTTACTTGACATATTTATTTCTCAGAACATCTCTCCACTCCACTCAGATTCAAGCTGAAAATTCAAAGTAATCCTAATCATAATCAAACTTTTGACTTAAAAAAATTGATGATATTTAAGCATAATCAAATTATACTTGTAGAAATGTGCACTAAGGATCTGGTACTCATACTTGTTTTTGTGTGTGTGTGCATTTTCTTCAGGGAGTTGGGGGTGCTCACCTCATGATTGCTTTTGCTGGCCTGTTTTAAGTAGCAATACCCCATGCTTTCTTTCTGGGGAACTACAAACAGATTGTGCCATCCCAGATGAGTTCTCCTTCCTCTTCCCACAAACCATAAAGAATACATTTGCGACCATGCTAGCTTTGGGTGTTTTTGTTTTTTTGGCTAAGGTGGGCAAAACTGAAAAAACAAAACACAGCCAAACTTAACAAGGATTCCCCCATGTACCCTTTCAGTTCCACAACCTTTTATTTCTATGAAAGACTTGCTCAACCCTGAGGTGTAGGGTGTGTAATGAAGAAACAACAGGAGCTGGGATTTGGAAAAAATATGCAACAGTGTATAAGCACTATGAGGCAGGGTCTCTTGCCTGTTATGTTCAGTGTTGTAGTCCCAATCCCTAGAATGGTGCTCAAGAAATATTTGCTTAATGGATGAATGAAAGGAAGCTATGGAACAAAGAAAGATGACTGGTGAAGATCCCATAAAGGCTCTTCCAGTGCTGACTTTAGTAACTGTAGACTGAGACTCACATAGGTCATGAAATCAATTTAGTGAGCTTGACTAGCATATATGTACATATATTTGAAAGAATGAACTAGAACAGAATAGAAAATATCTTAGTAAGGGGAAATATAGTTTTGTAAAACTGCTGTTTCAGATGCATACCCAGGATTGCAATGTAAAATATGTTTCTTACTGGTTAAAAAAAAGTTGGAGAAAAATGCTTGCCTAAGGGTATTAAGACAGATTCCCAGGCTCAGGCCAGGACTTCCCGGATCAGAATCTCAGGAATTTTGCACTTTGAACAAGTTCCCGTGGGGATTCTGATATACACTAAATTTTAGTATCTCTAGTCTGACAACCACTTTAGGGTCTGGAATTTCAAGCATTTAAGAGTCATGGAAGAGCTGATCAACAAATTAGTTCAACTCCATTTTCATGGCTATCACCTGTTTAAAGGGTGGGGTGGGGGACAAGCATTTCATGACCATAAATAAAATGCAATTGTCCCCTTTCTGCCTGATACTGACCTCATTGCTGGGCCATTTCCTCCCCAACTCTTTCCATACACTCACTCCAAAGGCCAATCAGACCTGTTCTAGTACAGGTTGGCCACAGAGCTTTCATCTTCCAAGATAAACAGATGAAGAGGATTTAGTTGCCAGATGTAAGGCTGGACTGGGGCCTGCAGGGAGAAACTGCTTAGCAAAGAACAAAAACTCGCAGCCCAGAACCAGTCATCAGATATCTATGTACAGCAGGTGTGGCCTATTCTACCCTAATCCTGGCAAAGCTAGTAGCCACCTGTCCTGACAACTGCAGACAAAACTCCTTGGAATGACAATCCGGCTCCACTGGAGGCCCGGGCTTCCAAAGGCCCATTGGGAATCCTCTATAGCAGCTGTCCCTCATCCTGCATCACTGAGTTCACCCTTCCCCACTCCATACCAATTAAGCAACCTCTGTTGTGTGTAAGTCCACGTACATTGGTTTCCCTCTGGGCCTCTCCTTAGGTAATAAACATAAAAGTCACCATTCTTTCTTTCTCACTTCATCTCACTTCAGATATATACCTTTGAACTCAGCTTTAACAATCAAGACACTGATCACACCATTTTCAGATCCCTCTCTTTCCTCAGAACCTTCTTTTTTGCTGAGTGGAAGGAGGAAGATCTTCCACATCCACCTGAATGGGAATCACCGCAGGAGGCCTCTGCCTCTGGGACACTTTGGGTGATTTGTGCACAGGATCCCCCTGACCCCCTGCAGCACTCACTGCCTAAGCTACTCATCTGCCGCTAATCTATGAGTCTCCATGTATTGCTGTGTGTGAACTGCTCTTATTTTTTATTGTATTTTCTCCTGAACTTGACTTGCAAATTCCTGGGAGATAGCAAAGACTCCAGAAACTTCTATCTTGTTCCCACAGTGCCTTGCTTAAAAAAAAAATCTTTTTCACTTGTGGAAGGGCATTTGGCAATCACACTCTATGTCAAAAGCTATCAGCACTGGACAAGTTAATAAAAATCTGTTCATCTTAGCAGGAAGTATCTTTCACCACATTTGGTTGGTCAAGCACCAAATTGTTAGGGCTACATTCCAGACACAAAAAATAGCAGTGAACACTAAATTTTGAAGAAAAAAAAAATTTACACTAACAGGGTCAGACTAACAATATTAAAAACAAAAGATAAAAGTCCACTAGCCTCCAAAATTGGCGTCAGGAATTTTGTCTTATTTATTGTTATGTGTCAGTGGCATGCTAAGGGTTTTACGTCACTCTCATTTAATCTTCACGATGACCTATGAAGTGGGTATTATTACAGCACTCCATTTCACAGATAAAGGAACTAAGGCACAGAAAGCTCAAATAACTTTCCAAGGCTGATAAATGCAAGAATGAGGATTCAAACCCAGAACTGACTTCACTACGACCCTCTACTGCTTCTCTAATTAATCCAACTCCTGATATATATTCTCAAACCATAAATTGGGCAAAGTTCTCTTTCCTAAAGAAAAGGCTATAAACAAATGTGTGTGGTTTTTTTTTTTAATTAAAAAAGTGGAATGCATCACAAATCTGCATGTCATCCTGTGCAGGGGCCATGCTAATCTTCTCTGTATTCCAGTTTTAGTATATGTGTTGCCAAAGCAAGCAACCAACCAACCAACTAAACAACCAATCTATCAACCCTTCTGCAAAGGAAACCAGATGGGAGAATTTATGAATATACTTAATTACCTTGGGTCTGCAAGACTTTGTCTTTAAATCTTTTATCTGTTTCTTCGTCGCCATCATCCCCCACCTGATTTCAGTTTAGACTCTGATCACCTCTTCTACATATGATTTCAACAGCCTCCTAAATTCTGTTGACTTTAATGTCGGAATATATCTGGAATCTGACCACCCTCACCCCCAACAAGACTCCAAACTTTGGCCAGGTGTGGTGGTTCATTCCTGTAATCCCAGCACTTAGGGAGGCCAAGGCTGAAGGATCGCCTGAGTCCAGGAGTTTGAGACCCGCCTGGGCAAGATGGTGAGACCTCCCCCCCCAACTCTACAAAAAACAAAACAATTGCTGTGCGTGGTGGTGCATGCCTGTAGTCTCAGTTACTTAGGAGGCTGAGGCAGAAGAATCTCTCAAATCCAGGTGAAGACAGTGAGCCAAGAGAACGCCACTGCACTCCAGCCTGGGCAACAGAGCAAGACTCTGTCTTGAAAATATGAAATTTAACAAAGACCCTAAGTTTCTACCCTTGACACCCCCGCAGTTGAGTCTCAACACATCAGTGTGTCCTTTTTAGAAGGTTAAATCAGGTCCCATCACAACTGTGCTCAACATTACCTCCAGCCCGATCTCTCCCAACTCTCTCCTTTGCTCATTCTACTCTTAGAATATGGCTTCCCTGTTCCTGGAACAAATGTGTCACATTTATGCACCAGGGTCTTTGCATTGGCTATTCCTTCTGCCTGGAGCTCTTTTCTCCATGATATCTGCATGGCACACTCCCTTGCCTCCTTTATGTCTTTGCTTAAAGGTCACTGTCCAGTCGAGGCTTTCCCTCAATACCTGGTTTAAAAGTGTACTCTATCTTCCCACCCCAGGACCTGCATTCCCTCTTGGCTTGTTCCATTTTTGGTTTTAGCCATAGCACTTATCACCTTCTAACATACTATATAAAAATAGTTACTGTGTTTATTGTATTCTCTCACTAGAATGGATGCTCCCTGAGAGGAGAAATGTTTATGTTGTGCCCACTGCTGTATCTCCAGCACCTGGAACACTGCCTAGCACATGGTATGTGCTCAGCAAATATTTGCTGCATTACTGTTTTAAATAGCTTACTAGTAAGAAAAACTGATAACCCCAGGTCAATGCCTTATTTACCCTATGGCTTTTGCATACTCCAGGGTTCTGGTTCACTCTGGGAGGCACTCATTCACCTGCTTGAGAAACTAGGGGATGGGGAGCTATTAAGGAGGGAAGAAATAGTTTTTCAGTCAATCCATTCTAGTTCTAGGGGATAGATCTGGGGAGAAGAAGGTTGGAATTATGAATCCGCTCCAATAGTTCAGGCAAGAGACGATAAGAACTTGAGAAATAGTTACCAGAGAAGAGGGAAAGATGCAATGAATGAGTGGATGTTGGGGGCGGTGGGAATCGGACTGACTCTCAGGTTTTTGGGTTGGGTGATTAAACAGATAGTGTCAGCAGTAATGGAGACAGAACACACCAGAGAAGATAATATGGGAGTGGGAGTGGGCCTGGGGAGATAATTCTCCCCCACTTAGGTGAACGTTCACTTCAGCAGTCCACTGATAAATAACTTAAGTGATTAAGGCAAAAAGCTCACTCAGGGGTACAAAGCAAAAGAATCCTACAAGAAGACCACTGCTTTATGTTTCTATTAATTGGTGGCACCGAGCTGGCCTTTAGGAAGACAGGTTCCCTTCTAAGGAAAAAGGCAGGAATGTCTTCTCATGGGTTAAAATTTTCAAGGTGATTATGCACCAGAACACACACACACACACACACACATATATATACACATACACACACACATATATACCTACCAAGATTCCTGCATACTTGACGACTTGCCCTATTGTGTTGAAAAAACAGCTTCAGAATTAGGCAATCTTAAAAGGAACCCATGGTAAAGATCCCTGAACAAAGGTTTCCCAACAACATAGCTAAATCCACCCTTTGCATAACTTACATTTTTACCCTCATATCCTTACCTGGAAAGTTCTCTCGATTTAGCTTAGGCCTGCGGACAATCACAAAGTCTTTTTCACTCCCTTTGCTCTTCAGCCGTTTCCGTGGGGGGCTCTCCGGGTGGCCCAGGTTTGAGAATAGTTCCTGGGGGATGTTCTCACTGTCGGGCTCCTCTTTCTCCAGGGCGGAGACCCCCATGCCTGACAGCAGTTCAGAAGTCTTGCTGGAATCCCATCCCCACGTGAAGCTGGTGGCAACGTTGCTACTCAGGTCTGGAATCTCCTGGAGGTGCTTCCTGCAGAAGTGCACAATACCCCCGGTTCCTTTCGAAAACACACCCATAAATAATTCCAAGGAAGGCATTAAAGAAGCTGCAGTTTATGTATTGTGGAAAACCTTCACAGCAGCTAACAGAATCGCATTTTTTTACGTGCCCGCGGAGAGTTACCAAGAAAATGAAGAAATGAAAAGAACAAATCGAGAAGGCTCTTTGACTTACGATCCTGCAGAAGGCCTCAAGAATTTCTCCCGGCGGAGGGAACAGACAAGGAGAGAGACAGGGCAATCATACACTGATTGAAAACGGTGGCAGAAAAGCCCAATTAAGGAAGCCAGATAAAACCGCACGCTGATCCCCGCATTAAGGCATTCATCCATTCACACTTTCCCCAAGAAGGGGCTAAGCAACCATTCACTTAACAGCATTACTAACAATATTAGCCAGTAGCGATATTCGCGGCCTAAAAGAATTATTAAGAGGGTCCATTCATGCTCTTCCCTTTTTGAATCCGTTTACCTGTGCATAGCGTCCGCAGGCTCGGGAGTTTAAAATACGTGCATTAATTGCAGAGCTGCTCGCCTCCCGGATTCCCGATTTGGCGCGCTGCGGCTCCGAGCGTGCTGCTCGGACCCCCAGGAGCCAGACCCGCTAAGTCTAGCAACGTTCCATCCCCACCGCGCGCGCAAGACTCTACAGCCCGCTTTGCTTCGCGGCCCCACTCTGAGGCCCCACGGCCTGCTGGGAATTGTAGTTTCCGTCCCGTTTCGTAGTCCGACGGGCTCGCCCTAACTTCCTTCCCTTGCAGCTTTACCCGCCTTCCAGATACCCACAACCCCCCGCGGGAGCGGGACTGGTCGGCCCATGGGGTAGGCGGGGAGGCGGAAGCGGGCGGCGCTACGGCTGACTGGGAAATGTCAGCCGCTGGACTGTGGACGGATTTTTCTTTCCTGGGAGCCTGCAGGCCTTCTGGTGATCACCAGCGCTGTCGTCTCTGAGCGTGGATCCCAGAACCTGAACAGCTGTGACGGCCGCCGTTTCCCGGTCCCATCCAGACGCTGTCTGGCGAGATCGGACAGTGAGCCTAAGGCGGAACGCGTGAGGCGCTTTTGAGTGTGGGGTCCGAGGCCAAGCGCAGGCGGAAAGAGAGGGGACCCGGCAGACCCCAAGTGGCCGCCGCCGCGGGGCCCACGTCCCTAGCTGCTGAGTGGGGACAGTAGCCCAGCCCGCCGGCCAGGTGAGAGGCTGCGAAATGCGGGCGTCGCACCTGTTCGTCCTTTTGCCAGGAAGCTTCTTCCTCCGTGGGGGAGAAGGCGGCCCTTAGAATTGGGTCTGTGGACAGGATCCTTCCTTTATCTGTAAAATATGCACAACAGCTAAACATGAGTCGGAACGAAAGACAGTGGTTTAATTTTAGGGGAGCCGGAGACCCCAGCGGGTCCTGTGTGGTGGGAAGGCTGCGCATGCCCTTGCAGCCTTGACAAGTCTCATAAATAGTAACAGAGGAATAAATGAAAGGACTATATTTTGCAACGGGCTTTACCCGTGCAACGCAGGGGGCCTCCAGCAAAGCCATTTGGTTGCTTGCTGTCGCTCAACTGGCTACGTGTGTTTGCGTCGCCGCCTAAAAGCAAGCTGCTTTAAGCCTATCTCTGCTGAGAAGAGTTTGGGGGCGGTTGGAGTAGAGAGCGTGACATATTCCAGGTACAGTGACCATGCGAAATCCATTGGGCAAACTATACTACAACTGTGACCCCGGGAAAACAGTGGAAGAGGGAAGGGGGATGAATTCTAAG
This sequence comes from Theropithecus gelada, assembly GCF_003255815.1. Taxonomy (NCBI): domain Eukaryota; kingdom Metazoa; phylum Chordata; class Mammalia; order Primates; family Cercopithecidae; genus Theropithecus; species Theropithecus gelada. The sequence continues at coordinate 35,740,091 of NC_037673.1, read as the reverse complement.
CCTCATAAAAATGAAGATTTATAAAGTTCCTAACAGCTTCATCTCATATTAGAATATTCAGTGATGCTGTATGACACGCCCTCTGGTTTCCTTGAAAAAATGATTTACTCTATAGTGAAATTAAACTTCCCTTGCCCAGGTATGTGCTTGTTCTTTAGCTTGTTCCTTAGCTTGAAAAGTAACTGCCTCTTGAGGAAGGAATTAATGAACTTTTAGCTTGTTCTTGAAAGGTGAGATTGGTGTAAAGAAGGGATCTGTTCACAACTTGGTTTTGATTGGAACTAGGTGCAGAATACTAGGCTGAGCTGTTCATTAAACTAATGTTGTATGGAAAACATTTTAAAATTCAATATCCTAATGTTTTACAAAAAGTGACCTTTATGTTACTTTGGCTAAGGAGAAAGCATTTGCCTTCCTTTGAAGCTACATCCTTGCCCTTAAGATTGCAACTCGTAGGAGAAAATATTTTTGACACAAAAAATTATAATTTCCTTCAGGAAAGGGAACAAAACAGAGAGAGCCTGTAAGCTAATGGAGGAGAAAGAATAAACAAAAATATTTAAGATGCCATAATGAGAATAAACAGTTTTGAGATGTAAAATAATTGGGAGAGCCCACTTCAGACATAGATCTCATAGATAGGAATCGATGAGATGATTCTAAATTTAAAGATGAGAAATAGCTTTGTTCAGTCTTGGTTTTACTAGGAGTTACCTGGGGAACTAGAATACTTGCAACAGCTGAATTAGTGAACACAAGATCCTCTCTAGGACTTCAGGGAGAGCCTATCAGTTTTGAAAATCAGTTTAATAGTTTGCCCCGGTAACAGAAATACTTCATCTTCCTAATATGGGAATAATTTTTTTTGCATTCCTTCTAATCATAACTATTGCCTTAACATAATAAATGCAAGTTTAAATTGGTAAATTAGATTCTTTTTAACATAAGGAATTGTATCCATTGAAGACGAGTTTAGTAGGTACGTAGAGGTTGCTATCTGGTCATAAAGAACTGTATTGTGATTGCTACTGATGTATCTTGTTTTTTCTGATTGATGTTATTTTTATTTTTATTTTTTGAGATGAAGTTTCACTCTTGTTGCCCAGGCTGGAGTGCAATGGTGCAACCTCGGCTCACCGCAACCTCCGCCTCCCGGGTTCAAGTGATTCTCCTGTCTCAGCCTTCCTGAGTAGCTGGGATTACAGACATGCGCCACCACGCCCGACTCATTTTGTATTTTTAGTGGAGAGGGGGTTTCTCCATGTTGGTCAGGCTGGTCTTGAACTCCCACCTCAGCCTCCCAAAGTGCTGGGATTACAGACATGAGCCACTGTGCCCAGCCGTTTCTTACATCTCTTTAAAAGGAAGAAGGCCCACCCTTCTTTGTTTCTCCATCCTGCTGTCTAGATGATGATAGGATTCCTGAAGTTCCAGCATCTGTCCTGGAACATAAGGATTAAAGCCACCTGCTAAGGATGTGGACTAGAGAGAAGGGGCCTGGGCCTCTGATAATCTGATAACTTACCATAACCACCTATCTCAAGTCTTCTTTTACATGAGAAATAAATTCTGTATTGTGTAAGTCTCAGGTATATTGGACTTTTCTGTTACGTGTAGCCAAACTAATCGTGAATAATTTTTTCCAGAACTGATATTCTCTGTAGTGGTGGCAGCTACCTGTTTACATAGCTCTTATCACCCCCTATTTTTTTTTTTAATTGCCTGTTTCTTCCCACTAGACCTTTTGAGTTCAGGGACTTTGCTTGGATTTTTGTATCCCCAGCCCCTTGAACAGAGCTCACCAAATAGTAAGGGTTCAGTAAATATTTGCTAAATGAATGAATGATGCTTGGAACTAAGTAGATCTTTAATTCATTGCAATTTAATGCTCTAAGATAGGCAGATGGGGCAAGAACAAACGGATTCAAATTTACTCTGTTTTCCACTTTTCCCATGTAGAGTACAGTCATATATTACCCTTAAATCAAGTAATGGTAGTATAATCTGTACGGTAAAAAGTTTGTGTTAAATTCTGTATTAAACATGACTTAGCATTCTGTCTTGATATATCTAAAAGAAACGGGAGAATGTTCTAATTTGTTCCCTGTGAAGACTGAACAAAATAAATCATTAATTAACAATTTAAATTGCATTAAGAAACTGTGTCTAGATTAGAGAAGAGACATGTAATTATGATCCAGGCTTTGTAGTGAAGATGCCTCTCTTTGAGTCCCAGCTTTACCATTCACCAGCTCTGTTAACTTGGACAAGTTACTTAACCTCTCTGTGCTGTTTTTTCTGTTAAGCAAGGAAACGAACAGCCCTTTCTTACTAGGTTGTGAGGTCTAATTTGATAAAGCATGATAGGTACTAATGTTAATACAATGCTTAAAATTTCGTGAACACATGCTAAATGTTAGCTATTCATTATTTTAAATTATTTTATTATTAGGAAGGACTTTACAGATTATTCTCTATCAAAATGTCTTGCAATTTCTATATATGAAATCTTTAAGAATTCAGTAAAATTTTAGTTCTTTTTCTTATATGCTTACATGATTACTACCTCTTCATGCCTTGCAAAAGGTAAAGCAGTTGGTATGTATGCCACTGTCCTCAGGGGCTTGTCACATTTTGGAATTCAGATTACCTGGTTGGTTCACCAACTCAGCTCTTAGGTACCTTTAAAAAATATTATGACGGTTTTTTGTTTTTTTTTTTTCGAGTGGGAGTAATAGTCTCTTGCAGTAGTCTGTGTCCAAAACTGAACTCTCTCATACCTGAAATCTTTAAATATGTGAATAATGATTATGTTTTGAAGATTTAAATTTTGATCATTGGTAGAAATTTGTTGACTTAATCATTCACTTCTAATTCTGGTTCTTTTGATTTTTCATAATTAGGATTTTTGAGTTGTCTCCTAGTTTTTATTATTTTGCACATATCTGAGTAAAAATACAGATATGTGAAGTTAGATAAAATTTCCAGTTGGAACCTAATGATTCATCAGACTCAGATATTTAAGTTAACAGTATTTGAGTCTGATGAATCATTAGGTTCCAGTCAGAAATTTTTCATTCAGTTTCAGAATCTTTGGTTTTGACAAAATTGTTTTCAGTGTTTTGTTTGTGTTCTGATCACTTGGTACCCATTCTCTCTCTCTCTCAAAACATTTGGAATTCTTCAAATTACATAATTAGCTTAACCTCTAAAGTTCCATCAAAGGATATTTGGCCTGAAAAACTTTTATCAGCCATAAAGTACTCAGGAAACAGTACTTCAAGTCATTAACATTAACATGCTAATTGTGAAACCATTATAAAGGCATTTGAAAGTAATATTTAATAATATTTTGATGATTGGGAAAAGATTGGACTGGATTTTAAATGTTTAAGACTTTCAGAACTGGTATTTTGAAGGGTACAATATGCCCACACATCGGGCACTAAAATCTGGTAGTTTTAATGAATTGGCATTTTGATTTCGAGTATAATTAAGTTTTGCTACTGTGGTCCTTAATCACGTGGAACTGAATTTTTATTTGCCTCCCCATTTTAGTATCATCATCATCATCATCATCATTATCATCCCCTTTCTTCTCCTTCTTCCCTAAACCTTGCAACTCATCACTTGAATGTTGGTACAAGGTTAAAGATATGGACTTTAAAACTATTATTTTCTCAGGTTAGGAAAACCCCAACTTTTATCTCCAATTTCATGGGATTACTGGTCCTAACCTGTGTCATAAAAAGGCAATATAGTTCAGCCTGAACAGAAATAGATGGTATGGTAAACAGAATAATAAACCCCTAATAATGTCTATGCTCTAATCTCTGGAACCAGTAAAAATGATGAAATTATTCAGACAGGCCCAGTGTAATCAGATGAGCCCTGAAAAACAGATTTCAAGCATGAGGAGAATTTGACAAGCCATTGCTGCTTCTAAAATATTCAGGACCACAGACACACACACACACACACACACACGCAGAGAGACGTGTGTGAGGAGATAGATACGTTAATTTGACGATGATGATTATTTCACTGTGTATGTACAATATATCAAAACATCACTGTTGTGCATTTTAAATATATACAATTTTAAAAGATATGCAGAGCCACATGCAAAGACTGGGGAGAGGCCTCTAGAGCTAAGGTTAAATGCCAGCTGTCAGCTTGCAGGGGAACAAGGATCTCAGTCCTTTAACCATGAATAACTGAGTTTTGGCTTGGCTAGGTGGATCATGCCTGTAATCTCAGTGCTTTGGGAGGCCAAAGTAAGAGGATCACTTGAGGCCAGGCATTTGAGTCCAGCCCGGGCAACATAGCAAGACCCTGTCTCTACAAAAATAAAAAATTTTTTTTAATTAGCCAGGTATGGTGGTGTGCACCTGTAGTCCTAGTTATCTGGAAGCTGAGGTGGGAGGATCAATTGAGCCCAGGAGCTCAAGGTTATGTTGAGCCATGATTGTGCCACTGCCCTCCAGCCTGGACGACAGTGTGAGACCCTGCCAGTAGCCTGACTGAGATTGCAAACTTGCTGACACCTTGATTTTAAACTTGTGTGCCCCTAAGCAGAGAACTAAGTTGAACTATGCTGTGTTTGAACTTCTGACCTATAGAAGCTATAAGATATTAATAAATGGATGTTGTTTAAACTCACTAAGTTTGTAGTAATTTGTTACAGCAGTGGTAGGATACTAACCCGAAGGTATGTAACCAAATCATTTATTACTAGAATAAAGGACCCATAATTCTATTTATTCCTCTACAACCCTTTAAAGTGCTGACTATGAATCAGACTGAAAAATTGAGTGCCATAGTAAAAACATTAATAGCTAGTGTCAGGTTTAAAACTGATTCTGTTGTTTGCTTATTATGCCCATAATCTTACCACCTGAAGACTGTTGATGTTTTAATATATTTCATTGTTACCTCACTCTTTTTTATGTTTACATAAAAATATGTGCCAAATTTTCAATTGCTGTTAGGGTAATTTTCTGATGTTATTAAATAATCTTAACAAATGTAATTTCTTTTTTTTTTTTTTTCATTATACTTTAAGTTCTAGGGTATATGTGCACAACGTGCAGGTTTGTTACATATGTATACTTGTGCCATGTTGGTGTGCTGCACCCATCAACTCGTCATTTACATCAGGTATAACTCCCAATGCCATCCCTTCCCCCTCCCCCCTCCCCACAATAGGCCCCCGTGTGTGATGTTCCCCTTCCCGTGTCCAAGTGATCTCATTGTTCATTTCCCACCTATGAGTGAGAACAAGTGGTGTTTGGTTTTCTGTTCTTGCGATAGTTTGCTGAGAATGATGGTTTCCAGCTGCATCCATGTCCCTACAAAGGACACAAACTCATCCTTTTTTATGGCTGCATAGTATTCCATGGTGTATATGGGCCACATTTTCTTAATCCAGTCTGTCACTGATGGACATTTGGGTTGATTCCAAGTCTTAGCTATTGTGAATAGTGCCACAGTAAACATACATGAGCATGTGTCTTTATAGCAGCATGATTTATAATCCTTTGGGTATATCCCCAGTAATGGGATGGCTGAATCATATGGTATTTGTAGCTCTAGATCCTTGAGGAATCACCATACTGTTTTCCACAATGGTTGAACTAGTTTACAATCCCACCAACAGTGTAAAACTGTTCCTGTTTCTCCACATCCTCTCCAGCACCTGTTGTTTCCTGACTTTTTAGTGATTGCCATTCTAACTGGTGTGAGATGGTATCTCATTGTGGTTTTGATTTGCATTTCTCTGATGGCCAGTGATGATGAGCATTTTTTCATCTGTCTGTTGGCTGTGTGAATGTCTTCTTTTGAGAAATGTCTGTTTATATCCTTTGCCCACTTTTTGATGGGGTTGTTTGTTTTTTTCTTGTAAATTTGTTTGAGTTCTTTGTAGGTTCTGGATATTAGCCATTTGTCAGATGAGTAGATTGCAAAAATTTTCTCCCATTCTGTAGGTTGCCTGTTCACTCTGTTGGTAGTTTCTTTTGCTGTGCAGAAGCTCTTTAGTTTAATTAGATCCCATTTGTCAATTTTGGCTTTTGTTGCCGTTGCTTTTGGTGTTTTAGAGATGAAGTCCTTGCCCAGGCCTATGTCCTGAATGGTATTACCTAAGTTTTCTTCTAGGGTTTTTATGATAATAGGTCTAACATTTAAGTCTCTAATCCATCTTGAATTAATTTTCGTATAAGGAGTAAGGAAATGATCCAGTTTCAGCTTTCTACTTATGGCTAGCCAATTTTCCCAGCACCATTTATTATATAGGGAATCATTTCCCCATTTCTTGTTTTTCTCAGGTTTGTCAAAGATCAGATGGCTGTAGATGTGTGGTATTATTTCTGAGGGCTCTGTTCTGTTCCACTGATCTATATCTCTGTTTTGGTACCAGTACCATGCTGTTTTGGTTACTGTAGCCTTGTAGTATAGTTTGAAGTCAGGTAACGTGATGCCTCCAGCTTTGTTCTTTTGACTTAGGATTGTCTTGGCAATGCAGGCTCTTTTTTGGTTCCATATGAACTTTAAAGCAGGTTTTTCCAATTCTGTGAAGAAACTCATTGGTAGATTGATGGGGATGGCATTGAATCTATAAATTACCTTGGGCAGTATGGCCATTTTCACAATATTGATTCTTCCTATCCATGAGCATGGTATGTTCTTCCATTTGTTTGTGTCCTCTTTTATTTCACTGAGCAGTGGTTTGTAGTTCTCCTTGAAGAGGTCCTTTACATCCCTTGTAAATTGCATTTCTAGGTATTTTATTCTATTTGAAGCTAATGTGAATGGGAGTTCATTCATGATTTGGCTCTCTGTTTGTCTGTTATTGGTGTATAAGAATGCTTGTGATTTTTGCACATTAATTTTGTATCCTGAGACTTTGCTGAAGTTGCTTATCAGCTTAAGGAGATTTTGGGCTGAGACAATGGGGTTTTCTAAATATACAATCATGTCATCTGCAAACAGGTACAATTTGACTTCCTCTTTTCCTAACTGAATACCCTTTATTTCTTTCTCTTGCCTGATTGCCCTGGCCAGAACTTCCAACACTATGTTGAATAGGAGTGGTGAGAGAGGGCATCCCTGTCTTGTGCCAGTTTTCAAAGGGAATGCTTCCAGTTTTTGCCCATTCAGTATGATATTGGCTGTGGGTTTGTCATAAATAGCTCTTATTATTTTGAGATACGTTCCATCAATACCAAATTTATTGAGAGATTTTAGCATGGAGGGCTGTTGAATTTTGTCAAAGGCCTTTTCTGCATCTATTGAGATAATCATGTGGTTTTTGTCTTTGGTTCTGTTTATATGCTGGATTACGTTTATTTATTTGCGTACGTTGAACCAGCCTTGTATCCCAGGGATGAAGCCCACTTGATCGTGGATAAGCTTTTTGATGTGCTGCTGGATTCGGTTTGCCAGTGTTTTATTGAGGATTTTTGCATCGATGTTCATCAGGGATATTGGTCTAAAATTCTCTTTTTTTGTTGTATCTCTTCCAGGCTTTGGTATCAGGATGATGTTGGCCTCATAAAATGAGTTAGGGAGGATTCCCTCTTTTTCTATTGATTGGGATAGTTTCAGAAGGAATGGTACGAGCTCCTCCGTGTACCTCTGGTAGAATTCAACTCTGAATCCGTCTGGTTTGGACTTTTTTTGATTGGTAGGCTATTAATTATTGCCTCAATTTCAGAGCCTCCTATTGGTCTTTTCAGGGATTCAACTTCTTCCTGCTTTAGTCTTGGGAGAGTGTAGGTGTCCAGGAAATTATCAATTTCTTCTAGGTTTTCTAGTTTATTTGTGTTGAGGTGTTTATAGTATTCTCTGATGGTAGTTTGTATTTCTGTGGGATCGTGGTGATATCCCCTTTATCATTTTTTGTTACATCTATTTGATTCTTTTCTCTTTTCTTCTTTATTAGTCTTGCTAGCGGTCTATCAATTTTGTTGATCTTTTCAAAAAAACCAGCTCCTGGATTCATTGATTTTTTTGGAGGGTTTTTTGTGTCTCTATCTCCTTCAGTTCTGCTCTGATCTTAGTTATTTCTTGCCTTCTGCTAACTTTTGAATGTGTTTGCTCTTGCTTCTCTAGTTCTTTTACTTGTGATGTTAGGGTGTGAATTTTAGATCTTTCCAGCTTTCTCTTGTGGGCATTTAGTGCTATAAATTTCCCTCTACACACTGCTTTAAATGTGTCCCAGAGATTCTGGTATGTTGTATCTTTGTTCTCATTAGTTTCAAAGAACATCTTTATTTCTGCCTTCATTTCATTATGTACCCAGTAGTCATTCAGGAGCAGATTGTTCAGTTTCCATGTAGTTGAGCGGTTTTGATTGAGTTTCTTAATCCTGAGTTCTAGTTTTTGCACTGTGGTCTGAGAGACAGGTTATTATAATTTCTGTTCTTTTACATTTGCTGAGCAGTGCTTTACTTCTAATTATGTGGTCAATTTTGGAATAAGTGTGGTTTGGTGCTGAGAGGAATGTATATTCTGTTTATTGGGGGTGGAGAGTTCTGTAGATGTCTATTAAGTCCGCTTGGTGCAGAGTTGAGTTCAGTTCCTGGATATCCTTGTTAACTTTCTATCTTGTTGATCTGTCTAATGTTGACAGTGGGGTGTTGAAGTCTCCCATTATTATTGTATGGGAGTCTAAGTCTCTTTGTGGGTCTCTAAAGACTTGCTTTATGAATCTGGGTGCTCCTGTATTGGGTGCATATATATTTAGGATAGTTAGCTTTTCTTGTTGAATTGATCCCTTTACCATTATGTAATGGCCTTCTTTGTCTCTTTTGATCTTTGATGGTTTAAAATCTGTTTTATCAGAGACTAGGATTGCCACCGCTGATTTTTTTTTTCTCCATTTGCTTAGATCTTCCTCCATCCCTTTATTTTGAGCCTTTGTGCGTCTCTGCATGTGAGATGGGTCTCCTGAATACAGCAAACTGATAGGTCTTGACTCTTTATCCAATTTGCCAGTCTGTGTCTTTTAATTGGACCATTTAGTCCATTTACATTTAAGATTAATATTGTTATGTGTAAACTTGATCCTGTCATTGTGATATTAGTTGGTTATTTTGCTCGTTAGTTGATGCAGTTTCTTCCTAGCCTCGATGGTCTTTACATTTTGGCATGTTTTCGCAATGGGTAGTACCGGTTGTTCCTTTCCATGTTTAGTGTTTCCTTCAGGAGTTCTTGTAAGTCAGGCCTGGTGGTGACAAAATCTCTAAGCATTTGCTTGTGTGTAAAGGATTTTATTTCTCCTTCACTTATGAAACTTAGTTTGGCTGGATATGAAATTCTGGGTTTAAAATTCTTTTCTTTAAGAATGTTGAATATTGGCCCCCACTCTCTTCTGGCTTGTAGAGTTTCTGCTGAGATATCTGCTGTTAGTCTGATGGGCTTCCCTTTGTGGGTGACCCGACCTTTCTCTCTGGCTGCCCTTAAGATTTTTTCCTTCATTTCAACTTTGGTGAATCTGACAATTATGTATCTTGGAGTTGCTCTTCTGGAGGAGTATCTTTGTGGCGTTCTCTGTATTTCCTGAATTTGAATGTTGGCCTGCCCTACTAGGTTGGGGAAGTTCTCCTGGATGATATCCTGAAGAGTGTTTTCCAACTTGGTTCCATTTTCCCCTCACTTTCAGGCACCCCAATCAGACGTAGATTTGGTCTTTTCACATAATCCCGTATTTCTTGGAGGCTTTGTTCATTTCTTTTTCCTCTTTTTTCTCTAGACTTCTCTTCTCGCTTCTTTTCATTCATTTGATCTTCAATCATTGATACTCTTTCTTCCAGTTGATCGAGTCGGTTACTGAAGCTTGTGCATTCGTCATGTAATTCTCATGTTATGGTTTTCATCTCTATCAGTTCGTGTATGGCCTTCTCTGCATTGATTATTCTAGTTATCCATTCTTCCATTCTTTTTTCAAGATTTTTAGTTTCTTTGCGCTGGGTACATAGTTCCTCCTTTAGCTCTGAGAAGTTTGATCGACCGAAGCCGCCTTCTCTCAACTCGTCAAAGTCATTCTCCGTCCAGCTTTGATCCGTTGCTGGCAATGAGCTGCGTTCTTTTGGAGGGGGAGATGCCCTCTGATTTTTTGAATTTCCAGCTTTTCTGCCCTGCTTTTTCCCCATCTTTGTGGTTTTATCTGCCTTTGGTCTTTGATGCTGGTGACGTACTGATGGGGTTTTGGTGTGGGTGTCCTTTCTGTTTGTTAGTTTTCCTTCTAACAGTCAGGACCCTCAGCTTCAGGTCTGTTGGAGTTTGCTTGAGGTCCACTCCAGACCCTGTTTGCCTGGGTATCAGCAGTGGAGGCTGCAGAAGATAGAATATTGCTGAACAGCGAGTGTTGCTGTCTGATTCTTGCTCTGGAAACTTCGTCTCAGAGGTGCGCCCAGCCCTGTGAGGTGTGAGGTGTCGGTCTGCACCTAGTTGGGGATGTCTCCCAGCTAGGTTACTCAAGGGTCTGGGACCCACTTGAGCATGCAGTCTGTCCATTCTCACAACTCAACCTCCATGCTGGGAGACCCACTGCTCTCTTCAAAGCTGTCAGACAAAGTCATTTACATCTGCAGAGGTTTCTGCTGCTTTTTGTTTAGCTATGCCCTGTCCCTAGAGGTGGAGTCTACAGAGGCAGGCAGGCAGGCCTCCTTGAGCTGCAGTGGGCTCCACCCAGTCCAAGCTTCCCTGTGGCTTTGTTTACCTACTTAAGCCTCAGCAATGGCGGGCGCCCTTCACCCAGCCTCGCTGCCACCTTGCAGTTAGATCTCAGACTGCTGTGCTAGCAATGAGGGAGGCTCTGTGGGCGTGCGACCCTCCAGGCCAGGTGTGGGATATAATCTCCTGGTTTGCCGTTTGCTAAGACCCTTGGTAAAGTGCTGTATTAGGGTGGGAGTTACCTGATTTTCTGGTGTTGTTTGTCTCAGTTTCCCTTGGCTAGGAAAAGGGATTCCCTTCCCCCTTGTGCTTCTCTGGTGGGGCGATGCCTCGCCCTGCTTCAGCTCTTCCTGGTTGGGCTGCATCAGCTGACCAGCACCGATTGTCCAGCACTCCCCAGTGAGATGAACTTGGTACCTCAGTTGAAAATGCAGAAATAGGCCGGGCGCGGTGGCTCAAGCCTGTAATCCCAGCACTTTGGGAGGCCGAGACGGGCGGATCACGAGGTCAGGAGATCGAGACCATCCTGGCTGACACGGTGAAACCCTGTCTCTACTAAAAAATACAAAAAACTAGCCGGGTGAGGTGGCGGGCGCCTGTAGTCCCAGCTACTCGGGAGGCTGAGGCAGGAGAATGGCGTGAACCCGGGAGGCGGAGCTTGCAGTGAGCTGAGATCCGGCCACTGCACTCAAGCCTGGGTGGCAGAGCGAGACCCCGTCTCAAAAAAAAAAAAAAAAAAAGAAAATGCAGAAATCACCCATCTTCTGTGTCGGTCGCGCTGGGAGCTGGAGGCTGGAGCTGTTCCTATTCGGCCATCTTGCTCTGGGACCTGACAAACATCATTTCTTATACTACAATGAGATGTCCTCATTTGGCTCTGCCATACTTTATTTAGCCTTTCTTTGGTAATCTCTAATATTTAGTCTTTTTTTCCTATCATTGCCATGTTCCTTGCACTGGACAATTTCAGGTGTAGTTCAAGTCATAAAAGGATTTTCAGTTAATTATGTTATATTTAAACTCACATCGAATGGGTTTTTTTAAAGAAAAAAAAACCCTAGATCTCAAAGATGGTTTTGTCATCAGCACATTCTGTGTTGAGCTTTCAGCCAACTACTTAATCTATGCTTAGCTTAAAAATAAGATTTGGCTGGGTGCTGTGGCGTATGCCTGTAATTGCAGCACTTTGGGAGCTGAGACAGGCGGATCACTTGAGCTCAGGAGTTCAAGACCAACCTGGGCAACAAGGCAAACCTTTTCTGTTTTTTAAAAAATAAGATTTGACATTGTTGTGGTGTAAGTTTTTCACAGAATATGAAATTTGAAAATTTGAGTAGTATTTGGTAATGTTCAGTGTTTTAAGCCTTTTGAGTTGTAATAAGTATTTGTTAAATCAGTGTACCATTACAAGAGTTTTACATTGCCTTTGAAGTAAGCAGTAATAGAAAAATAATGTATGTACTAAACTACACAGTATTTTTTATTCTTTCAACAAATATTTCTTGATATTACTATATGCCAGATACTACATCAGGTAACTGGAATATAGTATGGAATAAAGTAGTCAAGTCTCTGCTCTCATAGAGTATCTGGGGTAAGGGGAAAGGTTTGGAGAGACAATAAATATAAAGAATGTGCATTATATCAGATGGATAAATGCACTGAAGGAAAATATAGCAAGATAAGAGAGTAGAGTGATGAAAGAAGTTCAATTTTAGATATTTAAGAAAAATGAGACCATGGCAGTTGGAGGAATGGCAGTGATCACACGTCGGCTGCTGGGAAGATCTGAATTCTTGTGTCAGGTCATCATCAGAAAAGCTAAGTTTGCTGTATAGTGAGGATCAAGAGATCTGATCCTGATTGCAGAACCTTCCCTGATTACAGAATCTTGGGTTGTATCTCCCACTTCACCCTTCTAGACCATCCCAGAAGATCTATAAGATTTCATCTGGGAAATCACTAGGAGTTCTTGGAAGGGAAAGAAGGAAGATTGTTGGTTGGAATAAAAACAAGGTTGAATGAATTCCAGAAAGCAGGATTCTTAACCTCGTGGACAGCAATCTGCAGAAGAAGAGAACTTCAGAAAACAAACTCGAAGCAACATGCAGAGAAGTAAGATGAGAGGGGTCTCCTCGGGAAAGAAGACCGCTGGTCCACAGCAGAAAAATCTTGAACTAGCTCTCCCAGGAAGATGAGGGGGTCGCTCTGTAGAGAACCCCCTTCAGGATCCATGAGGAAGACCAGAAAGAACAAACAGAAGACTCCTGGAAACAGAGATGGTGGCAGTACCAGCGAAGCACCTCAGCCCCTTCGGAAGAAAAGGGCCCGGGCAGACTGTTGAAAGTGAGGAGGCGTTTAAGAATAGAATGGAGGTTAAAGTGAAGATTCCTGAAGAATTAAAACTATGGCTTATTGAGGACTGGGACTTAGTAACCAGACAGAAGCAGCTGTTTCAACTCTCTGCTAAGAAAAATGTAGATGCAATTCTGGAGGAGTATGCAAATTGCAAGAAGTCACAGGCAAATGTTGATAATAAGGAATATGCAGTTAATGAAGTTGTGGCAGGAATAAAAGAATATTTCTTTTTTTCTTTTTTTTTTTTTTCTTTTTTTTTTTGAGATGGTGTCTTGCTCTGTTGCCCAGGCCAAAGTGCAGTGGTGTGATCTCGGCTCACTGCAAGCTCCGCCTACCAGGTTCATGCCATTCTTCTGCCTCAGCCTCCTGAGTAGCTGGGACTACAGGCGCCCACCACCACGCCCAGCTAATTTTTTTGTATTTTTAGTAGTGACGGGGTTTCACGTGTTAGCCAGGATGGTCTCAATCTCCTGACCTCATGATCCACCCTCCTCGGCCTCCCAAAGTGCTGGGATTACAGGTGTGAGCCACCGTGCCCAACCCAGGAATAAAAGAATATTTCAATGTGATGTTGGGCACTCAGCTGCTCTACAAATTTGAGAGGCCCCAGTATCCTGAAATCCTCTTGGCTCACCCTGATGCTCCATTGTCTCAGGTTTATGGAGCCCCACACCTACTGAGATTATTTGTAAGAATTGGAGCAATGTTGGCCTATACGCCCCTTGATGAGAAAAGCCTTGCATTATTGTTGGGCTATTTGCATGATTTCCTAAAATATCTGGCAAAGAATTCTGCATCTCTCTTTACTGCCAGTGATTACAAAGTGGCTTCTGCTGAGTACCACCGCAAAGCCCTGTGAGCGTCTACAGACAGCTCACCATTTTTGTCCTGTATCTGTAAACACTTTTTGTTCTTAGTCTTTTTCTTGTAAAATTGATGTTCTTTAAAATCGTTAATGTATAACAGCGCTTATGTTTCATTTTTTTTTCTGTTCTGTTTTAAACAGAAAATAAAAGGAGCATAAGCTCCTTTTCTCATTTCAAAGTTGCTACCAGTGTATGCAGTAATTAGAACAAAGAAGAAAGAGTAGAACATTTTATTGCCTAGTTGACAACATTGCTTGAATGCTGGTGGTTTCTATCCCTTTGACACTACACAATTTTCTAATATGTGTTAATGCTATGTGACAAAACGCCCTGATTCCTAGTGCCAAAGGTTCAACTTAATGTATATACCTGAAAACCCATGCATTTGTGCTCTTTTTTTTTTTTATGGTGCTTGAAGTAAAACAGCCCATCCTCTGCAAGTCCATCTATGTTGTTCTTAAGCATTCTATCTTTGCTCAAATTGTTGAAGGATGGTGATTTGTTTCATGGTTTTTGTGTTTGAGACTAATGCACGTTCTAACATGATAGAAGCAATGCATTATTGTGTAGCCACGGTTTTCTGGAAAAGTTGATATTTTAGAAATTGTATTTCAGATCTTAAATAAAATTTGTTTCTAAATTTCAAAAAAAAAAGAAAGATGAAAATATTGATAGTTGAAATGGAATCTGTTTACCAATATAAAGAAATAGTGAAGAAAATTGTTAAATGTGATTTTTGTGATATTTCATGTAGGAGTATTTTGTATATAAATTTAAATTTAACGCTTTAAAGTACTGAAACTTTCTTTTCTATTATTCTAAATAGTTAAAGATGTTTGTTGATTTGAAGTATTTTATTGGTTCTCCCTTGTTTTGTTATTTATTTATTTATTTATTTTTGAGACAGAGTTTTGCTCTTGTTGCGCAGGCTTGAGTGCAATGGCAGGATATTGGCTCACTGCAACCTCCGCCTTCCAGGTTCAAGCGATTCTCCTGCCTCAGCCTCCCGAGTAGCTGGGATTACAGGCACCCGTTACCATGCCTGGCTAATTTTTGTATTTTTAGTAAAGACGAGGTTTCACCATATTGGCCCAGGCTGGTCTCGAACTCCTGACCTCAGGTGATCCACCTGCCTTGGCCTCCCAAAGTGCTGGGATTACAGGTATGAGCCACTGCCCCTTATTGTATTTTGTTGGGTTGCATCACAATCTTGATTCTCTATGTTAGGATATTAATCAATTCCTTGGAATATTGTAGTATGTAGGTAAACAAAAGTCTAACATTGATTTTACAAAGGTGAAAAGTTCATATTGCCTTTGATTAGTAAATTTTTTTAAGTATAGAGAGATCAAATTTTTAAATTTTAAAATAGAGACTTTAAATCTCTATACTCTTTTTTGAGTAGAGAGATATCAGATAAACTATTCGCTGATGACTGTATCATAAAATTAAGAATGTTTTCACATGTATGACTTTATTCAATAGTCTGATAAATTTTCTGCATATAAAATAGTAGAAAAATTAAAAATGAGAATTTATTAAAGTAAGTTTAAAGATTTATATAGATAATGGGAAGTGATAAATACATTTTGTGAAGCAGTAAGAATTTCATGAAACTTGAGTTGTTAGGCAAAATTAACACAAAAGAAAAATACTGTTTCAAAAAACAAAAGGTTACTTTTAAATGATCTCTTTCCATTTTTCTCTTTCCTCTTTTTTAGAAAATCTTAAATTGTAGAGGATAAATAATCTTAGAAAAATGTATTTTACCAAGTATCTCATATCTTAGGATTTAGTCAACAGCTTATTTGCATAAACTATTCTGTTAGGACTTATTAAGAAACTCTAAATGACACTATATTAAAACTGTTGACGTCTAAAATAAGAACTTCTTAACTTGTAATATTGTAAGAACTAGTATAATTTTCGTTAAGTTTTTGAAAATACAAGGTATGTGAAATTTTTTAAGTGTGCTTTAAAAAATAAAATATAAGTACTTGAGGATAGGAATTACCCTTTTAATCTTATTCATAGTCCAATGTGAAGCATGACATTTCTCCAAAGAGTTTATTAATGTATTAATGTACTAATAAATATTCATATGAAATTTCCAAATGTCATTTCCCATGTTAATGATGCATTTTAACCTTCTTTTCACTTTATAGATATGGTCCAGACCTGTACATGAATAACTTTGGTTAGTGAGAGTGAAATATCCAATAATGAGTGGTGCAGCTTTGGGACTTGAGATTGTTTTTGTCTTTTTTCTGGCATTATTTCTACTTCATCGATATGGAGACTTTAAGAAACAGCATAGACTTGTAATTATTGGAACACTGCTTGCTTGGTATCTCTGCTTTCTTATTGTCTTCATACTGCCTCTGGATGTTAGTACGGTAAGGAGTGAACTTTATTTTCACAATTTAAAAGACAAATTTTAATCATACAGCATGTTGGAAATAATGTTTATTCTTAAGACAGCTAAATTATGACAGTTTGTACTTATATTTTGAATTAAAAGATTATATGGTCATTTGATCATTAAAAAGCATAGCCAAGGGCTGGGAACCATGGCTCACGCCTGTAATCCCAGCACTTTGAGAGGCTGAGGCGGGCGGATCACGAGGTTGGGAGATCGAGACCATCCTGGCTAACATGGTGAAACCCTGTCTCTACTAAAAATACAAAAAAATTAGCCGGACGTAGTGGCAGATGCCTGTAGTCCCAGCTACTCAGGAGGCTGAGGCAGGAGAATGGCGTGAACCCGGGAGGCAGAGCTTGCAGTGAGCTGAGATCGCACCACTGCACTCCAGCCTGGGTGACAGAGCAAGACTCTGTCTCAAAAGAAAAGAAAAAGAAAAGCATAGCCAGGAAGGTAAGTTTAGATAGATAGATTTATAAACTCTGATGTCCTTTAAATACTTGGTGTAACATTTTGATTCTCATTTTTAAACCATACGTTCATTGCTTTAGACAATATATAACCGGTGCAAGCATGCTGCTGCAAATTCAAGCCCTCCTGAGAATAGCAACATTACAGGATTGTACGCAACTGCTAACCCTGTTCCAAGGTATTTCCTTTTTTAAAAAATATATAAATATTGTAGGGGACACATTGTTTAAAAATGAAAGTTTTTACCATCCAGATTTTATATTGATGTAAGTTATCCTCATTCTCTATTAATTCCCTCCACCTCTATTCTTTCCTAGTAGACTTTTCATTACATCATATTCTAATTAAATCTAATTTTTTAAATATTTATTGGTCCACAAAGCCCTTCAGTAGATGGTAGTAAGAAACTTGAAGAAGTCCTGACTTTTCAGTCCTGGTTCTTCTTTACCAAGTATGTAATTTCTAAAAGCTGTTTTTCCTCTCAGCCTATCTCAGATTTAAAAACGTGGGATGTATTTTCACTTTTGCCTAATTTACAAGGTTATAATAAAGTACAAGTATTTCTGTACTTGTGGTATTCCTTTCATATTGCACATCCTTCAAAAGCATTATAGATTTACATAAAAAAATGAATAAAGTTCAAATTTTCCAAAGATTATATTGAATTCAAATATCGAATTTTTAAGTAAAAAGCTTATATATGTTGACTATAGACTTTATGAATGCTTTCAGTAGTATTTGCATGCTTCTTTATGCATATTTTTAAAAAATCTAACTTGAGAAAAGGTAAATTTAAAATGCAGGTGTTACTTCCATTTGAAGCACTATTAAAAAAAAACTGGATAAAGATCAGCAGCAGCTATAGATTGTTGCAAGTTCTTGGGATATCCTTCTAGCTTAGGAATATGGCTACATGGCAGAATTTATGATCAGAGACTCATGTCTTCAGAAATTTAAACAGAATTATGTATAGATGCTAGCATGCATCTCCATAGAAGCTATGTTATAGTGAGTGATTTAATTAGCATTCCAATTTTCAGGAATTAATCACCTAATGTTTTCCCCTCCCAATCCCTATAACCTGGAAAAAAAAAAAAACCCAACCTATGAATGGGTTGTGTATTTTAAAGGTAATCATTAGAAATTTTATTTCATAATACATTTGCTTTTAATGATTGTTGCATTTTTAGTCTATTAGTTGAACATTAAGTTTTCTTTTTACCCAATGACTAAAAATACACTGAAAGTTGAAAACTTAAATGACATTTTCAGAAAAAACTATTTTGTTGCTTTTGTGTGTTTTTTTCTTTTAGCAGTCAACATTGAATTTTAAAATTTCTGTGAAATTTTATGAGTTACTGATTATTAGAGTCAATAATTTAAAATCTGAATGTAAATTAACTTGGCCACATGCAAATTAACTGTATAATTCATTTAAATAATTATTTATGATTAATTGGCTTTAACTTTTATTCAACAGCCAGCATCCTTGTTTCAAGCCATGGAGTTACATTCCTGATGGAATCATGCCAATTTTCTGGAGGGTAGTGTATTGGACGTCACAATTTTTAACATGGTAAGTTACAGTAAAGGATAACATTTTTCAATCAATATAGTTTGGAATTTATTTATGTGTCATTTTTTTCCTTAAATCTCTGTCCTCTCCCTTTCTGCTCTCTCAAGTGTGTCCTATCTTACAGAAAAAAGAAAAAGAAAAAAAAACACACAAATAGAAAATAGAAAACAGAAACACAGTTTTTGTTGTTATTGTTTCCTTTCAGTTATTGCCTTCTCTTTTGCCCTTCAGTCCAATTGTTCTTCCAGCCACATTATTACATGAAACTGCCCTTGCTAAAGTCATATACTCTGGTTTTCTTTCTGTCTGCTTTCCCCAACCTTCTGATTTCCTTTATGAGTGCCATTTCTGTTGTCCATTTTCTAAATGTTGATCTTGCCTAGAGTCCTATCTTGGTCATCTTGTCAGACTTCCCTGCATAGCTGTAATTATAGCCATGGTTTCATTGACCAATAATGCATTCTGAATCTTTCTACCCATTATTTTTATCTTTCTGCTGTGCTCCAAACTCATACTTATCCACTTGCCTGCTAAGCATCTCTTAGATCTGCAAACAACTGCACTCTAAAACTGGAGGTACTGAACATTGCAAGAGAAAAATTACATAGCAGAGTAGTGCTCTTGTAAAATCATGTCTATTAAATTCAACTGAGCTCTCAACATTACTAGACTTTCCTTCTTTGTATTTTTAGTTTGCTTTCTTTCCATTTTCTACAAGAAATATTTCCACTCACTTCAAATTTCTGTCCTCTTTATGGCTTTCTCTCTTGTACTCCCTAACAACAATAATCATCTTTACTCTTAGCCTCTTGGCAGATGACTACTTTCCATCCAACAGTTAAAACAGGAGTCATCAGATGGCAGCTCTTTCAGCTTCTCACCAACAAATCTACATACCTATCCATCTTTTTTTTTATTTCCCCTCCAAAGATAGAAGAGTCATGCTTGTTAAAGCCAATCCTGTCACAGGATCCTTAGGGGTGTTGTTTTGCCAGCTGGAAACCTCTATGGCCAGTAGCACCTTTGCCCGAATTTTACTCAGGCCCACTGAGCTTATTCTACTCACTCAGCCTGGCAGGTTGCACTCAGCTCATGCTACTGGCTCTGATCTCATGCCTCCCAAGGGCGAGCCAGGCGTGGAGTGGTGAGGGGTGTGTGAGTGAGTGAGCGTGGGATCCAGCCACTGAGCACAGCCAGACATGCTGACTGCTGTGGCAGGGTGGGCAGCTCCAGGCACCAGCACAGGTCTCGGCTCTGTGCAAGCCTGTGGCTGGGTCAAATACACTGCAAGCAGCTTCTGCTGTGGGCACCTGCATCTGGATGAGGGGAATGTAGTGGTACTCAGAAGCTTGGAGATGCCAGAAACCTCAGAGCTCCAAAGAGGGTGTCACAGACCTGGCTTGGGGAGTCCCCAGATCTGGGCTTCTGGAAGGGCCACAGTTCTTCTCTTCTCATTACTTGCAACATGGCAAATGGCAGGGGCATGTTTCAGCCCTGTTTATGTTTCAGCTCCTTCAGTTCTGCCATTCAGCAGGTCCTGAGTTCTTGTCCTACGTCCAGGAAGAATGAGGTATGTGGAAAACTGGAGGGTGAGCAAGGCGAAGAGGTGCTTTATTGAGTGATAGTACAACTCTCAGGAGACCCAAAGTAGATAGCTCCTTTCTGCAGGCAGGTCATCCTGACAAGTACAGCTCTCAGTGGAAAGGAGCCCCGGAGTGGGTAGCTCCTACCTGCAGGCAGGTTATCTCAATCGTCTGTGCAGCCCCCAGCAGAGAGGAGACCTGGAGTAGATAGCTCCTATCTGTAGTCAGGTTGTCCTGTCATCTGCCTGAGTCTGGCTGAGTCTGGGGTTTTTATGGGCTTCAGAGAGGAGGAAGTGTGCACTGATTGGGCCATGGATGGGCCTGGAAAAAGCATCCTAAGTTCTCACTGTGGTCCACAGGACTGGTGGCCTGGCCCCCAGGCTTCAGGCTGTCCCTGGCTTGAAGGTGGTGCTTCACCAGTGACCTGCCCACTTCTGCCCAGGAGCCTGTCTGCCTCCTGCCACCATCAATCATGTCATTTATGGCACCCAGGCTGTTCATGCCAAATGGTGCCTGCAGGCCCATGCTGAGCTGCCCCCAGCCCCACTCTCCACCTCCCTCCTGTGCTTATTGATGTCCAAAGTCTAGAGTGGGCTGAGGCAGCAGGGGTCTGGTGTGTCAGCACTGCCCTGAGCATGTGTGCACACCCAGCTAGGTTGCAACAGTGCCTGGATTCAGTCACAACTTTTCTCCAAAATCAGAGCAGTTGTCAGGAGCAGGGAGAGGCCAGGCAGCAGGAGCAGGGACTTCCAAACCTGTAGTGGTATGGGGGCTTTCTGGGTCCCCGAGAGTGCAGGGATGCCTGGGTCCACAGCCACAGCTGGGCAGCTGCACCTGTGCCCAAGAGGGCAGGGCTCCTGCCCCACCAACTCAGAAGAGGGTGGGGCTCCCACCTCCTGCTAGCTCCATGGAGTGCACAGCCCCCGCCAGTCCTGCCCCACTGCGGCCACCATCTTTGCAGGGGGCCACTGCAGACAGGCCGCTGCTGCCATCACTTCTTCCTAAAATATGGATCCATCCCCTTCAGCTCTTGTTACTTACTTGTAGCTTTCAATTTCAACAAAGCATGCACATTTCTCTCATCTTTAGCAAAGAAAACAGAAACAAAAATGAAAGTCTGTCAGTTCAGATTCCTTTCCAGCTTTTGCCTTGTTGATCTGATCACAACTAAATTTTTTTAGAAACTTTTTAAAACTGAAGCATAAATTCATACCGGAAAATGCATAGATTGTGTTTAGTTTGACTTTTTTCAAAGTGAATACACCCATACACCAGCACTCAGATGATGTTATAGAACATTAACAATGCCCTCAGAAGCCTCGCTCATGCTTCCCTGTGTAGTCGTCCCGCACTCCCCAGAGGTAACCATGATTCTGACTTCCTTTACCATAGATTAGTTTTTGCCTGTTTATGAACTTTATAAGCATAGAATTATACACTGTCAACTTTTTTGCATCTCTCTTTGCTCACATATTTGGGAAATTCATCTATGCTGTGCTGTATGTATCAGTATTCTCTTATTTTCCATTTCTGTAAAATACCCCATTGTATGTATATGCCATAGTTTATCCTACCCAGCCAAACTTCTTAAATGAATTCTCTATATTTGATATCTCCACTTGCTCATTGTTTACTTATTTCTCAACCATAGTACTCTGCTTTCTATTCTCACTCCTCCACTCATACATACAGGTTTTTAATTTACTTCACCTCTTGGTGGCATTTGATTCTCTCTCTCCACTTTAACTTTCCTCTCCTAGTTCCTAACCCATATGCTCCTTGGTTTTCTTCCTTGCCCCACTATTGTTCTGTCTCAGTCTCTTTTGCTGGTCCATCCTCCTTCTGTTTTCTACGTTTCTCTTAAAAGTTGATATGAGATCTGTCTCAGTTCTTTCCTTCACATTCTCCATACTCATGCTTCCAGTTGAGTTTCTACCGATGTTATTTCAGTGCCGTTGATACAGTGATGACTCCGGAAGCTATCCATATTTTTAGTCCTCTCTCTTGAACCCTGAAGCTGGGTTTGTGTGCAGCTCCTCTTGGATGTCTCCTAGGTACTACTTCAAAGTCAGTATGCTGTCAACTGACCTTCTCCCTTTTTGCTTCTTACCACCATCACCACCCTTCCCCCTCCCAACTAGTTCCAATTTTGTTTCCCTTTTATCCTTTCTCCATGCTGAAGCCTTAGAAAACTAAAATTTGATCAAAAATGTTTTCTTTGAATGCAGTCCAGACTCTTTATAAAAGCTTTAAAGACCCATTTGCTTTCCCTAAAATTTTATGTTACAAAAATACTCAGTCATCTATTATAGTATATTAAGTATTCATGATTACTTATAAACATATTTATCAGTGAGAAGAACTATTCATTAAAATGGAGATTCCCATATTTCTGGCATTTTGAGATTATATAGACATATCAGTTGTTTGGGTTTTTAATCATATTTTTTCTATCCATCTAGGATTCTCTTACCTTTTATGCAGTCATATGCAAGATCAGGAGGGTTTTCCATCACTGGAAAGATCAAAACTGCACTAATTGAGAATGCAATCTACTATGGCACCTATTTGCTGATTTTTGGAGCATTTTTAATTTATGTAGCTGTAAACCCACATTTACATTTAGAATGGTAAGAAAAGTAGTCTTCTTAACATTGCTTTAATGTATGTTTGCATTTTTAAAAATTCATTTTTAACTTCATATGTGCCGGTAAAAAGACATTTCATTGAGAAATGTATTGTTACATATTTTATGGATTTCCCTAAAAGAATATGTGAATAATCCATATTACTAAGAAAGAAAATATGGAATGACATCTTTAAATATAGATTTTAGGCAAAACATTAATGATTAGTCTAATGGCTATATATTAAAATTAATAACCCTTATGATTTTTGGATAGAATTTCAAAATTTTTATATGATAAAATAACTGGTTTTATTTTTCATTGGAACTTGTGTGTTTTTTGTTTTGATTATAATTTGAGGGCATATTTGTTCTTAATGTTATCTTGGATTTAGATATTTCAATAAAATTGAAATCTGTTTTATACTTATGATTTCTAACATATGTGAAGGTCTACATCTGAAAATTTAGAAATAGATCAGCAGTGCTAGGTCTCACTATTGTATTCCTGAGATTTGCTAGGTCAGCAACACAAGTTAATTTGAAACATTTTCAGGCTTCTTTTGTTCAATATAGAAAAAGAAATCACCTAATGAAAAATGTTTCCTCTAGGAAAATATATACATATTATTGCCATGAATTAATTCTAGATGCTAATTTTAACACAATAGAAACAGTGTCTCCTGTGTTAAAGTCTATTTATGCAATCACATTTTATCTTTCCATTAAAATGTACATATTATCTGTTATTTCCCTTTCTTAGGAACCAGCTTCAGACAATTGGGATAGCTGCTGCAAATACATGGGGTCTGTTTCTTCTTGTGTTGTTGTTGGGTTATGGCTTGGTGGAAATTCCTCGATCCTACTGGAATGGAGCAAAAAGGGGTTATCTACTTATGAAAACGTATTTTAAGGCAGCCAAACTGATGACAGAGAAAGCAGATGCAGAAGAGAATTTAGAAGATGCCATGGAGGTAAGCAAGTTTGAACCTTATAAGCAATAGTCACTAAGGCATGTGTATCCGCTTTTAGTCACTTTTGGTTTGTTGTTGTTAGTGCATTGATGGGCTTCAGATTGCAAAACTGGTGTTGTGCAATCCTTCAGGATGTCTCATCCAGGATGACTTTTTAGCAGTTCAGCCTCATGATGTGTCTTGTCCATCTTCTGTCTGACAGGGATTCATGGAAAATATATTCAATAGTGCAGGGCTATGCCTATTATTTTGAGGTAACTTTTAGTAGTACCCTCTTTTATTTTCAAAAGTCTCCCAGATTAAATGATAAATTGTATGGTTACCCTAACATAATAGAAGTGAGAATAATGACCAGAGGACACTTATTTCTGAAAGGTTAACCTAAGGTAATACCACCAATTCTGGAAACCTCTTTAAAGAACAATTTGCATGAGAGTTTGTATTGATAAGTTTTGTTTCCTATCTGTAATCTTAATAAGACACTTCATTTTACTCGATGACTTAACCCAGTTTCACAAAGTTATTGAAAGTATACCTTTCAATACTGTACATAAAAATATATAACAAATTATAAAATTTTTCTGTGTTAAGTAAAAATTTTGTTATGGATTTAAAAAGATTATTGTAGTCACCTCACAGTTTTGCTCACCAGGGAAAATATGCTACTCAGCTGATGATACTCTCCAAATTAAAACTCCTTTTGAAGGCTTTTCAGTCATGTTAAAATAAACTCCAAAATGTTATAATGCAGCCTACAGAAAAATAATTTGGCCTATGTTTAGCTCTCCAGCTGTATCCCAAACCTCTGTCTTCTCACACTGGTCATCTTTGGTTTCTCAAACTTGCTAATGGTGATGAAATAATAAACAATTCTATAGACTTAATATTTACCTAACACTCAACTTTGGTTCCTCAAACTTAGCAATGGTGATAATTATAGTAAACAATTATATAGACTTACTGTTTGCCTAAGAGGGACTTTCTAAGCACTATACATATATTTAATTCCCATGACTTTATGATAGAGATTTTTGTAAATCCCCATTCTATAAATGAAGAATATGAGGCACAGAGAGATTAAGTAACTTTCTCATGTCTACATGGCTAGGAAGTGATAAGAACCAGGCAGTCTTGCCTCTAACAGGGACTGACAAACTTTTTCTGTAAAGGGCCAGATAGTAAATATTTTAGGCTTTGTGTGCAATATGGTTTCTATCACAACTACTCTGTCCTTGTAGGATGAAAGCAGCCATAGCCAGTAAATAAATGAATGAGTGTGGGTGTGTTCCAGTATGAGAACAAGTAGTGGACTGAATTGATCTTGCTTGATGACCCTGTGCTTAATCATTACACCCATTGTCTTTCTTTTCTATCTTTGAGCATGCTATTCCCAAACTATTATAATGCTCTTTTCAGTACTCTCTTCAGCTAATTCCTATTTCATTTTCTGGTCTTAACATAAATGAGAATTCTTCAGGGAAGCTTTATTAGCTTCCTAGAACTGCTGTAACAAAGCTACCACAAACTGGGTGGCTTAAACAATAGAAAATATTGGCTCACAGTTCTGGAGACTAACATTCAAGATTGAGGCATCTGCAGGGTTGGTTCCTTCTGAGGGCTCTAGGGAATATCTGTTCCATGTTTGTCTTCTAGCTTCTGGTGGTTTGCGATCTTTGGCATACCTTGACTTGTAGACCCCTGCCTTCATCTTCACATGGTGTTCTCCCTGTGTGCCTGTGTCCAAACTTCATTGTTTTGTAAGGACACCAGTTATATTGGATTAGGGTTCATCCCACTCCAGTATAACCTCATCTTAACTTAGCTAATTAAATCTGCAACAACCCTATTTCAAATAAGATCGCATGTTAAGATACTGGAGGTTAGGTCTCAGGGGACACAGTTCAACCCATAACATCTTCCCTGGTTGTTCAGACTCTTAAACACTCAGCAACCATTTTTTAAGTGAATGAATAAATGAACAAATGAATGTATACTGTGATTAGAAAATTTTATGTTGGCTTTGCAGCATTTATTCTCTACAGAATGTAAGAACTACAGCAGAAAATATTGATTTAAATGTAGGAGTGAGTCTATAAATAGTATTATTTAAATTGAAATGATTAAATTTCCTGTTATATTCAACATTCCTATGATGAATGTTATTACATCTTTTGAAAGAAGATAATTTATATTTGATAAATTTTACATTTATATTTGAAATTTTGAATTTTTTAAAAAATTGAAATAATTGAAAACTGGTATTTCGATAAGATACTTACATTTGATAAAAGAAATTAATTTAAATTTAAATTTGATAGTATTCCATCTAAAAGTTGGTATTAAATTCAGTTGTTTCAGATTTGAGGAATTTGGATTTCACTAATTTATTCAACGTTCCTGCAAAAAAATAAACACAGGTATTATGTGAGTTATGGATTTTTCCCTAGACGAAACTTTGCTGTCTGAATAAAATAGATTTTGTTGTTGTTATTTTTAAATAGGAGCCCTCTGCTTAGAAATAAGATGTGGAAAATTAAGGACCGGCATTGGTGACTTCTGTGCTATTTTAGTATAGTATTCTTAGGTTTTAAGATGTGTAAGAAATTTTAGATAAGAAACCACTCTTTAAAAATGAATGTTTTGAAAATAGCAGTAGGTACACATAGACAGCAAGATAACTCTGAACCTCTTTCCATCAAAAACAATGCATGATTTCTCAGGTATGAATTTCTTTTTTGTTTGTTTTTCTGAGGTTTTAAAACTTTTTTGTACATACTCATCACCTCAAGCATTTACTTTTCTTTATGTTACAAACAATCTGATTATTTTCATTTAGTTATTAAAATGTACAATTACATTATTGACTGTAGTCACCCTGTTCTATCAAACACTGGATATTATTCACTCTAGCTATATTTTTGTATCCATTACCATTCCCACTTCCCACCCTCCCTTCTACCCATAACCCCTCCCAGCCCCATAAATAAATGGGAACATGTGAAGTTTGTCTTTCTGTGCCTGACTTATTTCACTTAACATAGTGACCTCTAGCTCCACCCATATTATTGCAAATGACTGGATCTCATTCCGATTTAATGGCTGAATAGTCCTCTGTTGTGTATATGTACCACATTTTCTTTATCCATTCATACGTTGATGGACACTTAGGTTGCTTCTAAATCTTGGCTATTGTGAGTACTGCTGCAATAAACATAGGAGTACAGACATTTCTTTGATATAATGATTTCCTTGTTTTGGTTATATACCTAGCAGTGTAATTGCTGGAACACATAGTAGCTTTTTTTTTTTTTAATTTTTTTGAGGAGCCTGCAAACTGTTCTGCATAGTAGTTGTACTAATTTACATTACATTATTGCCTTTTTTTTTTTATAAAACCCATTTTAACCGGGGTGAGATGATATCTCATTGTAGCTTTGATTTACATCTTTTTGATGATTAGTGATTCAAAAATCAGTAGCATTTCTATATGTCAACAGCAAACAACCTGAAAAAGAAACCCCATTTACAATTGCTATAACACAAATAAAATATCAAGGAATTAGCCAAATAAGTGAAACATCTCTACAATGAAAACTCTAAAATGCCTGTTTTTGCCTGTTTGCCATTTATGTCTTTTTTTTTTTTTGAGAAATTAAAATCTTTTGCCCATTTTTAATCAGATTATTACATTTTTTTTTTCTCGTGGAGTTGTTTGAATTCCTTATATATTCTGGTTATTAACCTCTTGTCAGAAAGATAGTTTACAAATATTTTCTCCTATTCTGTGGGTTATCGCTTCATTTTGTTGATAGTTTCCTTTGCTGTGCAGAAGCTTTTTAACTTGATGTGATCCCATTTGTTCACTTTTGCTTTGATTGCCTGTGCTTATAGGTTATTACTGAAGAAATCTTTGCCCAGTCCAATATCCTGGAGAGTTTCTCCAATGTTTTCTTGTATTAGTTTCATAGTTTGAGTTCTTAGATTTAAGTCTTTAAATCATTTTGATTTGATTTTTATATATGGGGAGATATCTGATCTAGTTTCATTCTTCTGCATATATCCAGTTTTCCAGTTTTTCTGGCACCATTTATTGAAGAGACTATCCTTTCCTCATCGTATGTTCTTGGAGCCCTTGTCAAAAATGAGTTCACTGTAGATGTATGGATTTATTTTGGGGTTCTCTATTCTGTACCATTGGTCTGTTTTTATCCTAACACCATGCTGTTTTGGTTATAGCTTTATTATGTAGTTTAAAGTCAGATAATGTGATTCCTCCAGTTTTGCACTTTTTACTTAAAATAGCTTTGGCAGTTGAGGATCTTTTGTGGTTCCATATAAATTTTAGGATTGTTTTTTCTATTTCTGTTAAGAATGTCATTGATATTTTGATAGAGATTGCATTGAAATTGTAGATTGCTTTCAGTAGTATGGACATTTTAACAATATTGATTATTCCAATCCATGAAAATGGAATACCTTTTTATTTTTTTGTGTTCTCTTCAATTCCTTGCATCAGTGTTTTATAGTTTTCATTGTAGAGATCTTTCACTTATTTGGCTAATTCCTTGGTATTTTGTTTGTGTTATAGAGATTGTAAATGCGATTTCTTTTTCAGATTGTTTGTGGTTGACATATAGAAATGCTACTGATTTTTGAATGTTGATTTTGTGTACTGCAGCTTTACAGAATTTGTTTATCCCTTCTAATAGCTTTTTGGTGGAGTTTTTAGGTTTTTCCAAATGTAAGATTTATCACCTGAAAACAAGGATAATTTGACTTCTTTCTTTCCAAGTTTGATGCCTTTTATATCTTTCTCTTGTCTGATTGCTTTACTTAGGACTTCCAGTACTATACTGAATAACAGTAGTGAAAGTGGGCATCCTTGTCTTGTTCTAGATCTTAAAGGAAAGGCTTTCAATTTTTCCCCATTCAGTATGATACTAGCTGTGGGTCTGTCATATATGACTTTTATAGTGTTGAGGTATGTTCCCTGTATATTCAGGGATTTTTTGCGGTTTTTATCATAAAGGGATGTTGAATTTTGTCAGTGCTTTCTCAGCATCAATAGAAATGCTTATATGGTTTTTTTTCTTCACTCTATTAATATGATATATCACATTGATTGATTTCCATATGTCAAACCATTCTTGCATTCCTGGTATAAATCTGAATTGATCAGATGGATGACCTTTTCAACGTGTTCTTGAATTCGTTTTGCTAGTGTTTTGTTGAGGATTTTTTCATGAGTGTCCATTGGGGATATTGGCCTGCAGTTTTCTTTTTTTGATGTGTCTGTTTCTGATTTTGGAATCAGGGCAATACTGGCCTCATAGATTGAGTTTGGAAGTATCCCTCCTCCTCTGTTTTCCAGAATAGTTTGAGTAGGATTTGTGTTCTTTAAATGCTTGGTAAAATTCAGCAGTGAAACCATTGGGTCTTGGGCTTTTCTTTGCTGGAAGACTTTCTATTACAACTGTGATTTTATTACTTGTTGATCTGTTCAGGTTTTGGATTTCTTTCATGGTTTGATCTTGGTAAGTTGCATGTGTCTAGGAATTTGTCCATTTCTTCTAGGTTTTCCAATGTATTGGCATATAGTTGCTCATTAGAAGTCTCTAATTATCCTTTGAATTTCTGCAGTATCAGTTGTAATGTCTTTTTATCAATACAGCCACTCTGTGTCTTTAGATTGAAGAGTTTAGTTCATTTACATTCAGTGTTATTACTGATAAGTGAGGACTTACTCCTGCCATTCTGTTATTTGTTTTCTGGTTGTTTCGTGATATTCTCTTCTTTCCTTCCTTCCTGTCTTCCTTTTTGTGAAGGTGATTTTCTCTGGTGGTATGTTTTAACTTCTTGCTTCTTATTTTGTGTGTATCTGTTGTATGCTTTTTGGTTTGAGGTTACTTGAGGCTTGTGAGTAATATCTTATAGCCTGTTATTTTAAACTGATGACAGCTTGACATTGATTGCAAAAGTAAACACAGAAAACTAATAAAAACTAGATTTCACTTCCTCCCTCTACTTTTAACTTTTTTTTATATTTATGTATTATTATACTATCTGTGTCTTAAAAAGTTGTCATAGTTATTTTTCATTGGTTTGTCTCAAGATATGAGTAGTTTTCACACCACAGTTATAGTGTTAATAATATTCTTTGTTTTTCTGTGTACTTGCTATTACCAATGAGTTTTGTACCGTCAGATGATTTTTATTGCTCATCGATGTCCTTTTCTTTCAGACTGAAGAACTCCCTTTAACATTTATTATAGAACAGGACTGGTATGGATGAATTCGCTTAGCTTTTGTTTGTCTGGAAACGTTTATTTCACTTTCATGTTTGAAGAATATTTTCACTGGATATGTTATTCTAGGATAAGTTGTTTTTTGTTTTTTGTTTTCTGTCAGCATTTAAAATATATCCTGTCACTCTCCTGACCTGTAAGGTTTCCACTGAGAAGCCTATTGCCAGATATATTGGAGCTTCATTATGTGTTATTTGTTTCTCTTCTCCTGCTGCTTTTAGGATCCTTTCTTTATCCTTGACCTTAGAGAGTTTGATTATTAAATATCTTGAGATAGTCTTATTTGGGATAAATCTGCTTGGTGTTCTATAATCTTCTTGTGCTTGAATATTGATATCTTTAGGTTTGGGATGTTCTCTATTATTATCACTTTGAATAAACTTTCTACCCTTATCTCTCACTCTACCTCCTCTTTAAGGCCAGTAACTTTTAAATTTGGCCTTTTGAGGCTATTTTCTAGATTTTATAGACATTTGTCATTTCTTTTTTGTTATTTTTGTCTCCTCTAACCGTATTTTCAAATAGCCAAATTTTCAAGTGTCTTCTAGCTCACTGATTCTTTCTTCCGCATGATCAATTCTGCTGTTAAGATACTCTCATGCATTCTTCAATATGTCAATGCATTTTTCAACTCCAGAATTTCTACTTGATTATTTTTAATTCTTTCAACAGCTTTGTTAAATTTACCTGATAGGATTCTGAATTCCTTCTCTGGGTTACCTTGAATTTTGTTGAGTTTCCTTGAAACAGCTATCTTGAATTCTGTGTCTGAAAGGGCACATATCTCTGTGTCTTCAGGATTGGCCCCTGGTGCCTTGTTATCTATTTTATTTAATTTCTTTGAGGCAGGGTCTCACTGTGTTGTCCACGCTGGCATGATTGTGGCTCACTGTAGTCTCCACCTCCTGGGCTCAAGTCATCCTCTCACATCAGCCGTCCAAGTAGCTGGTGGCTGGTACTACAGGCACAAACCACCACACACAGCTAATTTTTGTATTTTTGTAGAGACAGCGTTTCACTGTTGCCCAGGCTGTTCTCAAACTCCTGAGCTCAAGTGACATCCAGCCTCAGCCTCCCAAAGTGCTAGGATTATAGGAGTGAGCCACTGTGCTCGGCTCTGGTGCCTTATTTAGTTCGTTTGGTGAGGTCATGTTTTTCTGGATGGTCTTGATTCTTGTGAATGTTCATCGGTGTCCAGACATTGAAAAATTAGGTATTCTTTATAGTCTTTGCAGTGTGGGCTTATTTGTAGCCATCCTTCTTGGAAAAGCTTTCCAGGTATTTGAAGGGACTTGGGTATTGTAATCTAAGTCTTTGGTCACTGCAGCTGTATCTATATTAGGGGACACCCGAAACCCCATAATGCTGTGGTTCTTGCAGACTTGTAGATGTGTGCCACCTTGGTGGTCTTGGATAAGATCTGGAAGAATTCTCTGGAGCATCAGGCAGAGACTCTTGTTCCCTTCCCTTGCTTTCTCCCGAACAACTGGAGTCTCTCTCTTTGTCCTGAGCTTCCTGGAGGTGGGAGAGGGGTGTCACAAGCACCCCTGTGGCCACCATCACTGGGACTGCACTGGGTTAGACCTGAAGTTATAGTACTGCATCTTGCCCAAGGCCCACGGTAACCACTGCCTAGCTACCGTCTATGTTTGCTCAAGGCCCTGGTCCTCTACAATCAGCAGGTGGCAAAGCCAACCCAGCTTTTGTTCTTCCCTTCGGAGTGGCAAATTCTCCCTGAGTTGGGGTGTGTCCAGAGATGCCATCTGGGAGCCAGGGCCTGGAGCTAGAAACTGTAGGAATCTACCTGTGG
Source organism: Theropithecus gelada (assembly GCF_003255815.1). NCBI lineage: Eukaryota > Metazoa > Chordata > Mammalia > Primates > Cercopithecidae > Theropithecus > Theropithecus gelada. The sequence continues at coordinate 35,708,423 of NC_037673.1, read as the reverse complement.
CTAAACTGGCACCCAAGCCACAAGACAAAGTCCTTCAAGGCCCAAGATCTCTTCAGTCAGCTTGTGGTGAATGCTGCCATGCCTGGGACTTTCCCTTCAGGGCACTGGACTCCTGTCTGGCCCAGCGAAGGTTCAACAATGCTGTCTAAGAGCCAAGTCCTGCAATCTGGGGCCCCAAGAGCCCACTTAGTACTATACCCAACAGTGGCTGAGGTTGTACCTTGTTTTTTGGTTTTTATGAAGGCACTTTTTTGTGTGGATAGTTGCTTAATTTGGTGTTCTTGTGAGGAGGACAATCAGTGGAGAATTCTGTTCAGCCATCTTGCTCCACCTCCTGTGTATGAATTTCTGTGGCCATATACTTCAAGGTATTTTGGGATTCTTTCTGCTTTTCTGAATATCTGGAAACTTATTAACTGAGGAGAAACGTATTTATCATTTAAAAAATACTATCTTCCTGCCATGTTAAGTGCTATGCAGAACTGGCCGGAATAGAAATTCCTATTCTACTGACTTTCTAGAGTAGAAAATTGGACAGAGTCCCTTACAGTATGTGGTAAATGTGGCATGAATGATAAAAAGAAAATGCTCTAGTATGGAGAGGTTATCACTACTGAATAACAGTCAGAGGACGTGAAGGAGAGCCTGGGCCTGGGCAGAATGGGTAGAATTTTGATAGCTGATAACATTCCAGGCAGATATCAGGAAGTTTTAAAACCAAATTAATTTGAGCATGAAGTTTACATTGGAAAGATAAAGCTATATCTTGGCTTTGAATGCCATACTGAGAAGTCTAGTCATTTGACAGATAACAAAATTCAATCACTTTATTGGTAAATATTTTTTCAGCTATCCATTTAATCTCCCAAATGTAGTTTTATAAAAACTGTTTGGTATTTTTATGATATGTTTCTCTCTGAAACTGATATATGCATTTGTGTGTCTATTACCTTTCTTTGAAGCATTAATAAAACTTATAAACTATGTCAAATCATTCAAAAGGTATTTGCTAGATGGCCTAAAAGATCACCTCTACCTTTTGTCATTTTTCTAGGTAGAGAATTTTAGGGAGGGAGAAACAGCTACTTATTTCCACCGAAAACTGCCTGTTAGCCTTCCTTCATGAATGTTGTCTAACCTGCTTAAAAAAGAATTTGATGAGACACAGTAATGAAAGAGCTCAAAGTTACATTATTTTGTATAAAGAAAGCAAACAGTATATTTCAAATACTTTCCATGCTTTATTAAAATTATGAACTTTTGAAGGAAGCCTAAATTTATAACAGATATAGCAAATGTTAATTGTTTCAGTACTTGTTTTTTAATATGGCTAAGTAAAGAAAAAAACATGATATTTCACATGTAATATATAAACAAATTATATAGTTCATATTCAAAGTATGATAAATTTGTGCTAACAAGTCAAGAAACTTTAAGGCAGCTTAGTAATGGAAAATAGATGTAATGATGCTTCCAGGTGACCTCTTAAAAACCCGAGTCTTATCTTGTCACTGTCATGTGTAGGCCTCACACATTAACCTCAAAATAAACCATGATTAAGGGCTTCTAGGATCACTTTGATCTTGCTCTTTCAGCCTGATCCAGTGCTATGCAGACCCTTAATCTCCCTTTCCCTATAATCACACTGGACTTTTTTCAGTCCCTTCAAGTAATGTGCTCACTTAGGCCTGGAGGCCTTTGTGTGTCCCATCCCTTTCTCTCAGCCAGGAATATTCTAGTCTCTCCCTTTGGTCGACTGACTTCTATATATTTGTTTCATCTCATTTTAAATAATCAGCTAATCAGAAAGTCTCCCACTCTACATTCTCCCCTCTCAGAGCACCTCGTAATTTTCTCTGACAGTAGTTTCCACATCATTTTTATTTATGTTTGTTTTTCTCATTAAGCTAAATTCCTTAACAGGAATAGTGTCTACTGGTACAGATTATTTATAAAGTATACATATTCTAAACTTCAATAGTTGTGAAATTACCTTTAAATAGATTGTATCACTTTTTACTGTGTATAGGAGGGCCTGTTTTCCCACAGTCTTACCTCTTTACATAATGTCAATTTTGAAAAAAAACTTATTTTTAAAATCTGTAACTGTTTTTAGTGAGCTCAAATATCTTTTTAGACATTTATTGGCCAATGGCATTTTTTCTGTGTTCCCATTTTTCTGTTGATTTGTAAGAGCTCATCACATATTAAGGATGAATCTTTGTCATATAAATTATAAATATTTTTTCACATTTTTGTCTGTGTGCTAGATGGCTTCTCTGCCTTGAGTTTTATATCCCTAAAAACCCTTCTCTACTCTGTGCCCCAGAATGTTCTTCTAAATATCCTGCTCAGTTCTCTTATGCTTTCCAGGCTGTGAACATGCTATTTCACCTGACTAAAACAGTGGTTTCAGCTTCTTAAAAATTTCATGAATATTATAGAATATTGTGATTCCTTAGGAACTACTGATTCTAAAGAGTCTTCTCTTTAACCCTTTTATGCCTTTTATAATCAGAATTGCTTATTTATCGCATTACTGGACTGAAATTTTAAGACTGACAATTCCTTGTCTTCTCTCCCTGCCCTCTATAGGGATTATGGGGTCCTTACACCTAGCACAGTACTGGCAAATAGTGTGCTGTTTTGTTTGTTTGTTTTTAAATTATTCTATTTTTAAATTTTTATTTATTTATTTAGAGACCAGGTTATGAGACTGGCTAATGTTTGTATTTTTGGTAGAGACGGGGTTTCACCATATTGCCAAAACTGGTCTTAAACTCTGGGACTCAAGTGATCTACCTGCCTTAGCCTCCCAAAGTGCTGGCATTGCAGGCCTGAGCCACTGTGCCCCGCCAGCAGATAGTGTGCTCCTCATAATCAAGTATGGAGTTAATCAATCATGACTGCTCTAGAGTACTCTTATAGGAAAGAACTGGCACTTTGTGACATTTGTAGCCTTTTTTGCTTCCTCTGATTTTTCACTATATTTTAGATAATGAGATAATTGATCTTGATGAGTAAGCCAGAGGAATATAGCCCTGTTCTTTTAGGACCACAAAGTTTGTCTGATCTTTTGTGGACTTTTAAATAATGCTTATTCTTTTTTGTGCACCAAGTAATGAAGTGATGAGAGAGTGAATCTAAAAAGTAAGGAAAAGTTCAGGGTATGGAAATAGCTATTCAGTGACTTTGTATTTTTACTTGTGTTCTTAAGAACCTTTATTCATGTAATGCAAAGTAATTTGTGTTGAAGTTGAACTTGTGAGAAAATATATAGTACTTAATGCATTCTCATTTGGAATATGTGATCTGTAGAAATCGAAATATGTTTATTTATTTTACTGTTTTTATAGGAGGTTCGTAAAGTGAATGAAAGCATCAAATATAATCACCCATTGAGAAAATGTGTTGATACAATACTTAAAAAGGTAATGAAATCATTTTATCTGTTTCCTTTTGAAATACACACTTATATATTATACTAAAAGTACCAGAAAAGTATGAAAACAGCCTATAGCTGAGGTCTTAAACTCATTTTCATAGAAATATTAACCAAATACCATTTGTACTTTGAATTTTTTTTTAATTACTGCAAGTTTAACACTAATTATTGGCAGTACTTTCTGTTGAAATATGGAGATAGAGGTTGACTAATATATAAGGATTGTCATGACAATGATGGAAATAAACCTTTAAACTGTCATTGTATATGTTCACTAAAGGCATATCTCCTGTAAAAATAAACTAAAGCCTCAGTAATATCTTACAATCAGCTACCTACACGTTATTTTACAAATATTTTCATTAATATATTCATGACATATATCATAAAATGAGTGATGTTAGCATAGGTATTTAGTAAACCATATAGTTAAGGTTTTGATGCATTGGTATTGAATTAGTGGTATTTATATACTTCCAAAAATGGTTATTTGCAGTTCCCCAACTGTCTTCTAAACCCACAGAATGATAGAAATATTTATTTTCCTATATTTTAAATCTGTTATACTGATTCTTGCCTAGTGTTCTGTTTGGCTAAGATAATATTCATTGGAATCACTTTTCTAACTATTTATCTCACATTTGCTACTTTTTGAGAACTACTAAGAGAGGTTAACTAAGTTGCCCAAGTTCATATAGGTAATAAATGAATAGTAGTATAGAAGATGACTTTAAATTCATGTATTTATTTCTCTGTGCTATGCCTTTCAAAAATTCAGCATCTTGGATTTGTCATGATTTTGCTTCATTCTTTAGCTAGAAAAATAATTTATCCTACTTAGAATAATCCTCTCAAATACTAGTTGCTTCCTGTAGGTAAGTTCCCCTGCCTATAGCCATCTATATCTATCTAGTATATATGAACACAAAGATTAATATTATAGAGGTGAGAAGAAACTCAGTACACCTTTTAAGACATTTTCAAGAAAATATCAGCAGATGAAGTCTAACTAGAGATGACAATAAAGTAGGAAGATGTTTTTGAAAAAATTAGAACTGCTCAAGAATGAAAGATTTTTAATAAAAATAAATTTTTATCTTTTTACAATTAAGATTTTTAAAAGTCTACTTTTTTTTTTCTTTTTTTTTTTTTAGTGCCCTACAGAGTATCAGGAAAAAATGGGGAGAAACATGGATGATTATGAAGATTTTGATGAAAAGCATAATATTTACCCAAGTGAAAAAAGTCTGGTAAAACTGCATAAACAGGTAACTTTGTTAATTGTAAGTATTTTACTTAATGATGATTTTAATTAGACTTATAATCATTGCTCATATAAAAGGAATGTTTAGTGAATGTGTATTGGAACTTCCTTTCATCCTGTCCTTATTATTCTTTGAAATATTTTATCTCTGTGTATACCAGCAGGGGTACTATTGGCATTTGAGGAGGGAGAATTCTTCACTGAGCATAACTGTTACATTATATAAAACTGTTACATCATTTTAGAACCTTAATATTCTCAGCCTGACCCAGTAAATGCCCTAGCACTTTCCCGTTGTTGTGACAATCAAAACATGCTCCCTAGTGGAGAACTGAACCACTGTTGGATCAGAACACTGCCAGGTCTACCCCCATTCTCTTTTTTAGGTGATTTATTCAGTTCAGAGACACCGTCGAACTCAAGTACAATGGCAGATTCTTTTGGAACAAGCATTTTATCTAGAAGATGTAGCAAAAAATGAAACTAGTGCTACTCGTCAGTTTGTTCACACCTTTCAATCTCCAGAGCCAGAAAATCGATTTATCCAATATTTTTATAATCCTACATTTGGTATGTAATTTAATATAAATTTCAAACTGTAATGATGAAAAGTTGTCTGTAGAAAAAAATTATGTGTTTTCACCAATGCAAAATTTTGTACCATGTGATATTAAGTATCTGGTAACATTTCCCCAAAATAAGTGTTTTACTTATCATATAACATGTAATCATTAGTTTCCACTGTTACTTCACAAATAATTAAAATTCTATAAAAAAATGTATACATCAAGCATATTTTGTATAATGCATAATGTATACAATTATGTATTGCTTAATGACTGGGATTACTCTGAGAAATGTGTTGTTAGGCAATTTCATCATTGCATGTGCATCATAGGGTACATACTAAACCTAGATGGTATAGCCCACTACACATGTAGGCAATATGGTATGGCTTATTACTTCTAGGCTACAAACCTATACAGTATGTCACTGTACTGAATAATGTAGGCAGTTGTAGCACAGTGGTAAGTATTTGTGTATATAAACATAGAAAAGATAATAGTAAAAATGCAGTATTGTAATTTTATGGGATCACCATTGTATATGCAGTCCATCATTGACTGGAATGTTGTTATGTGACACATGACTGTACTTAAAATAGTTAGAATTGTAAGTAATTTTACATCACAAGCTTGAGTCTCTTCTTCAGTCTTGACATACTACTGAAATATTCCCCTAAATAGTCCTCTTTGATTATTTACATTTATTAGTCTTATTATAAAACCTATACTCTGTAGTTATCATTTTTCTCCTTTTTGATAATTTATGGCAGTCCCTTCAAGTGTTGTCAAATTTAGTGTGAAGAAACTTAATGCAAGTACAAAAGTGTCATAGTATTAAAACTTCTATTTACCTTATTTATTCAAATAAATGGTTATATTCACTTGATTCTCCTTTGCATGTTTGGTTTTCAGTATGAAGACTTAATGGCTATAACAAACATCTCAGAAAACTTTAACAAAAATGCTTCGTAATTAAATGAAGGAATGATGTGGTATCTGTTTTCATTCATTCAACAAATATTTGGGTACATTAGTGCTATGTATTGTTGGGTGCTTGGTAGCTTGGTACATATCAATTTATTTATTTATTTATTTATTTATTTTTTTTTTTTTTGAGACGGAGTCCCGCTCTGCTGCCCAGGCTGGAGTGCAGTGGCCAGATCTCGGCTCACTGCAAGCTCCGCCTCCCGGGTTTGCGCCATTCTCCTGCCTCAGCCTCCCGAGTAGCTGGGACTACAGGCGCCCGCCACCTCGCCCGGCTAGTTTTTTGTATTTTTTAGTAGAGACGGGGTTTCACCGTGTCAGCCAGGATGGTCTCGATCTCCTGACCTTGTGATCCGCCCGTCTCGGCCTCCCAAAGTGCTGGGATTACAGGCTTGAGCCACCGCGCCCGGCCTACATATCAATTTAAAAAGACAGAAATTCCTACCCTTGTGGAGTGAGGAAAACAGACAATAAACATATAAAGGCGTAAAGATGCTGAATAGGCAGTTGATTATAGAAATTGAAATTCAAGGGAGAAGTCTGAACTACAGATATGAATTAGAGTACCATCAATGTATAGTGAACCATGGGGTCAGGGTAAAATCAATAAAGAAGTATTGAGATAGAGAAAAGAGAAAAGTCTGAGGACCAAGTCTGAGGCATTCCAGAATTTAGAGATTAGGTGGATGAGAAGTAACCGGCAGAAAAGATTAGAAAAGGAGGGGCCAGTGAGACAGGAAAATTAGGACAATGAAGTGTTTTGAGGAAGAGAGTATATAAAGTACCTTTTCAAATGTTGCACATAGATTAAGGATCATAAATATTAAGACTTCACCATTGGATTTTAGAGAAGTGAGGGGAGAGGATAAAGAAACCTGACTGAAATTTAAAAGAAATAGGAAGAGGAGCAATTGGAGACAGACTAGAAAACTCTTAACAATGTTTTCCTTATAAAAGGGAACAGATGAAAGGGGTAGTAGCTGACAGAGGATTGGGGGCATAGTCAAGAGAAATTATCACATGTAATTAGTAAATGATATAATGGAATTTGAGGCCAGGCACGGTGGTTCACACCTGTAATCCCAGCACTCTGGGAGGCCGAGGCGGGCAGATCACAAGGTCAAGAGATTGAGACCATCCTGGCCAACATGGTGAAAACCCTTCTCTACTAAAAATACGAAAATTAGCTGGGCATGGTGGCACATGCCTGTAGTCCCAGCTACTTGGGAGGCTGAGGCAGGAGAATCGCTTGAACCCGGGAGGCGGAGGTTGCAGTGAGCCGAGATTGTGCCACTGCACTCCAGTCTGGCAACAGAGTGAGACTTGGTCTCAAATAAAAGAAAAAAAGAAAAAAATGAGAATTTGGTAAGACAATAGAGAATTTCTAGGACAATGTTCCTGACTAGTAGAGATGAGGTAGGAAATAGTGAACAATGAAGAGAATGGTGGAGGTAAGGCACAGATGTAACTAGCTGAGAAGTTGTAGTGGTAGAAACTTGGGAAAATTCTCCTCTGATCGCTTTGTTTTCTCAATGAAATGTGGAGAGTAAGTATAGAAGAGGAGATTTTAGAGATTTGAGGAGGGAAGAGAAGGTGCAAAATAGTTACCTAGCAGAGTGGGCATCGGAGAAGATTGGCGAATTATAGTAGGCTAGCGAGACAATACTGAGGACCCACTTGAAGCTAGTGATTAACAATTTAAAGTGAGGCCAGTCAACGAGGTTGGGTGTCTTTCTCCTGCAGTGTGCAGCTGTGTGGATGCAGGCTCAGAGTAGCCAGGGAGTTGGATTTAACTAGGTGTGGTTTAGCTTAACAGGTACAGTGGAGCAAAATGGGGCAAAGTAAGTGTGATACTGTCCTCAAAGACTGGAATCTGAGCTGCATGAGGAAGGAAGGGCATCAAAGTGTTAAATAACAGTAGAAATGTGATAGAATAAATTGATTTTTCGTCCAGCTATGGCCAGTCAGTGGAGTTGAAATACTGTACTAGATGAAGGTATTGTTTGGAGACATGGATGCTGGAATGCGATTATATGGAAGGGCTGGAGATGCTGATAATAAAAGGTTTAAGCATCACTGTAGCAACAAGTAATTGAGGTAGGATGGAGGGAAAGTTCATTAGAGAGGAGGTCAAGGGAATGAGAGACAAGGGTATTGAAAGGGGAATCATTTATGTGGGTATTGAAATCACTAGGAATTATGATAAGAGGAAAGTTGTAAAGAATTACAGTGAACCAGAAGCTCAACTATTCAATAAATGAAGTAAAAATACAGCTTTTTAATTTATTGAGCTTTCTTTTTTAAATTTTTCTTTATACCTAAATTCAGACTTAAAACCAAAATGGTGCTGAGTGTGGTGGCTTACACCTATAATCCTAACACTTTGGGAGGCTAAGGTGGGTGGATCACGAGGTCAGGAGATCGAGACCATCCTGCCTAACACAGTGAAACACCATCTCTACTAAAAATACAAAAAATTAGCTGGGCGTGGTAGCTCGCATCTAATAAAAATACAAAAAATTAGCTGGGCGTGGTGGCACTCGCCTGTAGTTCCAGCTATTTGGGAGGCTGAAGCAGGAGAACTGCTTGAACCCTGGAGTCAGAGGTTGCAGTGAGCCGAGATCACACCACTGCACTCCAGCCTGGGCAACAGAGCAAGACTCTGTCTCAAAACAAAATAAGATAAAACAAAACAGTACAAAATATTCCCATATACCCTTCAACTAGGCTCTCCAATGTTAACATTTTGCCATATTGATTTGCTTTATCTGTATGTATTTTTTCTTACTATTTTAGAGTTGTATCCAGACATGATGCCTCCTTGTTCCTAAATGTTTCTGTGTATACTTTCTAAAAATAAAGATATTTTCTTACATAGGCAAATACAGCCATCAAAATAAAAAATTAATATTTATACTGTACTATTATTTACAGACCTTATTCAGATTTTGCTATAATTATCCCAATAATATTTTTTGTAAAAAATCCCAGATCATGCATCACATTCAGTTGTTATGTCTCCTTAGTTTCCTCTCATCTGACACAGTTTCTCAGTCTTTGTGTTTTATGATATATCAGAAAATGTTTTTGGGGGTATAGGCCAGTTTTTTGTTGAATGTCCCTGAATTTGATGTTTCTTTAAAATTAGATGCAGGTTCTGCATTTTTCGTAAGAATACCACAGCAGCAATGTCATGTTCCTATCAGTACATCACAACAGGAGGCACACGATGTCAGTTTGTCCCATCATGGGTGATCATCTGGTTAGGGTGGTATCTGCCTGGTTTCTCTGCCATTAAATTGTTGTTTTTCTCTTTGAAATTAAGTATCTTATTGGGAGATATTTTGAAACAATGTAAATACCCCATTACTCTTTTATAGTTTTCCTAATCATTTTTTTCTTTTATCTTCTAGAATGGTACTGGGAATGTCTTTTGCGACCATGGTTTTACAAGATACTTGCTGTGGTTCTGTCCATCTTCTCCGTGATTGTTGTGTGGTCAGAGTGCACATTCTTTAGCACTACTCCTGTCTTATCCCTCTTTGCGGTCTTCATACAGCTGGCAGAAAAAACATATAATTATATTTATATCGAGGTCAGTTTATTTTGTGTCTGTCGTAAATAGATGTCACTTCGTAGTATAATCCTTAACTATTTCCTCCATGTATTTCTTCTAGTAAAAATGAAAGCCATGAAGTTTTCTGCAGTGTTGTTATTCATACTTCCAGAAATGTGCTTCATTATTTTACCCACACTATAGAAACTAATAACTATTTGAGGAGAGATGAAAAGTTGCAAGGTAGTGCAAAAATCTGAGAATCTTTTTTTTTTTTTTTTTTTTGGAGGCAGAATGTTGCTGTGTCACCCAAGTTGGAGTGTGGTGGCGTGAACATGGCTCACTGCAGCCTCGATTTTCCAGGCTCAAGAGATCCTCTCACTTTAGCCTCCCAGGTAGCTGGGCCTACAGCCATGCACCACCATCCCCTGCTAATTTTTGTATTTTTTTGTAGAGTCAGGGTTTGCCATGTTGCCCAGGCTGGTCTGGAACTCTTGCACTCAAGTGATCCTCCTGCTTCAGCCTCCCAAAGTGCTGGGATTATAGACGTGAACCATCACACTTGGCCCTGGGAATACTTTGATTATATTTATGCCAGTAAAGCTACATAACTTGTAGGCCTCATGTGAGGAGTTGCCAAGGGAATGGGAAAACATGCTCACATTAGAAGGTAGATTCGAAACTTTTGGATCTAGGATGTTAAACAGTTTGAAATGTAGGTTTTTTCATAATCTTAATGGGTGATTTAAAAATTCTCTATTACTGTATTTCAATTATAGAGCATCAATAAATGTTAGAAATGGAGGCTAGACTGGGCGTGGTGGCTGTAATCCCAGCTCTTTGGGAGACAGAGGCGGGTGGATCTTTGAGACCAGCATGGCAAACATGGTGAAACTCTGTCTCTACTAAAAATACAAAAATTAGCCGGGCATGGTGGCACATGCCTGTAATCCCAGCTACTCAGGAGGCTGAGGCAGGAGAATCACTTGAACCCAGAAGGTAGAGGTTTCAGTGAGCCGAGTTTGCACCACTGCACTCCAGCCTGGGCTACAGGGCCGAGACTCCGTCTCAAAAAAAAAGAAAAAAAAAAAATGAAGGATAATGCTTGTAATTGTTAAGTGCTAAAGTCTGTTTGTTTTAAACAAACTGCTTTGTTTTTGTTTTTTTCCAGATTGCTTGCTTCCTTTCCATCTTCTTCCTGAGTATCTGTGTTTATTCTACTGTGTTCAGGATTCGTGTATTTAACTATTATTACTTGGCTTCACATCACCAGACTGATGCTTATAGCCTTCTTTTCAGTGGCATGTAAGTCGGATTATGTTTAGAAACAAGAGAAATGTCATCAATGAGTGTATTCTTATAGATCTTTTATTTTTGCTTACAGGTGTTCCGCTAACATCTATATTTCTATCAGCTAATTGATTAGGTTTAAATATTAAATTGATGTTTGTTGATTGCCAGCTAACTCCTGCTTGAGTTTTAAGGTTAAAGTAGGTGTGCTGGGTTAGGCTAGAAGGCAGAAGAAACATACTTAGTGAGCCTGGATTTACCAACCAGAGATTAGCAAGTAGTAGAAACAATGGAGAATTTAGAGACTAAGTCAGACCTAGCTGGTGTCCTAAGATTCAGTGGTCTGTCACTGAGTTGAGGAGGACTGAGAAAACCAACAAGAACAATTTTCCTGAGGAATTTAGAGAGGATTTAGAGAGATATCTTCAAGTTGGGTGAGATTGTACAATCTGTTAGTTGTTCTTATTGTTAAATGAGGTATTTATAAAGGATGAACTTAGATAATTTTGTAGAGGAGTTGACATCTAAAGTATTTTTAAGCATCTTTTTTGTTGTTTTTCAAATAATTATGGACTCACAGGAAGTTGCAAATATAGTACAAAAAGTCCTATGTAACCTTCACTCTACCCCCAGTGATATCAAAACCGGGAAATGAGAGTAAAACATTACTGTTAACTATATACTACAGACTTTAGTTCTCACCATTTTTTTAATCCTTCATTCATGTGTGTGTGTGTGTGTGTATGGATTCCTGTAGGCACCAACACAATCAAGATTCAGAACAGTTCTGTCACCACAAAAGAATTCTCTCATATTATGTTTTTTTTTATTCATACCCACACTTTATTCTCCCCAGCCCCAATTATCCAAGTGGGTTTGTAAGGCATTCTTTTTATTTGGATAGAATTGAACAACTTTATGTCTGTGCTTGTCAGAATGACATATGTTGATACAACTTCAGTTCTTTTATGTACTGAATACAATTCACCTTGAGGATGTTACTGTCCTTGTCATGCTGTGAGATGGATTTTACGGATGACTTAGTTGTAGGAGATGCATGGAAAGGCACTCCACAATTTGTGGGGATAAAGCAATGGCAGAAACCATAAAAGCAAGGAGTTTGAGGCTGTAGTCATGTAGGCATTGATGTGGCAATCTTCAGAATACCTCCCAAGTAAGTGAGGGCAGGTCACATTAAGAATTCAATGTATATATAAAGCAAATAGATGAAAATTTTAGCTATAATTATCTGAAATGTTTTTAATACATCTCAGTATAATATAAAATGTGTTTTGCTGCTTTACTTTTTATATACATATTTTTAAATGTTTGTTGCAGGCTATTTTGCCGTTTGACACCTCCTTTATGTCTTAATTTCTTGGGTTTGACCCATATGGATTCATCTATCTCTCACAAGAATACTCAGCCAACTGCTTACACATCTGTAAGTATGGTCAGAAAATGGAATTCCTTAGTTTCACTATCTATATGAGTTGCTGTTATTGTGAAATTTCTTTTAATGCCAGCAGAAAAGTTCTATAGTGTTACTGGTAAAATTTTCTCTTAAAGATTGTATATGTATTACTATTGACTAGATAAAAGTGATTTTGCTTCTTTTATGATAAAAATGTTTTTTGGTTCATATAGGTTGTCTAACTGAGCAGTATCAAAAGAACTGACCTATACTAATATTAACTTTATATTTATAGTCAATGTATATGATAATTTTGAGTAATAATTACATTAATTTTCCTTAAGAGAAAACCTCAATAAAAAGCAGATTTTAAAAAATAAGTCCATTTACTGCTTTTCTTCTACTTTTTAAAAAGTTCAAATGGATTGGCATGACTGGTTATAGGCAAATTTTCTAATGAAGGAAAGGAATGGAAATTATAGAGCTATTCCAATTTAACTTACTTTTTTCTTGCTCTTCAGATTATGGGTTCCATGAAAGTTTTATCCTTTATTGCAGATGGATTCTATATATATTATCCTATGTTGGTGGTAATTCTCTGCATTGCTACTTATTTTAGGTAAGAAACTTAACATTATTTTTTCTTTTGCTCTTAAATCTGGATATCCTTTCTCTTTAAAACTCTTTTCAATGTTTACTGATTGAGTTTCAATTTGTTTTATTGTGGCTTTGGAGAAGCTGGGGATAGTTCAAAGGAACTACTGGAGTGATCAGGTGCTATTCTCCCTCTAAAAAATTTAAAGAAGAAAGAGGTAGAGTTATTATTCTATTATAATAAATAATATTATTTTAACATTATTCTATTTAGGCTAAAAAATGATAGGATTAATTACAGAGTGTTAACTCTTAAGTCCTGGCCTTTGACACTGACAGCTAGCATAGCCTGCAAAACACCCTTCTGTCCAGCTTTTTTCTAATGACATAAATTAGCCTTGGAGCTTTCCAATCATTATTGCTGGGTGTCTAGATGCTTCAGACCATGGCCAGAACAAAGGGTCAGTTGAGGACCAATTGTAATCAAGCTGTACATTAAGACTAGAGGAGAAATTTTCTCCTGTGTCAGAAAGCACATGGAATGCTCTTTTCATGGAATTAGAATGAATGGTAGAATCTAGGCAGGAGTGAGATTCAAAAGGGTTTAAAGGATAGGTGTACTTGGCTTCTAGCATCTGTCTTTCCTTCTTTTTATATGTCAGGCCTCCTCATCCTGTACTCTGCCCTCTTTCATTGCTTAAGTGCTCCATGACATACCCAAAATACCACTTTTTCAAAAACACTTAAAAATGTTCATTGCTTACTCTTCTGAGAAAAATAAATTTTATCTACTTACTTTATTTAAATCTTCCAATACCATTTTATCTACTAACATTACAGTAATGAGTAAACAGATATTGTTTAAAATACATTCTCTATTGAATTTTTAAAAATATATTTTACTTTCTCATAAGTAAAATAACTAAAAGATTATAACTTCAAATTGTAGCAGGACGAGCCGCAGACAAGAACCCCTCAGACACCGAGTTGTAGAAGGAAAGGGCTTTATTCAGCTGGGAGCATCGGTGGACTCACGTCTCCAAAAACCGAGCTCCCCGAGTGAGCAATTCTTGTCCCTTTTAAGGGCTTACAACTCTAAGGGGATCTGCGTGAGGGTTGTGATGACTGAACAAGCAGGGAGTACGTGACTGGGGACTGTATGCACTGAACGGAACAGAACAGGACAGAGATTTTCACGATGCTTTTCCATACAATGTCTGAAATCTATAGATAACACAAGCAGTTAGGCCAGGGGCTGATGTTTAACTACCAGTCCCAGGGCGTGGTGCTGGGCTATCTGTCAGTGGATTCCATTTCTGCCCTTTAGTTTTTACTTCTTCTTTCTTTATAGGCAGAAATAGGGCATAAGACAATATGAGGGGTGTTCTCCTCCCTTAAAATAATACTTTTAATATGAACTGATAGCGAATCTAATATTTTGAGTGTTTTCTTTAGGTGGAGAAGACAGTAACAGATCTACAGTGTGAAAATGATGTATTAAAAGAAGAGTCTAGTCACACTTTGTGTGCCTAAAACTATGTTTTTATTATGTGCTTAATCATTTGAAAAGTTAATAAAGTGGAACATTAAGAACTTGTAATATATAAATTTTTTTAATGTTAGCAGTTATGTTGGCAAGATTAGCATTTCTTCTTACCTTGTTAGATGGTTATATGGATCAAGTGATATGGGGCAGAATAATGCTCTGTCAACTATAAAATCTTAGCTATAAGGAATCACTATGTCTAGAGAAAGGAAAATTGTTAAACTTAAATATAATCATTAAAAGTGTCTTTCTAATCAGGATAAACTTTGAGTGCCATTTTGTCTTTAAGGGGAAAAAAAGTAAATTTTCAGATTAACTCACAGAATAGATGTTCTGTTATAGAACACCCAAAGCAATGCCTTACTGACATTTCAATGATAGGTTGACTTGATAAGTTCATTTTCATTTGAAATGCTGCCAGAATTAGTCTAATTCCCATGCTATTAGCAATGCAGCCACACCCAGAGTGAATATTCAGACTTACCTGCCTAGAGAGCGTAATGTTGTTTCCTGACACTTTCGACAAAGATAAAACCTTCCCAGAGACAGTGATCTAATTCTGAGCTTCTCCTCCTGGAGTATAGTACTCTCACAAGGATAGGAAGATGGTAAGGAAATGTTTGAAGTCAGAGAATTAACATAATCATCTGCAAAACCCTAATTTTACCCAATGGTAATACATAATAAACATTTTTTATATGAATGAAACAAGTAGATATGTTATGGATTAGCTAGATATTTACACATTTTTCCTGCAAAATGGAATGGAGAGCTTCACTTTTTCTAAATTGCTTTCCTGTTTTCCCTTCGTCTCTCTCTCTCTCCTTCACCACTTTCTCTTCCCTTTTCCTCCCTCTCTGTGAAGAAGTACATCATTGAAAAAGTTTGAGAACTAATATAATAAAAGAACCGCTTGGTTTTTGTTTTGTCTGGGATTTAAATTCTAAGTCTGTCATTTATTAAGGGATCTTTAGCAAAGTATTTAACCCCTTAGGCCTGTTTTCTTACCTGTAAAGTGATATTTATCTCTTAGAATGATAGTAAAAATTAAATAAGAAGGCATCTGTAAATTATCTGATGTATGGTTGGATCTTAAACAAATATTAATCCTGCCTATTCACCTATCGTTTCCTTCCTTGTGTTCCATATTTCCAGTATTCTCATCTTGTACAACAATCAAATTTAAAGTAAATAGCAAATAAGATATAAGGTAGTAGGCTTCAGATAAGATATAGTAATCAATTTGTAGTATATAAAAGCTATTTAAATAGTTAACTAGATCAGAGGGAAAAAATTGCTCTTAAAATATTATAGTTATCATTTTACCATCTTGGTGTAATTGTTTTCTGAAGGTATGCTGATAACTTGACTTAATTGACATCTATAAGAAACCTGAATATAGTGCATACCCTAATCAGTGAAGTACAGGGCATACACTTCTTAGAAAGGGAGATAAGTGGTACTTCTTGAGGCATGTCAGATGTGACTATAGATAACTATATGATAACAGATAATGAAGCATAGTCTTCTTTTGGAGTGACAATGCTAAAGAATAATTCATCTAAATATTTACAATGTGAAATAATGGTTGTCTTTTTTAAAAACCTGCTTTTATTAGTTTGGGAACCCGTTGTTTGAATCTGCTTGGTTTCCAGCAGTTTATGGGAGATGATGATATGACATCAGACTTAGTTAATGAAGGAAAAGAATTAATCAGAAAAGGTAAGATTTGTCTTTTAAAATAAATGAAGGGAAAATACTAAATGCTAAGACTCAGCATACAAAATTAATATTTGTATAGTTTGTGAATAATTTTTAATCTATCCTAAGAAATTATCAATTAATGCAAATTTATAGCTAAAAATGTACATGTAGCCTTCCTAGCAAAAATAATTTGAAAACATAAATAATTGTTTTATCTGTCTTTAAGAAATTCTGAAGCTTAAATTATTAGTATGTCTGCAGCTAGATAACACCCTTGTTTGGTCTTGGAATCATTTTCATGTTTACCTTGAAACATAATTGCCAAACTCTGTACAGTTATAAAGCTCATTAATTTAAAGAATCATCAGTTTGATACTGCATGGGAAATCATTCAAGCAAAGGCTACTTTTTTAGAATGTGATGATCATTAACAGCCTGTTACAATGCATGGCACTCTGGTAGAATCAAATCACAAAACTGAGTGTATTAAATTTACTGATGTTCAAAGTGATGGTAGCATGGAGGGAAAAAAAGTTGACTTTTGGGACGTTGGTTCTTAGACATTCTCCCCACTTGAATCTGGGGCTTTTGTGTGATTATGGGTTGAATGTAAGCCAAAATATATTGCAGCTCCAAAGTAAGTTAGTGTAGCCTTCACATGCTCTCCTATTAGACCTCATATGGCATAGCACATCCAGTCCTGGGTAAGATTTTTAAGAATAAGACTGATAAATTAGAAGGTATTTAGAGAAGGACAGCTAGAATTATGAGTCTGTAGAGCATATCCTGTGGGAAAAAAGTGAAAACATCATGTTTGTAACCTAAAGAGAGTAACAAAGAAAACCACTCCTACAGAAAGAAGAGAAATATGAACTTAACTTAGAAGATAGGAATGAAAGAGAATAGAATTTACAGAGAAACAAATTTCAGGTCATTGTGAGAAAGAACTCTTTGTTCACTAAAGTTATTTAAACAGAGACTACAGGGCCATCTGCAAGAAAAATACAGAAGGCATTCACTATTGAGTGAGGTAACCTCTCAAATTCTTTCCAGCAATAACGTATAACATTTGATTTTGTGATAATTTAAAAGAAATATCAGTCATAGCCCAATATCTTTACTTCAGTTACACTATGTCTAATTAAACCATGTTATGCCATATTTGAGATCATTTTTCTGTCTTTAGAGAAGAGAAAAAGGCAAAGGCAAGAAGAAGGCGAAAATCGAAGAAGAGTAAGTACAGTATTAATTTCTGTAATCTGAAGATTAATTTGAAATATTTCTTAAGAATCTTACTAATTTGGAATAATTAGCTAAAGACAAAAAAAAAGTGGGAAAATGTTATAAGATATTTTTAAAGAAAGGGAATTTTAATACTTTCAGGTATATACACTAAGTATCCTGACAGACCTGTTCTAAAAGTCATTAGTAATACATTACTTCATGTTTGGCATTGAGCAGCTTCTTGCCTAAAGTAGGTGCTCCATGAATATTTGTTGAATGAATGAATAAATAAATTTGTGTGTTCTTGCTATTAAAGTGGTTTTAATTGCTTTAAAATTGTTTCTCTTTTTTTTGGTGCTGTGATACTAATTTTATTCCTCCTTAATTTTTCTTTAAGCCTCCATTTTCTGAGGCAAACTAACCTCCTAGAAAGTGAAAAGGCAAAAAATGAGTAAAATCTAATTATAATTACCACATATTTTTAACAAATAGGTGTATATACTGGCAAAGCAAAGACTAACTAGTAGTTGTCTTTGTGTATCTTCATATATGTGTATCTTATTTATTTTAGAAGGCAGAACTAGAACCAAAGAGTAGAAGTTACTAGAGATAGATTTTTCTTCTCTATGAGAATTTCTAAATTACACGATTTACCAGAATTGCAATAGGCTTCTCAGACATAGAAAATTACATGCTATCTAGTCAGAGAGCCAAAAAGCATCTGGCAAGGATATTTTAGAATGAGACCCTGCACTGCATGGAAAGTTGCATTAGGTGACTTCTAATGTCCCTTTCAATTCGAAGAATTTAATGAGTAGAATCCAGTTAATATGGTTTTACTACATTTAAGATGACTCACAGTGCCGCGTGAGTCATAGACTAATTATGTTTGTATACAGCTTTAGCTGTTGACTTTTTAGCTCTCTAATATTTGTAGTTTATTTGAGTGAAAAAAAATTTTGTTAACATCTATTAGTCATTATGGGTTCTTATAACTTTTGCATGGTCTAAGTAAGCTTGTAGTAACATTGTTTTACATTTTAGATAGATGAATAACAATCAAAGTTAGCAAAAATGTCTCTGTCATTTGTAGAAGTTAAAATTTATAGAGACTGTGACTTCAATAAATCATATAAAAATAAAAACATTGACATATGATTATAATTATATTGATTACTAATGAATTTCTGATGAAAATAAATTATATTACATTGCATATGTAATCTCTTGACATTAATGGATTATTTTCTGTTCTCTTATTATGTTCTCTTATTGTATATTTATTTTCGCTTCTTTTCTAGGAATGGAAAGAACGTTATGGACACAATAGAGAAGATTCCACTAGGAACAGAAATATTCATACTGACCCCAAAGAGTCAAACTTCTCAGATGTTAATACCAACCGTTGTAAGTAGTTTATCTTCTAGTTGACTTGGAAATTGTTTCTTTATGCTTGCTTGCATAAAGATTGAGTGTTAGAATACTCATCCAGAAATGCCTTTGTAGAATTATGAATGTGTATTTGCAGTGACTTTTTTTTTTTTTCCTCGCATTCCTCAGTATATAGAAGGAAGGGGAAGCTCAAATATGTACTCTGGTAGGGAAACGAGAAACTGGGGCATCAAATAAATAGTTTTAAGTATACTAACCCTAAATAATGTAAGCACTTATCCCAGGTATGTTCTAGGCAGGTGTTTATTTCTACTATTTACCTTGATGATTTTCTTTCCTATTAATTGATGTAGGTTATTTGATCATTTTTATAATAATTTATTGACTGACCCCTATAAGTTAGGCATATTCCCAGGTATACAGCAATACAAAGAAGGTATGCTTCTTGTCCTCAGGATGCTCATAATTGAGTGAGGGACTGATACCAGACAGAAGCCATCTGCCACCAGGTTGGGTTTGGAAACCTTCCTGTGTCACTGACCCACACTGACATGAGGCAGAAGCTATTTAGGAGGTGCTAGGAAACCAACTTTTCCTAGAACCTTGAGCTGAATAGAAGAAAGAGGTTGTTTCTGGAGAGATGTAAGATTGCCGAGGCTTCAGTGCACAGAGGATGGAGGAGAAAAACTGAGCACTCTCACCCACTCAGCTGCAAGTTTCGCACTGAGTACCAAGCAATAGTAGTCAATTGTTGGAGGAGGAATAGAAACATGGAGAAGACTCCCTCTGTTTCATATCCATATCCATGCAGGAACTACTGAAATCTGAGAGTGGAAAAAGAATTCTGAGAGAAACCATCTGACACTTGAGGCCCTACTAAGTACAAGGTCATAGGATTTCATTACTAGAGAAATGTGAAGTCTGTAGGGACTTAGGGAAACTAAAGCAACAACCAAA
The DNA here is from genome assembly GCF_003255815.1 of Theropithecus gelada. Classification (NCBI taxonomy): domain Eukaryota; kingdom Metazoa; phylum Chordata; class Mammalia; order Primates; family Cercopithecidae; genus Theropithecus; species Theropithecus gelada. Next base: position 35,688,487 of record NC_037673.1, on the reverse strand, counting down.
TCCAAACTCAGATCAACTATAGGTTGAGTGCAGACCTCAACAGTGATGATCTAATGGAAGAGGTGTGCCCATTCCGGGCATAAAACTATGATTTCTTTCCATCTTTTCCTTCTTTTACACATAATGTCTGGCTTTTAACCCAAAATTATGAGATATACAAGAAAGTAAAATAATATAAGCCATTTTCAAAACATAAAATAGTGAATATACCAGACCCAGAGGTGGCTCAAATGTTGAAATTATCAGACAGTGCAGTGACTTTAAAGTAACCTATTGGTATGTTAAATGATCTGATGGAAAGCTTGGACAATGTGCATGAACAGATAGGATAGAATTTCACCGGAGAGATGGAAACTATACAAAAGAGCTAAATAGAAATATTAAAAATATTTTAATTAGGCTGTGTATGATATTGTAGATTTCTCATGACAGCTCTGATGGAAGGATGCACACCTGATGCAGAAGGAATTCAGCTTGGGGAATGGAAAAAGAGGGCCTATCTTAGGAAAGAGTTTTTATAATGAAGAAATATTTCTGTAATAAGGACATGTTTAGCTGAGTATTTAAGAATGAATAGTACTTAGCCAGGTGAAGGGTATTTTAATTAGAAGGGAGACTAAGTGCGGGACATTGTGGCATGAGAGAACCTTTGGGAAAATGTATGTTTTTCTCTGTAACTAAAGCCTAAGCATGGTGAGGCTAATAAGAGAGGGGGCCACAGAGGTAGTTGAGGAACAGATATTGTCATTCTCCAGTGTTTGGATTTGGGGCCAGGCACTGTGGCTCATGCCTGTGAGGCTGAGGTGGGTGGATCACCTGAGGTTAGGAGTTCGAGGCCAACATGGTGAAACGCCGTCTCTACTAAAAATACAAAAAGTAGCTGGGCATGGTGGTACGCACCTGTAATCCCAGCTACTCAGGAGGCTGAAATGGGAGAATTGCTTGAACCCAGGAGGCGGAAGTTGTAGTGAGCCAAGATCATGTCACTGAACTCCAACCTGGGCAACAGAGCAAGACTCCATCTCAAAAACAAAAGAAAAAAAAGTTTGGATTTTGACCTAAAGGTAAGGTTTCAATCTGGGAAGAAGTATGATAAGATTTTTGGTTTAGAAAGATGAATTTAATGGCAGTATAAAGCATAATTCTTAGGGAAGTGAGATATAGAAACCATTTCAGAGACTGTTGGGTAATGCAGTCAAGAAATAATTAGGGCCTAAAATAAGGCAGTTGTCTTGGAGATGAAAAGAAAAGGATTTATTTGAAGGACTTTACGGTAGAATAAATAGGAAAGGGCTGAAGCTTTAGTTAAAACTGGGAAATAGGATTCTGTAAAGGGATTTGGACGCTTGCTTACCACAGAGTAGAAGGAAGTTTACAGAATGGAAAAATCTGGCAAGACAGGAGAATGCTTAAGAGAGGAGAAATCACAAAGCCATAGGATGATGAATTAGAGAGAATCTAGCATGTATTGGGCAATTGCAATTTGCTGAATGAGTGACAGAAAAGATGAAGAGACTTGCATTTAGGACAAAGTCCAAGCTTACAAAAATGTAAATATGATATAATTGGCTTGCATTAAGTTTTCAGAAAGAACTATATCATAAAGCTGTTGTAAATTTACTTGGACTCCTCTGAACAACATTGTGAAAATTTGGTTTGTTTATAAAGAAATCCCTCTCCACATAGAGAAAGGAAAGTTAGTTTTCTTTATCTACTGTCTGGTATGATAATCATTAGCCACATGCAGCTATTGAGCACTTGGAACATGTTGAAATGATAATATTTTGGATATATTGTGTTTAAATGTATTAAAATTAATTTCACTTGTTTCTTTTTACTTTTTAATATAGCTACTAGAAAATTTCTAATTAAATATCGGCTTGCATTCTCTTTCTATTGGCTAGTGCTACCCATACTCTTGCCTTACGGTAAAAAGACTCACACCTTTTTTAAGAGTTTGAGCTGATTACACCTTAAAGTCCTAGCCAAGAAGTGAGGTTTACTGTAAAACTAACTCAAACTACTTTTGTTAATGAACAGTTTCACCATTGTGATACCGTAGTTAAATGTTAATTCTGAGTTACACTAATGAAATGTTTGCACTGTATCTGCTTCTGAGCTTAGAGAGCTTCTTAGCTAACTACAAGGCTAGAGAACTTTTCCTTGCTATATTCTATTATACTGCTTATAATTTTAATCTGATTTTAAGGAACCATGTAGTTATCTTTTCTTATGTTCTTTATCTTCACAATGAAAATTCAGATTCCTTGGAATTTTGATTTTTCTTTCTGTACCTCCATAGACTGTGACCCATAAATTAATAGACAATAGGGAAGTAGACATTTTTTCCCACTTCCTTTGCAGCTGCATTCAAATATACCAGGGCTAATAACAGGACTGAAAGGGACCGGATAGAACTTCTCCAAGATGCAGAACCTTTGGATTTTAATGCAGAAACATTCACTGATGATCCTCTTGAATCTGAATCAGGAAGGTAAGTTCTGGATGTGACATTTTAGCTGTAGCATTCCTCTACAATTTTAATAATACATTGACTTGACAAGGTTGAAAATAAGTAAGTAAAGGTAAAAGTAAACAAGTGATAAGTAAAGGAAAATGTTCATTTTCACTAATAATAAAAAATGAAGTAACTTTTGATACCTTTTTAGACTTTCTAATGCTTTTATATTTTTAAAATTATATCATCCAGTAATGGTAACTAAAATTGTTATCTTCATACAATACTAGTGGAATTATAAATAAGAAAGAATAATTGAAATATATAGCAAAGGATCACAACAATATTTATATGCCTGTTTCTGATTGTCCCATTTGTGAAATTTATCATATTTAGTAACTGCTGCATAGGAGTGTCTAGATGCCAGACACTATTCTAAGCCCTTTAACAAAAATATTGTAATTGTATGGTTGCAAATTCAGTTGAATTTAAATCCAGAGAGGCTCAGTAAGCTGCCTAGAGTCACACAACTTGTAAATGGCAAGTTAGGCATTCAAATTCCAGTATTCTGGCTAAAGTCTGTACTTTTAGCCATTATCCTATGAGGACATAATTAAATAAAAGCAAAATATCATGTGCACAGAAATGTTTACTACAGTATTGCCTCTATGCAGTAAAAACCTAGGTTATATTTATATGCATCAATTGAGAGTGGTTATTGAATTGATTAATCTCCCAGATGTGTCTTACATCCCCCGCCCCTTCTTTTTACATCTCTCACTCTGTCATGCATATATACTAGGGTCTAAAACAGTTGCTGGTTGATTTATAATTAAGTCCTTTTGGATAATATACTTGGAGGGTGAGTTTCTGCTTTCAGCTACTGACTAGATTTTACAATACTTACAAATTATGTGGCCACCCCCTTTTAATGTATTCTTGTTTTCTTCTTTTCCTTTATTATTTTTGATGCCTCAGATCATTTCTTTATGTTCCCTTTTTAGGTATCAGCCTGGTGGACGATATCTCTCGATGTCTCGCAGTGATATATTTAATGATGTTTAAAGTCTGAAAAAGTTTGTGGGACCACTAACCAAGGTCAACACATCAGTTCAGTCTTGATGAACATCTGTGTACCCTAGAATTTCCTCTATACTCAGTGAAAAGTGTCAAGATAACAAAAAAGACACTGAGAATTAATTATATCTTAGGATTAATAGTTTAATGTGCATTGAATAGAGTATCACCTTTTCCAACAAGATTTATTACATATCATTTCCTAAGCATCTGCCTTAGAAGTACAGTTACAGTGGAAGGATTTTAAAAAAGATCAACATATGTTAAGAACATGCAGTTCAGTTTGTTTCAGATTAATTTTTTTTTCAGGAGAGTTATTTTAAAGATTCAAGGAAGCCATAAGTCATACTAAATAACATTATATACAGTTTGATTATTGTGACTTACGTTTTGTTACTTCTAAAAAATATATTCAACCTGTATTTCCCAAAGAAATGTAAGTGAATGGAGACCTCAAATAATAACTGTATTCATAAAACTCATGTCTTAAAACAAGGCTTACTTCTAGACATAACTGAATGTAAAAAGTGCTTTTTCAAATCTGTTTGCAAACTAGTGGGGATTTTTGCATGTATAAGATTAAGATTATACTTCAACTGATGCGTGTCTGTGTATTTAGCATGTGTACTGTAATCAGGTGATAATAGTATTCCTTCAGTCTTTGTAGTAACTGGATTTTTTTATGCTTCTGGTATTGCTTTATAAAAGATTTTCATTTCAGAAAACTATGTTCACATTTATCATTTAACCTATTGATTTAAATGTTGATCATGCCATTCAAGGATAAATCCTAGGCGTTAATGGAAAATAGTGTTTTTTTCTTTTTAGTAGTCAAAGAATCCAACAAAATCCTTTAATATTTAAAGGTACCTGTTCATACTTTTTGAGAAAAAAATTGGTTATTCAAAGGTAAAAAGTGAGTCAATTTACTGTTATTACTGATACATTGTGATTTATAGAAAACCAAACTATATTAGAATGGAAATGTGTAATAACTTGTTGGTTAAACATTCTTACTAAATAGATTGTTTTAACCTTTGTGTTTAAGCTAAATTTATGTATTATATTTTAAAGCACTAGTGTTTTATTGAAAAGTGAACATATTTGATCGCAGCATGCTTGCAGAGAGTTTTCTTATGTCCCTAGAATATTTGCAACTCTTACTGAATCCATGCTACATTGGGTGACCATACTTCAGCTTGCCTAATACAGTCTCAGTATAACACCTCGTATCCTGTTTATTACTAGTGATTACTTTCACCCTCAAGTATCCCAGTTTGAAAATGAATTATATGGTTCCCCTAACTTGAAGTTAATCTTTCCCCAAGACATAAATTTAAATTTTTTTTTCTTTTTAATGAATATTATCATGTAAGTTTTTTAAAAACACAGCTCTATGCAGATATTGAAAGGAATAGAGCATCATCTTCATTATCTGAAAATTTTGATCTTTGGGTTTTTACGATCTTTGAGATTAGATTCTTTTTAAAATAATTATCAGTGGATAGACTTGCTCTGAATTGAAGGTCATATAGACTACACTGAAGAACACATACGTACAGTCTTTTCATGTGAAGTGTGACCAGAGAGCAATAAGCCAGGAGCAGAGATACTTTGATGCTCTTTGTAATTTCATGATTGACTAATTGAATACCTTGGGCAAATCACGTAGCTCTTCAGTGCCTCAAGTGCTTCATTTTGCACCTTCATTTGCAGAGTGCAGATGATACTTGCTATTTACCAGCTGATCTACCTTACAAAGCTATTGTGAGGAAGTTGAGTTGGTGTTTACTTACTGGAGTTTATAACTGTGCTATTTTTCCTAGTGATACTTGAAGGTATTGGATGGGGAAAATGGTCATCCAAGAAAGGGGTCCAGTTTCTTCTTATTACAGAAAAGCTTACAAGTCCCTAAAGCAAAAATGCTTTTTGGACTAATTCATCAAAAGTCCTGTGAAACTAGTGTTGTTTTATTTAGTCTTTGGGTTTACTTTGAAATAATTTCTTAAATATAATGTTTCTCTTCAGGTTTTGTAATGAAATTAAAATGCTGTTGTTGAAACAGAAGCAGAAAAGAAAAGAAATTCGCCAATTACTTTTATAACTAACGTTTATAATGCCCTAAGATAAATTGGTAGGAATGTATAAGGTAATGTTACCACTTTTCTTTAGTATTAAATTTTTTATGGTTATAATAATTGAAGTATATACATGCATACACTTCACAAACAGTATAGATTCCTTTATGACTTTCAAGCTATATTTAAAATAATATTTGGTTGTTTCAGTGATTCAGAGTATTCAACTTTTTAAGCAGAATTTGTCTTACAGAATGTTATTTACAATCATATAAAAATGTTATTTTGTTGGATAAATTTGAGTTCAGAAGGCAATGACTTGACCCGGAAGACTGAGTTTATTGCTGGGGAACCAAGTTAATATTTGTCAAACCACCTTGTGTAAAAAACTGTAGTGGTACAAGTTTTCTCTTTCGAGAAGCTTACTGAAATATAATGACATCTACTGCAAAATAGGACTACTAAATGCACATACTTTACATGCAAAGTACATTTCTTAAAGAATTATTTCTGGTAATTTTTGATGACTTTGTTACTTGATAGTAAGTATTTGTTTAAAAATTTCCAAATTATTATTTAAATTGTTGTTAGGTAAGAATATTCAGTAAGCCAGTAATTCAGAATAACTATTTCAGAAAATAATAACAATCTATTAATGTAATGAATCACCTCTAAATTACTTATTAACTTCTTTTACAACATAAATAACTTGTTATCAATAGAACATTTTTGTAAAAAACAAAAGAAAGTATAAGTTTAATTATTAAAATTTGCTCTCTTACCAAATGAATACAAGGGCTTTTGAATAATCTCATTGCATAAGAGGCACTCATTTCACAAAAATGGTAAGAACTAAATCAAAAGATTCAAGGATTTTCCCTCTATAAAGAATCAGAAAATTTGACAATCCAGAAATTCAAAAAAACATTCTGCCAGTTGACTTTTTTGGACTACTATTTGATTAGATGATCGGTTCTGAAATTAAACTGGATGTATGCCCAAATTAAATTAGCATAGGAATGTGTGTGGTTTTTTTTTAAAGTATATTTTAGCATATTAATAGAGAAATTTAATTTACGTTCAGTTACAAACCTCATTCTTTATAGCATTAATAGGTTTAGGGAATGTTCTTGATGGTGTGCTGATTACCATATTAGAGAAAAAATAAACTCCCCATATTATAATTCACTTGTTTAATAAGGTGAGTTTCTTACTTGTGATTTGAGTGGACCATGCCTAAAAATTACAAGTATATTTGCGCTAAGCAAAAAAATATGTCCCTGAAAAATCTTAGCATACTTGAATCATAAAATGTAATGGATTGTATTAAATTCTGAATGTTAAGAAGTAAGTGGATTTAGGATTTTGTCTTTCTTTTCTTATGTCTTCTCTCATTCCTTTATACCTTTCTTCCTTTCTGAGGCCTATGTTTATATAGTATGACTTTTAATCTGCTGAAAGATTTTCCTTCTGTTTTGTGTACAGAGTTGTTTTTGATGAGTAGTACACTTAGAAGGAACCAGTCTGACTACAAATCCCACTACTTGAAATAGCAATATTGTACCTAAAGTAGTCAAATAGATTTTGCTAGACAACTAAGCAACATCTGAATACAAATGTAAAGTATGCTGGCTCAGTGTATCTTTTAGGTCACTAACTTGGACACATCAGTAAATAAATTATTTTCAGTGTAATATTTTTACATAAAAATAGATTTCCCCCCAAAATTTAGGATTTATTTAGATTATTGAGACATCTTTTTATGAAAAGGAATTAATAAATAACATACATCATCAAAACTTTTCTTAGGAGAGTTGAAACAACAGAAGAAGGTTACAGAAGGCCTTCTAAAATATGAATTCCCATCTGTATGAGGTACTTCTTTCCAACTCAGTAACTTTTTGCCCAGAGACTTGGAAGACCAGACAATGTTTTCTTTCCCCTTTCCCGACTCCTGGAGATCAGGCGCTAGGAGCCATTTCCTCCAGTAGGGCAGGCCGTAGTTCTGCTCTGTCTTACTTCCCACTGTAGCAGGAACATGTCCACTCCTCTGATTCCTTCCGTACCCAACCTGGTTTAACTAAAATTTTATTTCTATTTTCAAAAGATTGGTCCATTGAGATCAATTGAGGGCTTACTGTAATTTTTAAATCTGTTAATAAAGCAAGAATATTGGCATGTTCCTCTTCTCATCAATATCCTAAAAGATGTTTGCTTTTTACACACTCCTTGGGAAAAATTAACCTTTTTTCACTGAAAATATTTCCTTTTGTGATTATCTTGATCTCAAATTTTGTGAAAGAATTTTACTGTACTTAGTTCAAAAGAGTAGAAAGAATGATTTACTATTGCAGACATATGTAGGGTAAAATAATTTATTTAAACTGCAACACCATTTAGAGTTGATATTGACATAAATGTTATTAGCCAACTAATTTGGAACTGTATGTCTCAACAATGCTGGCAAGTATCTTCCCTGCTTAGTATACCAAGTTGTAGGGGAGAAACTGTATTTATTTTTTAAAAGCAATCCAATGGATTTGTTTTTGTTCATATTTTGAAAACAAGTTGTAGGATTTTTCTTATTTTAGAAGGTAGAAAATATGTGGACCTGTGTTTTAAATCACTATAATATGTATTTATAAATTGTAACATTGAATGATACAACAGAGCTCTAATATTGATGTTCTCACTTTCTGATATTTAATTTTTATAAATGCTTTTGTAAGTAACTAATTGTAGTATTGCTTTTAAATAGTTTTAAAATCTATCTCAAATAAGTTCTGCCCAGACCTATTTCCTTAGGACAGTATTCTAAAGTTCAGTAGTCCAGTGTGAGCTTGAAATACTCCTACATCCCTTCAGTGATTTTTTTACATATACCAATACGCAGGCAAATAATTAATATACCAAAAACCTAATTTCTGCATTGCATTAATAAAATACTTGTTATTTTGCCTTTATCTAATTCAGTTGATTAGGTGAAATAGAAAATCTTTTCAAATGTGCATATGATCATAATTTTTCAAAATGTTACTGTGGTCATTTTTGGTGCATGATGCCAAATTTATCTTTAGTCAGCCATTGCTACCTGATATGTAATGACAAATGTTTTATTGTCTGATCATTGGGTTGTAAATTAAACTACCTTTTTCTCTGTAGATTCTCACTACATTTTCAAATGTGTATTTGGAAAAAGCTGCAAAGTGCTACCTATAAGCAAATTAGTAACTTTGGCCTTATCTATGCATAGTGTTCTCTCAGTTTGGTTTTGATAAATTCATTGACTTGAAGTTCCTTTGTAGTATTTTAATTTATTGTGATGTAATGAATTTTTTGAAATGTTCATTTGATTAGCTGTTAAAATATAGGAAAGAATGTAGCTTTGCATGAAATAAACTACATTTCTACAAGTTAATAAGAATTTTGCTGATTATTTGTATATTTTACTTAATTTGAGATTAACATTCTTTTAAGTAGATTCAGGCGTTCTTTGTTCCCTATCAATGTATTAGCAAATATGACAAAATAAATGTTTTAAAATAAATATGTGTACTTTAGTTTCCACATTACTTTTTCTTATGTTTAAAAGTAATTATAGGCCAGGCGTGGTGGCTCACGCCTGTAATCCCAGCACTTTGGGAGGTCGAGGCAGGCGGATCACGAGGTCAGGAGATCGAGACTACCCTGGCGAACACAGTGAAACCCTGTCTCTACTAAAAATACAAAAAAGTTAGCCAGGCGTGGTGGTGGGCACCTATAGTCCTAGCTACTCAGGAGGCTGAGGCAGGAGAATGGCTTGAACCCAGGAGTTGGAGCTTGCAGTGAGCAAAGATCACGCCATTGTACTCCAGCCTGGGTGACAGAGCGAGACTCTGTCTCAAAAAAAAAAAAAGTGTGTATGTATTGAAACATATTGTACCCCATAAATACGGACACTTATGTATCAATTTAAAACAAAAACTTATTTTAAAAATTTTTAAAAAGAGAAGTAACCCCCTCACTACAAAATGCTTAAAGAAAATTAGATCAGAAACCAATGAAACTGAAAATGGGAGAATAGCAGAGAAAATCAACAACACCAAAAGCTGGGACTTTAAAAAAAAAAAGATCAATAAATTTGATGAAAAAAAAATTTTTTTTTTTTGAGACAGAGTCTTGCTCTGTCACCCAGGCTGGAGTGCAGTGGCGCAATCTCAGCTCACTGCAAGCTCCGCCTCCGGGGTTCACACCATTCTCCTGCCTCAGCCTCCTGAGTAGCTGGAACTACCGGCACCCACCACTACGCCCAGCAACCTTTTTTTTTTTTTTTTTTTGTATTTTTAGTAGAGATGAGGTTTCACTGTGCTCTCGATCTCCTGACCTCGTGATCCTCCAGCCTCGGCCTCCCAAAGTGCTGGAATTACAGGTGTGAGCCACCGCACCTGGCCAAATTTGATGAAATTTTAACCAGGCTAACCAAGAAGACAGAGTAGGCTGCTTTCCTGTATACCAAGAATGAACAATTGGAATTTGAAAATTGACAAATGGGATCTCATTAAACTAAAGAGCTTCTGCACAGCAAAAGAAACTACCATCAGAGTGAACAGGCAACCTACAGAATGGGAGAAAATTTTTGCAATCTACTCATCTGACAAAGGGCTAATATCCAGAACCTACAAAGAACTCAAACAAATTTACAAGAAAAAAACAAACAACCCCATCAAAAAGTGAGCAAAGGATATGAACAGACATTTCTCAAAAGAAGACATTCATACAGCCAACAAACACATGAAAAAATGCTCATCATCACTGGCCATCAGAGAAATGCAAATCAAAACCACAATGAGATACCATCTCACACCAGCTAGAATGGCAATCATTAAAAAGTCAGGAAACAACAGGTGCTGGAGAGGATGTGGAGAAATAGGAACACTTTTACACTGTTGGTGGGACTGTAAACTAGTTCAACCATTATGGAAAACAGTATGGCGATTCCTCAAGGATCTAGAACTAGATGTACCATATGACCCAGCCATCCCATTACTGGGTATATACCCAAAGGATTATAAATTATGCTGCTATAAAGACACATGCACACGTATGTTTATTGCGGCACTATTCACAATAGCTAAGACTTGGAATCAACCCAAATGTCCATCAGTGACAGATTGGATTAAGAAAATGTGGCACATATACACCATGGAATACTATGCAGCCATAAAAAAGGATGAGTTTGTGTCCTTTGTAGGGACATGGATGCAGCTGGAATCCATCATTCTTAGCAAACTATCACAAGAACAGAAAACCAAACACCGCATGTTCTCACTCATAGGTGGGAACTGAACAATGAGATCACTTGGACTCAGGAAGGGGAACATCACACACCGGGGCCTATCATGGGGAGGGGGGAGGGGGGAGGGATTGCATTGGGAGTTATACCTGATGTAAATGACGAGTTGATGGGTGCAGCACAGCACCATGGCACAAGTATACATATGTAACAAACCTGCACGTTATGCACATGTACCCTACAACTTACAGTATAATAATAATAAATAAATTTAAAAAAAAAATTCCATATATAGGTGAGATTATACCATAAAAAAAAAAAAAAAAAAAACACTATTTACATTGGTCTTAGCTAATAGAGTAAGAGAAGAAAGGGAATAAAAAGTGTACAGATTCTTTTTTGTTCACAGATGACATAATTGTCTATGTAGAAAGTCCAAAAAAAATGACAGAATAACTCCTAGACTAATAAGCAATTATAGGCCGGGTGTGGTGGCTCATGCCTGTAATCCCAGCACTTTGGGAGGCCAAGGAGGGCAGATCACGAGGTCAAGAGATCAAGACCATCCTGGCTAACAATGAAACCCCATCTCTACTAAAAATACAAAAACTTAGCCAGCTGTAGTGGCAGGTGCCTGTAGTCCCAGCAACTTGGGAGGCTGAGGCTGGAGAATGGCGTGAACCCAGGAGGCGGAGCTTGCAGAGCTGAGATCGCGCCACTGCACTCCAGTCTGGGTGACAGAGTGAGACTCTGTCTCAAAAAATTAAAAAATAAGCAAGTATAGCAAGGCTACAAGAAACAAGGTTAATATACAAAAGTCAATAGCAGCAATGGACAAGTGGAATTTGAAATTTAAAACACAATAACCTCTATATTGGCATCCACAAAAATGAAATACTTAGGTATAAATCTAATGAAATTTATATGAGATCTGTATGATGGAAACTACAACTGATGAAAGAAATCAAAAAACTAAATGGAGAAATAGCCCATGTTCATGGATAGGAAAACTCAACATGTCAGTTCTTCCCAAATTGATCTATAGGTTCAATGTAATTCCATTTAAAATCTCAGCAAGTTATTTTGTGGATATTGACAAGCTGATTCCAAAATTTATATAGACAGGCAAAAGACCAGAAGAGCCAACACAACATTGAAGAACAAAGTCAGGACTAACACTACTCAATTTTAAGTCTTACTATAAAGCTCCACTCCAGTAGTTAAGGCATTGTGGTGTTGGTGAAAGAATAAACAGATCAATGGACCAGAATAGAGAGCCCAGAAACAGACCCATATAAATTTAGTCCATTGATCTTCAACAAGGGAACAAAAACAATTCAATGGAGATAGACTTTTTAACAAATGGTCCTGGGACATTCACATTCAAAGAGATAAGTGTAACCTTTCGCAAAAATTAATTCAAAGCTGATCATAGACATAAAAGTAAAACACAAAACTATAAAACTTCTAGAAAATAGCATAAGAGAAAATCTAAGTGATCTTGGGTTTGGCAATGAGTTTTTAGATAGAGCACCAAAATCACAAATCATGGAAGAAAAACTGGAAGCTGGATGTCATTAAAATTAAAACTTCTGCTCCACAAAAGATACCGTTAAGAGAATAAAAAGCTAAAAAGCCAAGCCACAGACTGAGAAAAATATTTGCAAAATGTAGGTATCTTATACAAGATTTATATCCAAAATATACAAAAGAACCCTTTAAACTCAAAGATAAACCCAATTAAAAAGTGGGCAAAGGATCTAAACAGACACCTTACAAGATATACAGATGGCAAATAAGCATATGTAAAGATGCTTAGTGGACTGCATCATAAGGGCATTGTAAATTAAAACAACAATAAAATACCACTTACTACAATGGCTAAAATCCAAAACACTAAATAACACCAAATGCTGGCAAGGGTGTGGAGCAACAGATACTGTCATTCATTGCCAGCCACTTTGGAAGACAGTTTAACAGTTTCTTACAAAGCCAACATGCTCTTTCCACATGATTCAGCAATCAAGTTCATAGGTATTTACCCAAATGAATGGAAAACTTACGTCCACACAGAAACCTGCACACAAATGTTTATAACAGTTATATTCATAATTGCCCCAAACTGGAAACAACCAAGATGTCCTTCAGCAGGGGAATAAATAAGCAAACTGTTGTACATCCATAAAATGGAATATTATTCAACCTCATAAAACTATCAAACCATAAGAAGACAAGGAGGAATATTGAATGCTTATTAATAAGTGAAAAAAGCCAGTCTATACACTGTTTGATTCCAACTATATGACATTCTGAAAAAGGCAAAGCAATGGAAGCAATAAAAAGATCAGAGTTCCAGTGGTGGTGGGGTGGGAGAGAAGGGATACATCGATGGAGCTTGAGATATTTAGGGCAGTGAAATTATTCTCTACTGATACTGTAATGGTAGATGTGTGATGTCACACATTAGTTAAAACCCACAAAATTTTACAAAGCATGAACCCTAATGTAAATTGTGTGCTTTAGTTAGTGTATCAATATCAGCTTATTATCAGCTTATCAATAGTAACAAATATACTAGTGCAAGATGTTAATAGGGAAACAGGTGGGGGTTCTCTGAACTTTCTGTTCAATTTTTTTGTAAACCTAAAACTGGTCTAAAAAATAGCCTGGGCCAGGTGTAGCGGCTCATGCTTGTAATCTCAGCACTTTAGGAAGATGGAGTGGGTGGATTGCTTGAGTTCAGGAGTTCGAGACCAGCCTGGGCCACATAGTGAGACCCTATCTCTACAAAAAAAAAAAAAAAATACAAAGTTACCCGGGCGTGGTGGTGCCTCAGCTACTTGGGAGGCTGAGGTGGGAGGATGGCTTGAGTCCGGAAGGCAGAGGTTACAGTGAGCAAAGATTGCACTCTGCACTTCAGCTTGGGTGACAGAGTGGGACCCTGTCTCGAAATTAAAAAGAATAATAATGTAAAAATCTCTTAACTTTTTAAAAAAGTAATTTTAGTGCTACCAAAATCCAATATAGGCAAACCAGATATTAACTTCCATATACATCCTTTTACATCTCTTTGAGAATAGTATAAGAAATATATAAAGTTAGTCAAAATTGTTAGATTTTGAAGCCACAAAATTCTTAGGAATTTTTTTTTTTGAAACAGAGTTTTGCTCTTGTTGCCCAGAGGCTGGAGTGCAATGGCGTCGTCTAGGCTCACTGCAACCTCTGCCTCCCAGGTTCAAGAGATTATTCTGCCTCAGCCTACCAAGTAGCTGGGGTTACAGGTGCCTGCCACCATGCCTGGCTAATTTTTCTATTTTTAGTAGAGACAAGGTTTCACCATGTTGGCCAGGTTGGTCTCAAACTCCTGATCTCATGTGATCCACCAGCTGCGGCCTCCCAAAGTTCTGGGATCACAGTTGTGAGCCACTGCACCCAGCCTAGAAAACAATTTTTAAGGGGAGGTTAGTGTAATTGTTCAGAAAGTCCTGTGGCTGAAGTGACAAAAATCAGGAGAAAATATGACTACTATTTGACCTTTACCCAACTTTCAAAAGAACATTGCTTTTCTGTCTAAAAGAAGTAAGAATAAAGTTATTTTCACAATGAAGATAGCAAACAAAAATTCCTGAAAATGGATGCATCTTTAACACACACTTAAATAGCTGAAGATATTATGTGACCTAATTAAACAAAAATAATTCTAAGAAATTTGACAAACTATATTCTTCATTCACACTTGTGGTTTTCTGACCAGAACAAAAGAAATGTTTGGTCTCTGTCAACCTGTTTCACATATCTTCTCTTGCTAAAGAAAAACACAACTCTGGCTGGTGATAGCTCAGCCAATGCCCAATAGATGCTTGTCAACATCTAATAAATTAAAATAACTTAGTACTTTGAATTCTAAGGATTATGAGACAATAAATGTGAATAGGCTAGGTTTGCTAAAGCACAACCAAGGGCTCAGTCATCTATACATCCGTAGAAACTAACAGTGCCTTTCATGAAGTATATGCTGACCAAAGGATGGTTAAAAGGTTAAAAGTGAACACAGAAGTTACAATAGTGAATATTATGGGAAAAGTCATGTTTAGTTGTATACGTATATCTTGCCCCATCCTTTTATAAAAGCCGTACATTTTATGTCTTGAAAGGACACAATGTTTTATCTTATGTTGAATTTACAGGGGAATATGATATTTAACATTAATTTTGATCAAGGTGTTTATTGAAACATTTAATATTCAGAATGAATTTGAAGACTGTAGACAAATGTCACAAGTGTGTAACCTAAAGTAGCATGAACCATAGACACAGTTTTAACCTGTTTGAAATGGTTCATAATTGATTATGGAAGTGTTTTTGTTTATTTTAATTCAGTGTATTTTCAGCTACCAAATAATTTTAGTGTTTCATTATGGGTGAGGGTTTTATAAGAATTGTGGTTTATGTCAGTGAAATATGAAATCTATCAAAACAGGCATTTTCAGAGATCTTAACTCTGGCCAATTTCACTCTGATACCTTGTTAATAAAAATAACTGAATAAATCACAAGTCTGTAGATACATCTTAAAGCTCCACTGTTCTACCTCACCTACACCCAGGTGGAGAGGACTACAGTAAGTCTTAAATCAACTTGGTAGAAGTCCAAGGGGTTCTTGGACTTTAACAGGGCCTCTCCTAAACTACATCTGAACAGTCAATCAATTTTGTAGAATAATAAGCTACAAAGAAGTATAGATATTACCCATGCTTTGTGTGTGTATGTGTGTACGTATATGTATACATAATACATATACATGCACGTACATAGTCCTTTACATGTGAACTGTTAACATTGAGATAGAACTATACTTCCACATCTTCTGGCTGGCTAGTTTACTGACTGAGCCTAGACAGAGTTTTACATCTGAGAAACAAAGCAAGAGTTGTCTCTAACGCTAGGATGAGACAAAACTGTTCTTTCTCCCTCAGTCTTGTTATTTTAGGGATAATGAACCTAAGGACATTTGCCTTTGTACACTTTCTCACCAGATTTAGGAGGTGTAACTCAAGTGGTAACACCTTGCTCACTGGAAGCAGGAGGGAGAAAGGATTAATGTCCTAATAATCAGCCTAATCAGGGAATTGTCTCCCTACCACAGCTGAAAGGTCCTGCAGGTAACTGACTCTGGCTTCTGGCCAGGCTGTTTCATTCTTACAGCATAAAGACTTGTGGACACCAAGCACCTAGCCTAAAAGACTTTCACAAAGTCCTTGGTTGGTTGGTTATTTCTTGACGATATGGAAATTGTCACAACTGATGTTTGGCTTTCCCTTGATGATGTCTTAGCTGGTTTTCTTTTCTCTCCATGAGGTATTGAAACTGACTTGGTACTTTCTTGGCTTTTTCTATTTTCTTCCTCTGCCCACCCATCTCTCCATCCCTGAGATGGGGAAATTCACGTTTCAATTAATTACTTATTTATCTTTTGAACTTCAAAAATGGTTCGCAGCCACCAAAAGATTAAACAGTTATGGCTTGCTTCTGTGGTCTCTGGACACCTGGGTTATAGAATACATAAAGTGAAGAGGGAGCAGCCTTTATTATTTACTTCTAATTTGGACACTCAATTCTCTCTCTAAATAAAACATCTCCCCATGGCCCTGGAATTTCAGTCAAATTTTTTACTTATATATTGAGGATTTGTTCACATCAATACCTTAAGCTTAGAATTTTTCAAGGGTAATGTATCTGGATATGATCAAGAAAATAGGTATGATGCCAGGTTTAACAGAAGTGATTGGTTACATACATGTTAGAATGCTGTAAGAGCAACAATGGAGCTGTGTGGAAACCTAGAAAGAAAATCTGCAGAAAGCAGTCACCCCTATGGTTGGGAAAATAAAAGTGAAGAGGTTGCAGTTACCAGATTGTAGAGCTTGAGGAAGAAACATTATGGTGCTCCAACCTCTGAGGAATGAGCATTGCCAGGCTGCTGCTGGTACCTAAGCAATGCTGTACAACCACACAAGCATCTATTTGTTCTGCTTTCTGCTGTTCAGGGCCCAGGAAATACCTACTTTTTATTCTGCAGAGGAAAGTGAACATTCAGTGTGGACTGGGAATTGTATTAGGCCTTTCTTGGATTGCTATAAAGAAATACCTGAGACTGGGTAATTTATGCAGAAAAGAGGTTTCATTGGCTCACAGTTCTGCAGGCTTTATAGGAAGCATAATGCTGGCATCTGCTTGGCTTCTGGGAAGACCTCAGGAAGCTTACAGTCATGACAGAAATCACATCACACAGTGAGAACTGGAGCAAGAAGGGAGAGGACTGCCACACACTTTTAACCCTTTGCCCGTTTGCACTGAGAATACTCAACCTGCAGCACTTGCAGCTGCAGCATGTATGCCAAGATAACTTTGCCACGAAATGTCTCACTTTTATTATTATTTTCTTATCACTCTAGTATATCGACTTTGGAAATAAAAGACATAATTATATTTAAGGAATTATGTCTCTTTTTAGTAGTGGTATTTCCACTTATAACATATAGTAATTCTTCATCTCTGAAATGTCTAATTTGAGAAAATGTAATGTTTCTATGCATGATGTTAACATCATTCTCAGACAATTGTTGGGCGAAGATTAATTTGATGAATCCAATTTTTCTGAAGTAGACAATTCTGATGATTCTGACAATTCTGATGTTAGTTCTGTTTAGAAATAACTCCAAGAACAGTTTTTATATTTTATTTTTACACTGAAAGTCAATCATATTTGCTTTAGCCTCAAAGAACATGTTTATGTAAAAGTAAATGAGTGCTGGCAGCAAGCTGCACTTTTTTTTTCCTAAACGGTTAAAGGCTTCAACAACCACATCTCTCAAGATCTCACTCACTGCTGAGAGGGCAGCACCAAGAGGATAGTGCTAAACCATTCATGATAAAGCCACCCCCAGGACACAATCATCTCCCACCTCCAGCATTGGGGATTATATTTCAATATAAGATTTGAGGGGGGACAAGTATCTAACCTACATCAAGGATGATCCTATGCAGGTCAGGAGGCCAAAGCCAAGTCAGCTGTGTAAGCAGTGATTATCATGGTAGCAAGGCTTCATTACATATGACCAGAAAGAGAATTATATGACAATCTCAGTAAATAAAATCATTGAAATATTTTAATGAAATTCTTTGTGAAATAAAAACTTGCAAACTTGGAATATAGGGAAATATTTTTTATTTGTTAGATTATATTATTGTAGTGACTAATAAGTGCTCAAAAATCTCATTTTTTCTTCTTCCTGTGCACCACAGCTAGCTTACATTCCCAGGATCCTTTGTATCTGGTGAAATCATGTGACTAGTTGTTACCAATGTTATGTAAAGAAAAAGTTATATGTGTCTCACATCCTACAATATATGAAGAACTTTTAAAAGTCAATATGATAAAAACAAACCAATAGAAAAACAGGCAAGACACTTGAATAGGCCCTACATGAAAGGGGATTCCTAAATATATATGTGCTTTCTTTTCTTAGAATTTTTTTTATTTCTATTTTTTAGAGACAGGGTCCCACTATGTTGCCCGAGCTGGAGTGCAGTGATGCAATCATAGCTGACTGTAACCTCAAACTCCTGGGCGCAAGGGATCCTCCCACCTCAGCCTCCCAAGTAGCTAGGACTACAGGTACACACCACCACACCCAGCTAATTTTTATTTTATTTTTTTATAGAAACACTCTCACTATGTTGCCCAGGACTGGTCTTGAACTCCTGGCCTCAAGTGAAATCATCTTGTCCCCCCAGCGCTCTGGGATTGCAGATGTGAGCCACCACACCTTGGTTAGAATTATTGAAAAGCAAATTAAAGAACAAAATACCTCAGCCACACCTATCAGAATAACTAATTTAAAAATAATAATAATAATAATGAGTTGACCTAAAAGGAAGAGGCTAAAACATAATTTAAAGAGTTTACTTGAGCCAAAATGAGGACAGCTGAAAGACTGAGACCCAAGTAAGCTTGAAAATGAGCTCCTTTGGGGCTTTGTTACAACAAAGCAAAAAAAAGGGGACAGAGATCAGAGAGTGAACTGATACAAAGTTGTTCAACAGGAATTCTCAGTGACTTACAGAAATAATATTGATTAGTGATTGGCTATATATTGTAAAACTATAGGTGAGGTGGGAGACTGGCAGAGCTTGTTTTCTGGTCACAACACTGCTGCTGACCAAAACAGGATCTGGTTCAGACAGGATCAAATGGAGAAACCAGAAAGAACCAGTAGATGGCGATTAAAGTGATCCCCAGCTGTCCTTTTTGCTCATTAGCAGAAGACACTCCCACCAACACCATGACAGTTTACAAATGCCATGATGATGACCCAGAAGTTACCACCCCTTTCCATGGCAATGACCTGGAAGTTACCGCCTCATTCCAAGAAAGTTCTAAATATACCTGTCCCTTAATTTGCATTGGCCTACCCCTTAATTTGCATGTAATTGAAAGTGGGTATAAGCAAATACAAACACAGTTGCGAAGATTGCTGACTGTAGGTGCACTGCTTATGAGTTTGTCCTTCTCTTGAAGGAGCTGTGCCATTCAATAAAAGATTGCTGTCTAACCACACTGGCTTGCCCTCGAATTCATTCCTAGGTAAAGCCAAGAACTCTCCTGGGCTAAGCAATAAGTTTGGGGCCTACCTGTCCTGCATCATAGGATTTGGTTTATAGTGTCTGGTGGGGCATTATTAGGTTAACTTGTGGCTATTTGTGGCAATAGCAAGCAGTTTCTATGAGATGAGTACATAGCTCAAGGGGAGGATACTGTCCCATTTTAATGTTTCTCTGGGCCTAATAATTTAGAAAGACTCATATTCCTCAGATAAGCACTCTTTTATTTTCTCATAAGTATTGGCAAGAATGTGAAGTAACTGAACACTGGGAGTATAAATTGGTACAACAACATTAAAACTATTTTGGTAATATCTACTAAAGTTGAAGTACTCATAATCAGGAATTTTATTTTTTTTGTGTGTGTGTGTATATATATATATATATATATATCTCCACATGTGTATATGTGCACCAAGAGACATGTAAAATAATCTTCCTAGTAGCGTTATTTATAATAGCCCAATCACAAACAACTCATTCAACAGAAAGAATTTACCTAAAAGGATGGATAAATGCATTGAATAAATGGAAATGTATTTGTTACAGCCACACAACAACATGGATAAAACTCACCAACATAATGTGGATCAAAAGAGGCAAAACAGCAAAAAACAATAGAATATAATTTACATACAATTCAAAAACAGGCAAAATAAAATTGTAGAGTTAAAACAGAAAGGTCTAGAGGTAAAAACATTTAAAAAATCAAGGAAGAGATTGCCATACATGTCAGGCTATTGCTTACCTTTGAGAGGGACCAAGGAATTAGTGATTGCAATGATGCACAAGAGAAGCTTCTCGATTGCTGGCTATGTTCTATTTGTTGACTTGGGTGGTGGTTTTACAGGTGTCCACTTTGTAGTAAATTATTAAGTAGTACGTTCGTTTGTATGTGCTTTGCTGTATGTACATTTTATTTCATCATAAAAGGCAAAACCTATATATAGAGATAATTAAATTATACAACTCACCATATAGATTGCGAGTGGAGGAAATGGTGTTATAGTGTTTTTAGGTTGTAGTAATATCCAGAAAGAAGGTAAAGATATTGCTTAACTTAGACTTTCAGAAGTTAAGGACACTTGTTAGAACCTCTGCAATCATTAAAATAATAGAAATGGGATATAGCTTTAAATTGAAGAAATAACGCTTTAAAAAATATATCCAATATATACAAAACAGAAAAATGCCAAAACCTAAACTTTATTGTTTAGAAATACAGACATAGTTGGGCAAATTATAAAGAAAGTCAAGTGAGGGGACTGACTATAAAAGTCATGTTAGTGCTTTTGATTCAGGGATATCACTCAAGGGGCAATGTTTTGTTTCTTCACTTGAATATTTTTTACAAGTATGTTTCCATTCATGCTTATTCACTATACTGTACATTTATATTTTATGCATTTTTTTGAATATGTGTCATATTTCAAAATTTGAAAGGTGTTTTTTGTTTGTTTGTTTGTTTTGAGACAGAGCCTTGCTCTGTCACCCAGGCTGGAGTGCAGTGGTGTAAACTCCGCTCACTGCAATCTCCACCTCCTTGGTTCAAGCGATTCTCCCACCTCAGCCTCCTGACTAGCTGGGACTACATGCGTGCACCACCACGTTGGCTAATTTTAGTAGAGATGAGTTTCGCCACATTCCCCAGGCTGGTCTCGAAATCCTGAGCTCAAGTGATCCACCCACCTTGGCTTCCCAAAGTACTGGGATTACAGGCATGAGCCACCGTGACTGGCTGCAAAATTTAACAGGTTTTTAAAAAGGAAAATAAATTATTATAAATCACATTAATGGTTGAAAAGAGTAAAGTCACATGACCATTACAAACGGATGCAGGAAACATTTAAATAAAATTCAATATTTATTTATGTGTTTTAAAAGTCCTAGGAAACAAGGAATAAAAGCAAACATTCATTTTTGAATAAATGTTTATCTATTTATCTATCTACCTATAAGCAAATTTGTATTTGTAAACAAGAACACAAAACTACTGCAAATATCCTTAATGCTACACTCTTTCCCACTGAGATCCAGAGCAAGCCAAGGATGCCTGCCTTCACTACTTCTTCTTTTTTTTTTTTTAATTATACTTTAAGTTCTAACGTATATGTGCACAACGTGCAGGTTTGTTACATATGTATACATGTGCCATGTTGGTGTGTTGTGCTTGTTAACTTGTCATTTACATTAGGTATATCTCCTAATGCTACCCCTCCTCCATCCCCCTACCCAACGACACGCCCCGGTGTGTGATGTCCCCACCCTATGTCCAAGTATTCTCATTGTTCAATTCCCACCTATGAGTGAGAACATGCAGTGTTTCGTTTTCTATCCTTGCGATAGTTTGCTCAGAATGATGGTTTCCAGCTACATCCATGTCCCTACAAAGGACATGAACTCATCCTTTTTTATGGCTGCATAGTATTCCATGGCATATATGTGCCACATTTTCTTAATCCAGTCTATCACTGATGGACATTTGGGTTGGTTCCAAGTCTTTGCTACTGTGAATAGTGCCACAATAAACATACATGTGCATGTGTCTTTATAGCAGCATGATTTATAATCCTTTGGGTATATGCCCAGTAATGGGATGGCTGGGTCAAATGGTATTTCTAGTTCTAGATCCTTGAGGAATCGCTATGCTATCTTCCACAATGGTTGAACTAGTTTACATTCCCACCAACCATGTAAAAGCGTTCCTATTTCTCCACATCTTCTCCAGCACCTGTAGTTTCCTGACATTTTAATGATTGACATTCTAACTGGTGTGAGATGGTATTTCATTGCTGTTTTGATTTGCATTTCTCTGATGGGCAGTGATGATGAGCATTTTTTCATGTGTCTATTGGCTGCATAAATGTCTTCTTTTCAGAAGTGTCTGTTCATATTCTTTGCCCGCTTTTTGATGGGGTTGTTTGATTGTTTCTTGTAAATTTGTTTAAGTTCTTTGTAAATTCTGGATATTAGCCCTTTGTCAGATGGGTAGATTGCAAAATTTTTCTCCCATTCTGTAAGTTGCCTGTTTACTCTGATGGTAGTTTCTTTTGCTATGCAGAAGCTCTTTAGTTGAATTAGATCCCCTTTGTCAATTTTGGCTTTTCTTGCCATTGCTTTCGGTGTTTTAGTCATGAAGTCCTTGCCCATGCCTATCGCCTGAATGGTATTACCTAGGTTTTCTTCTAGGGTTATTATGGTTTTAGGTCTAACATGTAAGTCTTTAATCCATCTTGAATTAATTTTTGTATAAGATGTAAGGAAGGGATCCAGTTTCAGATTTCTACATATAGCTAGCAAGTTTTCCCAGCACCATTTATTAAATAGGGAATCCTTTCCCCATTTCTTGTTTCTGTCAGGTTTGTCAAAGATCAGATGGCTGTAGATGTGTGGTATTATTTCCAGGGGCTCTATTCTGTTTCATTGGCCTATATCTCTGTTTTGGTACGAGTACCATGCTGTTTTAGTTACTGTAACCTTGTAGTATAGTTTGAAGTCAGGTAGCGTGATGCCTCCAGCTTTGTTCTTTTGGCTTAGGATTGTTGTGGCAATGTGGGCTCTTTTTTGGTTCCATATGAACTTTAAAGTAGTTTTTTCCAATTCTGTGAAGAAGGTCATTGGTAACTTGAAGGGGATGGCATTGAATCTATAAATTACTTTGGGCAGTATGGCCATTTTCACGATATTGATTCTTCCTATCCATGAGCATGGAATGTTCTTCCATTTGTTCATGTCCTCTTTTATTTTGTTGAGCAGTGGTTTGTAGTTCTCCTTGAAGAGGTCCTTCACATCCCTTGTAAGTTGGTTCCTAGGTGTTTTATTCTCTTTGAAGCAATTGTGAATGGGAGTTCATTCATGATTTGGCTCTCTGTTTGTCTGTTATTGATGTATAGGAATGCTTGTCGTTTTTGCACATTGATTTTGTATCCTGAGACTTTGCTGAAGTTGCTTATAAGCTTAAGGAGATTTTGGGCTGAGACGACGGGGTTTTCTAAAAATACAATCATGTCATCTGCAAACAGGGATAATTTGACTTCCTCTTTTCCTAATTGAATACCTTTATTTCTTTCTCTTGCCTGATTGCCCTAGCCAGAACTTCCAACACTATGTTGAATAGGAGTGGTGAGAGAGGGCATCCCTGTCTTGTGCCAGTTTTCAAAGGGAATGCTTCCAGTTTTTGCCCATTCAGTATGATATTGGCTGTGGGTTTGTCATAAATAGCTCTTGTTATTTTGAGAACTTCCCATCAATACCTAGTTTATTGAGAGTTTTTAGCATGAAGCTCTGTTGAATTTTGTCGAAGGACTTTTCTGCATCTATGAAGATAATCGTGTAGTTTTTGTCTTTGGTTCTGTTTATATAATGGATTCTGTTTATTCATTTGTGTATGTTGAACCAGCCTTACATCTCAGGGATGAAGCCAACTTAATCGTGGTGGATAAGCTTTTTGATGTGCTGCTGGATTCTGTTTGCCAGTATTTTATTGAGGATTTTTGCATTGATGTTCATCAGGGTATTGGTCTAAAATTCTCTTTTTTTGTTGTGTCTCTTCCAGGCTTTAGTATCAGGATGATGTTGGCCTCATAAAATGAGTTAGGGAGGATTCTCTCTTTTTCTATTGATTGTAATAGTTACAGAAGGAATGGTACCAGCTCCTCTTTGTACCTCTGGTAGAATTCGGCTGTGAATCCATCTGGTCCTGGACTTTTTTTGGTTGATAGGCTATTAATTATTGCCTCAATTTCAGAACCTGTTATTGGTCTATTCAGGGATTCAGCTTCTTCCTGGTTTAGTCTTGGAAGGGTGTATGTGTCCAGGAATTTATCCATTTCTTCTAGGTTTTCTAGTTTATTTGTGTTGAGGTGTTTATAGTATGCTCTGATGGTAATTTGTATTTCTGTGGGATTGGTGGTAATATCCCCTTTATCATTTTTTATTGCATCTATTTGATTCTTCTCTCTTTTCTTCTTTATTAGTTTTGCTAGCGGTCTATCAATTTTGTTGATCTTTTCAAAAAACCAGCTCCTGGATTCATTGATTTTTTGAAGGGCTTTTTGTGTCTCTATCTCCTTCAGTTCTGCTCTGATCTTAGTTATTTCTTGCCTTCTGCTAGCTTTTGAATGTGTTTGCTCTCGCTTCTCTAGTTCTTTTAATTGTGATATTAGGGTGTCAATTTTAGATTTTTCCTGCTTTTTCTTGTGGGCATTTAGTGCTATAAATTTCTCTCTACACACTGTTTTAAATGTTCGCCAGAGATTCTGGTATGTTGTGTCTTTGTTCTCATTGGTTTCAAAGAACATCTTTATTTCTCTTCTTTTTGTTATGTACCCAGTAATCACTCAGGAGCAGAATGTTCAGTTTCCATGTAGTTGAACGGTTTTGAGTGAGTTTCTTAATCCTGAGTTCTAGTTTGATTGCACTGTGCTCTGAGAGAGAGTTTGTTATAATTTTTGTTCTTTTACATTTGCTGAGGAGTGCTTTACTTCCAACTATGTGGTCAATTTTGGAATAAGTGCGATGTGGTGCTGAGAAGAATGTATATTCTGTTGATTTGGGGTGCAGAGTTCTGTATACGTCTATTAGGTCCACTTGGTGCAGAGCTTAGTTCAATTCCTGGATATGCTTGTTAACTTTCTGTCTCATTGATCTGTCTAATGTTGATGGTGGAGTGTTAAAGTCTCCCATTATTATTGTGTGGGAGTCTAAGTCTGTTTGTGGGTCTCTAGGGACTTGCTTTATGAGTCTGGGTGCTCCTGTATTGGGTGCATATATATTTAGGATAGTTAGCTCTTCTTGTTGAATTGATCCCTTTCCCATTATGTAATGGCCTGCTTTGTCTCTTTTGATCTTTGTTGGTTTAAAGTCTGTTTTATCAGAGACTAGGATTGCAACCTCTGCTTTTTTTGTTCCCCATTTGCTTGGTAGATCTTCCTCCATCCCTTTATTTTGAGCCTATGTGTGTCTCTGCACATGAGATGGGTCTCCTGAATACAGCACACTGATGTCTTGATTCTTTATCCAATTTGTCAGTCTGCGTCTTTTAATTGGAGCATTTAGCCCATTTACATTTAAGGTTAATATTGTTATGTGTGAATTTGATCCTGTCATTATGATATCAGCTGGTTATTTTGCTCATTAGTTGATGCAGTTTCTTCCTAGCATTGATGGTCTTTACTATTTGGCATGTTTTTCAGTGGTTGGTACCAGTTTTTCCTTTCCATATTTAGTGCTTCCTTCAGGAGCTCTTGTAAGGCAGGCCTCGTGGTGACAAAAATCTCTCAGCATTTGTTTGTCTGTAAAGGATTTTATTTCTCCTTCACTTATGAAGCTTAGTTTGGCTGGCTTTGAAATTCTGGGTTGAAAATTCTTTTCTTTAAGAATGTTGAATATTGGCCCCCACTCTCTTCTGACTTGTAGAGTTTCTGCCGAGAGATCCGCTGTTAGTCTGATGGGCTTCTCTTTGTGGGTAACCCGACCTTTCTCTGGCTGCCCTTAACATTTTTTCCTGTGTTTCAACTTTGGTGAATCTGACAATTATGTGTCTTGGAGTTGCTCTTCTCGAGGAGTATCTTTGTGGCATTCTCTGTACTTCCTGAATTTGAATTCATGCCTGCCTCGCTAGGTTGGGGAAGTTCTCCTGGATAATATCCTGAAGAGTGTTTTCCAACTTGGTTCTGTTCCATATTAAGAAACACTACTTTCTTATCAAGTTGATCTTCAATCAACTTGATACCCTTCCTTCTACTTGATCAAATTGGCTACTGAAGCTTGTGCATGCATCATGTAGTTCTTATGCTATGGTTTTCAGCTCCATCAGGTCATTTAAAGACTTCTCTACACTGTTTATTCTAGTTAGCAATTCATCTAATCTTTATTCAAGGTTTTTAGCTTCTTTGTGATGGGTTCGAACATCTTCCTTTAGCTTGGAGAAGTTTGTTATTACTGATCATCTGAAGTCTTCTTCTCTCAACTCGTCAAAGTCATTCTCCGTCCAGCTTTGTTCCATTGCTGGTAAGGAGCTGCATTCCTTTGGAGGAGAAGAGGTACTCTGATTTTCAGAATTTTCAGCTTTTCTGCTCTGGTTTCTCCCCATCTTTGTGGTTTTATCTACCTTTGGTCTTGGTGATGGTGATGTACAGATGGGGTTTTGGTGTGGATATCCTTTCTGTTTGTTAGTTTTCCTTCTAACAGTCAGGACCCTCAGCTGCTGGCTTGTTGGAGTTCGCTCGAGGTCCACTCCAGACCCTGTTTGCCTGGGTATCACCAGTGGAAGCTGCAGAACAGCAAATATTGCAAAACAGAAAATGTTGCTGTCTGATCCTTCTTCTGGAAACTTCGTCTCAGAGGGGCATCCGCTTGTATGAGGTGTCAGTCGGCCCCTACTGGGAGGTGTCTCCCAGTTAGGCTACTCGGGGGTCAGGGACCCACTTGAGGAGGCAGGCTGTCTGTTCTCAGATCTCAAACTCCTTGCTGAGAGAAGCACTAGTCTCTTCAAAGCTGTCAGACAGGGACATTTAAGTCTGCAGAAGTTTCTACTGCCTTTTGTTCAGCTATGCCCTGCCCCCAGAGGTGGAGTCTACAGAGGCAGGCAGGCCTCCTTGAGCTGTGGTGGGCTCCACCCAGTTCGAGCTTCCCAGCTGCTTTATTTACCTACTCAAGTCTCAGCAATGGTGGACGCCCCTACCCTAGCTTCACTGCCACCTTGCAGTTCGATCTCAGACTCCTGTGCTAGCAGTGAGTGAGGCTCCATGGGTGTGGGACCCTCTGAGCCAAATGCGGGATATAATCTCTTGGTGTGCTGTTTGCTAAGGCCATTGGAAAAGCACAGTATTAGCATGGGAGTGTCCTGATTTTCCAGGTACCATCTGTCATGGCTTCCCTTTGCTAGGAAAGGGAATTCCCCGACCCCTTGCACTTCCCAGGTGAGGCGATGCCCCGCCCTGCTCCATGGGCTGCACCCACTGTCTGACAAGACCCAGTGAGATGAACCCAGTACCTCAGTTGGAAATACAGAAATCACCTATCTTCTGTGTCGCTCATGCTGGGAGCTGCAAACTGGAGCTGTTCCTATTTGGCCATCTTGGAACTTCTCTCTTTTCCTTTCTTTCCTTTCTTTTCTTTCTTTTCTTTCCTTCCTTCCTCCCTCCCACCTTCCCTCCCTCCCTTCCTCCCTTCCTTCCTTCTTCCTTCCTTCCTTTCTTTCCTTTCTTTCATTTTGTTCTTTCTTTTCTCTTTTTTCTTTTTTTTCTTTCCCCTCCTCCCTTCCCTTCCCTTCCTTCTGTCCTTCCTCTGCCTTCACTACTTCTGTTCAACATTGTATGCCCCAAAATAATAATACAAGAAAAAAGAACTAAAAGACCTAAGGATGAGGAAAAAAGAGAAACAAGCATTTATTTCTTGTGACATGGTTATTTATGTGAAAAATTTAAAAACTACTAATTATTAAAATTGATAAGAAAGTGTTTTCTCTTAATATGGTTTCTGGGAACTTTGGTTAAGTCAGTAAACCTGAACCTCAAACTCATTATTTGTTTAAAAAAAGAGAAAGGGGTGGCTTATAATATAATACTTCTCAGGGTTGCTGTGAAGATTATAATCAGATAATGCCCTTGCAAATGCAAAGCATAATGCTGCCCCATAGCAGGGACTCATTTGTTAAGAAACATCAAACATCTGCATGGTTAGCTCACCCTCTTTCTTCATGTCTTTACTGGCTAGTCATTTCTCTGAGGGGCCTTTCCTGCTTTTTTTCTCCCTAACACCACCTAATATACTATACACAAATTCTACAGAATTAGTTAGAATTAGTAAGAAGTGTTATGGGGCACCCAAAAATCGAGAGAAGGTCCAGAAAGGGAGACATGTAAACATTGAAGGTGGACTCCGTGTACCTCACATTGGTGTACTGTGTCAGTGCTGGTCAGGGCGTTGCTTGCCCACTTCAACAAAAGGCCTGTCACCTATGTGATTTCCATAGAGACCTGCCAATCCAGGGCTTCTAGGCAGGGTCAAGATGAGAGGTCAGCAGAGCAGAGCAGGAATCAAAAGGCAGAGAAAGGGCATAGAATGATTTATATTCCTCTGCATATAGACCCAGTAATGGGATTGCTGGGTTGAATGGTAGTTCTGTTTTTAGCTCTTTGAGGGACCATCATACTGCTTTCCACAATGGTTGAACTAATTCATACTCCCACCGACAGTGTATAAGTGTTCCCTTTTCTCTGCAACCTCACCAGCATCAGTTATATTTTTTTCTTTTTAATGGTAGCCATTCTGACTGGTGTGAGATGGTATCTCATTGTTGCTTTGATTTTCACCTCTCTAACTATCAGTGATACTGAGCTTTTATTTCATATGCTTGTTGGCCACATGTATGTCTTCTTTTGAAAAATCTGTTCATGTCATTTGCCCACTTTTTAATGGGGTTGTTTTTCTCTTGTAAATTTGTTTACATTCCTTATAGATGCTTGATATTAGACCTTTGTCAGATGCATAGTTTGCAAATATTTTCTCCCATTATGCAGTTTGTCTGTTTACTCTGTTGATAGTTTCTTTTGCTGTACAGTAGCTCTTTAGTTTAATTATATCCCACTTGCCAATTTTTGCTTTTTTCATGATTGCTTTTGGTGTCTTTGTCATGAAATCTTTGCCCATTCCTATGTCCAGGAGGGTATTGCCTAGGTTGTCTTACAGGGTTTTTATAGTTTGGGGTTTTACATTTAAACCTTTAATCCATGAGTTGATATGATTTTGGTTCTTTTGCATTTGCTGAGAATTATTTTATATCCAATTATGTGATTAATTTTAGAGTATGTGCCAGTAGCAATGAGAAGAATGTATATTCTGTTGCTTTTGGGTAGGTAGTTCTGTAGAGGTCTATTAGATCCATTTGGTGCAATGTTTGGTTTAGTTCCTGAATATCTTTGTTAATTTTCTGCTTCAATGATCTGCCTAATACTGTCAGTGGAATGTTCTCCCACTATTATTGTGTGTGAGTCTGTCTCTTTGTAGGTCTCTAAGAACTTGCTCTAAGAATCTGGGTGCTCCTGTGTTGTGTGTGTATATCGTTAGGATAGTTAGGTCTTCTTGTTGAATTGAACTCTTGACCATTATTATAAAATGCTCTTTGTCTTTTTTGATCTTTGCTGACTTGAAGCCTGTTTTGTCTGAAATTAGGGTTGCAGCCCATTTTTTGTTTTCCATTTGTTTGTTGGATTTTCCTCCATCCCTTTATTTTGAGCGTATACTGTCATTTCATGTAAGATGGGTCTCTTGAAGACAGCATACCATAGGATCGTGCTTTTTTTTTTTTTAATCCAGCTTGCCACTCTGTGCCTTTTAAGTGGGGGCACTTAGCCTGTTTACATTCAATTTTAGTATTGATATGTGTGTATTTGATCTTGTCATTGTGGTGTTAGCTGGCTATTATGTTGGCTTGGATGTGTGGTTGTTTTATAGTGTCACTGGTCTGTGTACTTCATGTGTGTTTTTTGTGGTTGGTAACAGTATTTTCTTCTCATATTTAGTGCTTGCTTCAAGATCTCTTGTAAGGCTTCCTCAACATTTGCTTATCTGAAAAGGATCTAATTTCTCCTTCGTTTAGGAAGCTTAGTTTGGCTGGCTATGAAATTCTTGGTCAAAATTTTCTTTGTTTAAGAAGGTTAACTATAGGGCCCCAATCTCTTATGGCTTGTAGGTTTCAGTTGAGGGATCTGCTGTTAGTTTGATGGCATTCCCATTGTAGGTGAACTGCCCTTTCTCTGTAGCTGCCTTTAACATTCTTTCATTTTGACCTTGGAAAATCTGACAATTATGTCTTGGGAATGATCTACTTGTAGAATCTTGTAGGAGTTCTCTGTATTTCCTGAATTTGGCTGTTGACTTCTCTAGCAAGGGTGGGGAAGTTTTCATGGATGATATCCTGAAATGCGTTTTCCAAGTTGTTTGCTTCCTGTGCCCCCCCTCCCCACCCTGCCCATTCAGGGATGCCAATGATTCATAGATTTGGCCTCTTTACATAATCCCACACTTCTTGGAAGTTTTGTTCATTCCTTTTTATTCTTTTTTCTTTATTTTTGTCTGACTGTCTTATTTCAAAGAACCAGTCTTTAAGTTCTGAGATTCTCTCCTCAGCTTGGTTTATTCTGCTAATACTTGTGATTGCATTGTGAAATTCTTGTACTGTGTTCTTCAGCTCTGTCAGACTCATTAAGTTCTTTTTTATACTGGCTATTTTGTCCTTCAGTTCCTGTATCACTTTATTGTGATTTTTATTTTTTATTTTTTGGATTGGGTTTTTCCATCCTCCTGAATCTCGATTATCTTAATTCCTATCCATAATCTGAATTCTATTTCTGTAATTCCAGCCAGTTCATCCCAGTTAAGAACTGTTGGTGGTGAACTGGTGCAGTTGTTTGGAGGACAAGGTTGACTCCTCAATCTTGTTTCAATCACAAACAATGTCTAGAATTACTAAACTCATACAACGCTCTGGCCATTTGAGTAACTGGAGTTCTTGCATTGGTTCTTTCTCATCTCTGCATGTGGGTGTTCCTTTAACTGCAGTGTACATTGAGTACAGCCAATAGACTTCTTTTCTGGATGTTTTCATTGGGCCATGGCTTTGTGCATGGTCTTTATTTGTAGTGTCTCTGGTTTCAGGGGGGTATGTTAGTGAGGTGTTTTTGGTGTTGAAGCTTTAGGGTGTGATCCAATAGGTGGCACTTAGGCTTATTGGTCAGTTGGTACACTCTTACTTGGTTATGTGTCTCCGCTATGTTTCCTCACAGTTGCAACTGTGTTCCTTCTCAATGCTCTGAGGGTGTGGGTTTCTCTCCCCCTTGAGTGATTCTGGCTGTAGATCATGGCTTGGCATTTTTGGGCTTTCCACTACAGCTCTGGGGTGATCTCAGTTTTTACGTTCCTTCCCCAACTTGAAAGGAGCAGAAGAAGGGATCTTAGTAGTGGTTGTGGCCAAGGGTCTTCTGCTTGTCTCCTAGGGGTTCCACCCCAGAGAGATGCAGGTGAGCAATTGCTGAGTGCAATCAGCTCAGGATGAAGGTTCTGTACTGTGGACCCAAGCCAGGAGTTCCCTCTCTTAAGATGAGCAGTGAGGGGTGTGTGGGACTCATGGGAGATGGACTGGCCTCCTCTCCTTAGGTCAACTGCAGCTTATTGGAGGTATGACTAAAGCACTTAGGGTCTTTGCTTGTTTGTTAGTCCAAGGGTAGCAAAGGCAGTTCTACTGCAGAGGCAGTGGCAGAGAGGCTTTCAATTGCCCCTGGAGACTCTGTCCAGAGTTGCCAAGTTGCTACTGGCTTGATAGCTCTGGGGTTGGGAGTGGTTGCTGGAGGCTGAGGGCTGGAGGACATGCCTGATGAGGAGATATGGGAATGGGCACCCATGTTACAGTCTGGCCACTTTTCCATAGGGCTGTTGAACTATGCTGGGGGCACATTCCAGTCTGTAGTCACCTCAGATTTTCTAGTACCTGGAGGTATCACCACTGAAGGCTACAAAACAGCAAAGATGGCAGCCTGCCCATCCCTCTGGGAGCTCTGTCCCAGAGAAGTATGGACCTGTTGCTGGCCCACACACACTTGTAGGAGGTGGCTGGAGATCCTGGTTGGGAGGCCCTGTCTAGTGAGGAGGAACAGGATCAGGGTCCTGGTTAAAAAACAGTCTGGCCACATTTTCGTAGGGCAGCTGTGCTGTGCTGGGGGTCCACTTCAGCCCCTGATTGCCTTGGACTCTCCAAAATCTGAAGGCCAGGACAGCTAAGTCACCCAAACAACAAAGATGGCAGCCACACTGTCCTTCTGGGAGCTCCATCCTAGAGAGGTTTCAAATCTCTGTTGGCCAGACAGCACTGGCAGGGTGGCTGGAGACCCTGGTTGGGAGGTCCTGCCCATTGAGGAGGAATGGGATTGGGGACTCATTTTGAAAAGCAGTCTGTACAGGTTTTCACAGGTCAGCTGTCAAATTCTTTTATTTTCACTTGATAGAGTCAGCTGTTGAGGATTTCCACTGAATTTTTCAGCCAGATATTGTATAGAATTTCTGTTGGCTTATGTTTATGGTTTCTGTCCCTTTGTTGAACTTTCCATTTTGTTCGTGTAGTGTTTTTCTGATATCACTTTGTTGTCTATCTGTTCCCTTGTAACTCACTAAGCTTCTTTAAAATGATTATTTTCTGTTTTTTTTCTTTTTGTCAGGCAGTGTGTAGATTTCTCTTTCTTTTGGGTCAGCCACCAGAGCTTTCTATTGTTCCTTTTGTAATACCGTAATTCATTGATTCTTTGTGTTCTTTGAAGGGTTCTGTTTCTTTGTTTGCAGTTGCAAAAGTAGTCACCTATGACAGTCTACTTTCTAGCATTGCAAGAGACAGACCTTCCTCAGTAAGTCCCACTAGAGATTCTGGGGTCTCTCAGACCTTTTCTATGGATGCATCTGCTACACTCCTCTTGTTCCCTCTAAGGGAGGAAGTTTTAGGATTATGTTCTGTCTCTCAATCCTGTAAAACCAGACCTGGTATTGAGAGCTTATCTATTTTACCCAACAATGTCCCAAAGTTTTCAAGGTTGTGTGCTTCTTCTCACATTCCAATGGAGTTGAACCTGCTGCTAAAATCTGCAACTGCTATTCAGATACATGTGCCATTTGCAGGAGTACATAGGCCTTGTGCACAGGGATGCACAGGGCAACATCCATGGATGGACACACAGGATGTTTAAGGCATGCACTAGCTTGTTAAAGGGGGAGTCTGCCAGCAAGTTGTCCTTGTGTGGAGTTTATGGGTGGGCCTTTTGCCAGAATCCTCAAGCCACTTAGCAGAATCCATGTCCAGCTATTAAGAATCACACACCAGTTGCTGTGTACTTCCGCCTCTTCTCACTGCTTCTAGCTGTCCTAGACATTTCAGTTTTCCTAATCCCCTTAATGTTCTGGGTGGGCAGTGTACCACAGGCTGAGAAAACTTGTAATTCACTTTTCATTTTCTCCTTTGGGAGAAACTGTGGGCTAAGAAGGACTCCCTCGGCACTGAGTTGTGCCACCTGCTACTTAATTTCTATTCTTGTTCCTTCTTTGGGTGAATTGGAGGTATATTGTTATTACACCACTTTATTTCCTCTATTGACTTTTTAGTTTGTGTGTGGGGGGGGCCGGGGGAGGGTGTACGTGTATGTGTATCTAGTGGTTCCCTTAGGGATTATAACATGCATTTTTAATGTATTGATCTGTAATAAAAAATTGTCTATTTTATAATATAACTAGATATAAAGAAATCTTCCTCATCTAATAAAAAGTATTTACAAATCCTAAACTGATGTAGCATTCAATGGTGAAAAGATAACTTTTCTTTTCCCTAAAGTCAGGAACATGACAGGCAAGCCCACTCTCACCATTTCCTTTCAACATTATATGGAAGTCCATGGAGTGCAATTAGGCCAAAAAATAAAATAAAAAATAAAGAATAAAACTATTTGCAGATTATGCATTTAGGTACATCGAAAAACCAAAGGTATCACAAATGGTTCAGTAAGCTCTCAGTACCAGCTCTGGTTTTACAGCCCTTACTAAATGAACTCAACCTTGTCATAGGATAAAAGGACAGTTTACAAATATCAATTGTATTTCTATATACCAGAAATACACAATTGAAAATTGACATAAAATGTCATAGTACATTTTATAATAATTGTAAAACAAAATCTTTGGAATAAATTAAATGATCTGTACACTGAAAGCTATAAAGCATTGGAAAAAGTTGAAGAGGATGTAATTAATTAGAGATGGACTGGAAGAATTAACATTGTGAAGAAATCAATTCACCCAAATTGATTTGCAGATTCAATTAAATATTAAGGAAACTATAACATTACTATATAATTTTACTATAAACATCTTTGTTAAAATTAACAAGTTGTTTGCAATGTGAAATAGGAGACCTTCAGAAAATTTAAAATTCCAGATTTTAAGATTTACTTTAAAGCTACTGTGATTAAGACAGTATGATATTAGAATAAGGCTATCAGGTCGATCAATGAAACAGAATAGAAGTATTCAGAAATAATCCCACAAAAAAAGGATCTTTCATTTTATGACCAAAACCCCAATAAAATGTGGAAATAAAAGTTAAAAAATTTTTCCCAATAAATGTTGCTGAAGCAATTACATATCCATGTGGAAAAAATACCCAGCACTATACATAGAGAATTTGAAATGAATCATAGACCAAAGTATAATAGATAAATCAATAAAGAGTCTTGAAAAGAATAAGTGATATACTTTTGAACTCAGAATACACAAGGTATTTTTTAATGGACAGTATAAAAAGAACTAATCTAAAAATCAAAAATAACTACCTTAGAATTATGATTAGGAAATTCTATTAATCAAAAGATACCATTAAGCAAATAAAGGGCCAGCCATATATTGGGAGAAGACAGTGCCCAATGTATATTTGACAAAGGACTCTGATCCAGAATATATATAAATTCCTACCAAAAAATTAGACAAAACAAAAAAATTCCACATAATTTTAAAAATGGCCAAATATTTGATTAGGCATTTCATAAGCAAGGCTACCCAAA
The DNA here is from genome assembly GCF_003255815.1 of Theropithecus gelada. NCBI lineage: Eukaryota > Metazoa > Chordata > Mammalia > Primates > Cercopithecidae > Theropithecus > Theropithecus gelada. The sequence continues at coordinate 35,653,346 of NC_037673.1, read as the reverse complement.
TTGCCAATAATATATTTCAAAAGTATGCAAAATCATTAGTAATCAGGAAAATGCAAATTAAAACAAAGATATTAATAACTAACACTAAAAAGATTGACAATTCCAGAGTGGGGAAGGTTGTGGGGCAATCTGAACTCTCATACATTGCTGGTGGTAGTGGAAACTGGTATAATCCTTAGAAGAACTCTTCAGTAATATCTAAGAAAGATTAATCTACCTTATCTTGTGATTAAGGAATTCCACTCCTAGATTTATACCAAGATAAATGAATGCACATTTCCAACAAAGCGCATGCATAAGAATGTTCATTGTAGCTTTGTCTATGATGGTAAGAGCTGGTAACAACCAGATTCTCATTAACAATACAATGGGATGAAGGGTGGGGTCCAACTTCCCCTCCCTACATAGAGCAGCAGTGCCCTGGCAATGAGGACAGACCATGAAGTTTCCTGCCCTGGACTGGGGGAAGAAGTTCTTCCCTGACTCCCCTACTAGTGGTAGCCATCAGAGAGGTCAATCTGTGGTGTATAGCCACACTGTGGTCTGAAACCAAAGAACAAAGCCTTTGTAAACAGGTCATGAGCCCTGTGACAGGGGAATGATATGGAAGCAGATCACATTCCTGCCAGCTCAGGACAAGGATCTGGTGCACTTCCTGCTCCACCTTCCCCTGAGACTTCAGCATACTCCAACAGGAACTCTTTCTGCCACCCCCATCAGGGAGGGCATGTACACTGGGCATCAGCCTACCTGGTAGCTCTTACTCTTTATCACCATCTACAGGGCTGCATCTGAACTCCACCACTAAACAATACCTGCTACAACAAAAGCATGTGTAAGCAAAGCCCATAGACTCTATATAAAGCAACTACATAATTGAAACTACAAAGCAACTAACAAACAACTAGCAACTGGCTAAGAATACCACAATAGAAACAAAACCTCACATATCAATATTAACTTTGAATGTAAATGGCCTAAACGCGCCCCTTAAAAGACACAGAATGGCAAAATGGATAAAAAACAGATTTAACCCTCTGCTGCTTTCAACACATGCATCTCACGTGTTCAAAGTAAAAGGATAGGGAAAGATCTATCACTGAAATGGAAAACAAAAGGAGCAGGGGTAGCAATTCTTGTATCAGATAAAATGGACTCAAACCAACAATATTAAAAGAGAACAAAGAAGGGTATTAAGTAATGATAAATGGTTCCATTCAACAAGATGATTTAACTATCCTAAATATATAGGCATTCAATATTGGAGCACCCAGATTTATAAGACAATTACTTCCAGAAATAAGAAAGGAGATAAACAGCCATATAATAACATAATAACAGCATTAGGCAGATCACAGAGACAGAAAATTAACAAAGAAATTCTGGACTTAAATTTGATACTTGACCAAACAGACCTAATAGACATCTAGTGAATATTCCACCTAACAACCACAGAACATTATTCTCATCTGTGCACAGAACTTTCTCAAAGATTGACCACATGCTCAGTCATAAAGCAAATCCCAATACATTTTTAAAAAACTGAAATTACACCAAGCATCATCATGGACCACAGTGGAATAAAATTAGAAATTAATACCAAGAGGAACTCTGAAGACCATACAATTACATGGAAACTAAACAACTTGTTCCGAAAGACTTTAGGGTACATAATACAATTAAGGGAGAAATAAAAAAATATTTGAAATGAATGAAAATAGAGGTATAATATACCAAAATATCTGGAATACAGCAAGAGCAGTGTTAAGTTTGTAGTGCTAAATGCCTACATCAAAAAGATAGAAAAATCTTAAAATAACAATTTAATGTTACACCTGAAAAACAAGAACAAAAGAACAAGAACAAATATACAAAAACAAATTAAACTCAAGCTAGCAGAAGAAAAGAAATAACTAAAATCAGTGCAGAAATAAATGAAATTGAGACCCCCAAAGCCATGCAAAGGATCAATGAAATAAAAAGTTAGTTGTTTGAAACGATAAACAAGATTGATAGACCACTAGCTAGATATAGGGAAAAAAGAGAGTAGATCCAAATAACTACAATCAGAAATGGCAAAGGTGACATTACAACTGATTCCACAGAAATACAGAAGATCCTGAGAGACTGCTATGAACATCTCTTTGTGCACAAACTAGAAAATTTAGAGGAAATGTATAAATTCCTGGAAATACCCAACCTCCCAAAGTTGAACCATGAAGAAATTGAAACCATGAATAGACCAATAATGAGTTTTGGAGTTGTATAAGTAATAAACATTTACCCACTATAAAAAATTGGGCCAGGTGCAGTGGCTCATGTCTGTAATCCCAACACTTTGGGAGGCTGAACTGGGTGGAATACTTGAACCCTGGAGTTTGAGACCAGCCTGGGCACCACGGTGAAACCTCATCTCTACAAACACTACAAAAATTAGCCAGGCATGGTGGTGTTTGCCAGTAGTCCCAGCTACTTGGAAGGCTGAGGTGGGAAGATTTCTTGAGCCCAGGGAGCCAAGGCTGCAATGAGCTGTGACCACTCCACTTCACTGCAGCCTGGGTGACAGAGTGAGACTGGTTTTTTTTTTTTTTTTTTAAATTTTGTTTTGTTTTTTAACAAAAACAAAAAGAACAAAAAAACTCCTGGAGCAGATGGATTCATAGCTGAATTCTAGCAGACATACAAAGAAGAGCTTGTGCCAATCTCACTGAAATTATTCCAGAAAGTAGAGGAGGAGGGATTCCTCCATAACTCATTCTAAGAAACCAGTGTCATCCTGAAACAAAATCTTGCAAGGACACAACAAAAAAAGGAAACTATAGGCCAATATTGCTGGTAAACATAGATGCAAAAATCCTAAACAAAATACCAGCAAACCAGATCCAGCAGCACATCAAAAAGATAACTCACCATGATCAAGTGGCATTTATTCCTGAGAAGCAATGATGCTTCAAGATGTGCAAATTAATAAATGAAATTCATTACATAAACAGAATTAAAAACAAATACCATTTGGTTATTACAATATATATAAGAATGCTTTTGATAAATCCAACATCCCTTCATGATAAAAACACTCAACAAACTAGGCATTAAAGAAGCATACATAAGAAGCATCTATGATAAACCCACACCCAACATCATACTGAATGAACAAAAGTTGGAAGCATTCCTCCTAAGAACTGGAAAAAGGAAAGGATATCCATTCTTACCATTTCTATTCAACATAGCCCTGGAAGTCCTAGGCTGAGCCATCAGGGAAGGGAAAAAAAATAAAAGACATCCAAATTTAGAAAAAGCAAGTAAAATTGTCTCTCTTCAATGATGATATGATTCTATACCTAGAAAACTCTAAAGCTTATTCCAATAGGCTCCTAGACTAGATAAATAACCAGTAAAGTTTCAGGATACAAAATCAATGTACAAAAATCATTAACATTTTTACACATCAACAGTGTTCAAGTTGAGAGCCAAATCAAAAATGCAATCCTGATTATTATGCACTGCATGCCTGTACCAAAATACCTCACGTATCCCATAAATATATACACCTATTATGTACCCACAAAAGTTAAAATTTAAAAATTAAAAAAATGCAGTCCTAGGCCGGTCACAGTGGTTCACACCTGTAATCCCAGCACTTTGCAAGGCCGAGTGGGGCAGATCACTTGAGGTCAGGAGTTCAAGACCAGCCTGGCCAACATGGTGAAACCCTGTCTCTACTAAAATACAAAAATTAGTTGGCATGGTGGTGAGCACCTGTAATCCCAGCTACTCAGGAGGCTGACGCAGGAGAATCACTTGAACCTGAGAGGTGGAGGTTGCAGTGAGCTGAGATTGTGCCACTGTACTCCAGCATAAGTCTCAAAAAAAAAAAAAAAAGGCAATTCTATTCACAATCACCAACAGAACCCCACAAAATACCTACGAATACATCTAAACAAGGAGATGAAAGATCTCTACAAGAAGAACTACAAAACACTGCTGAAAAAAAAATCATAGACAACACAAAACAAATGGAAAAACATTCCATGCTCATGGATTAGAAGAATCAATATTGTTAAAATGTCCACAGTGCCCAAAGCAGTTTACAGATTCAACACTATGCCTATCAAATTACCAACATCATTTCTCACAGCATTAGAAAAAAACTGTTCTAAAATTCATATGGAACCAAAAAAAAAAAAAGAACCCAAACAGCCAAAGCCATCATAAGCAAAACAACAGCAAAGCCAGGGATCACATTACCTAATTTCAAACTGTCCTGCAAGTCTATAGAAACCAAAACAGCATGGGACTGGTACAAAAATAGACACATAGACAAATGAAACAGAACAGAGAATCTAGAAATAAAGCCACACACTTACAGCCAACTGATCTTTGACAAGTGGAAAAAAACAAGGGAGAAGAACACCCTATTCAATAAATGGTGCTGGAAAATTGGCTAGCTGCTTGCAGAAGAATGAAACTGGGCACCTACTTCTCACTTTGTATAAAAATTAACTAAAGATGGATAAAATGTTCAATATAAGACCTATGACTATAAAAATCCTAGATAAAAACCTAGATAAAACTTCTGGACATTGGCCTAGGCAAAGAATTTATGGCCATGTCCTCAAAATCAAATGCAATATAAATAGAAATTGACAAATGTGACCTAATTAAACTAAAGCACTTCTGCACAGCAAAAAACTCAAAACAAAACAACAACAACAAAAACTATCAACAGAGTAAACAAACAACCTACAGAATGGAAGAAAATATTTGTAAATGATTCATCTGACCAAGGGCTAATGTTCACAATCTACAAAGAATTTAAACAAATCAACAAGAAAAAAACAAATAACCTCATTAAAAATTGGGCAAATGACATGAACAGACCTTCTCAAAAGAAAACATACAAACAGCCAACAAGCATATGAAAAAATTCTCATCATTGATTATCAGAGAAATGCAAATGAAAACTACAATGAGATACTATCTTACACCAGTCAGAATGGCTATTACTAAAAAGTCTAAAAATAACAGATGTTGATCAGGCTATGGCGAAATGGGAAGCTTATACACTGTTGTTGAGGATGTAAATTACTTCAGTCCCTGTGGAAAGCAGTTTGTCCTGCCTAGGGACCTAGTCTCCACCCTTGACCCATTGCATCACCAGCCAGACACATTCCACAGCCCACTCTGACTCTTACAGGGGACTGGTATATCACCGGGGTGTTGTGAGTCTCCTGGTGACTTAACCCTCAGCTGGGACTAACACTAAGGTATAAGGTATGAGGAAATTCCAAAGGCCCCCTTGACGCAAAGGAAATGTGGGCGCAGTGCCAGTAGTTGAAGGATATGTCACCAAGGCCTGGGAGCAGACTCAGAAAATATATCAATTCTTGCCCCTGCCTCTCTTCTGCAGGGCACTGTTGCATACATACTGCAAAATAAAAGGGGCACCTGGCTGAGGCAGAGCCTATCTGTGGGCCTTACATTAAGTGCCATCTACTGGATTGCAGCTTGAATTACACCTCCAAACAATGCAATGCCTCTGAAACCCAAGGCAGGAACCTACAACCTAGCAACTCATTCAGAGCCTCCGCCCTCTGAAAGCACCCAGCAAAGAAGCCAACCAGCTAAACACAACATTAACCGCAGTCAAACCCTCAAGGGAAAAAATAATATGAAAGTAAAAAGGCCCATCCAAATTCAAAAAGAAAATGAAATCCCAGGTCCCTCAGATAATAAGGAACCAGTGCAAGAACTCTGGCAATTCAAAAAGTCAGAGTGTTTCGTTACCTCCAAAGAATTGCACTAGCTCCCTAGCAATGAATCCTAACCAGATTGAAATGTCTGAAAAGATAGACACAGAATTCAGAATCTGGATGATAAGAAAGTTCAACGAGAAGGTTGAAATTCAATCCATGGAAGCCAGAAAACCGACCCAATATATGAAAGACATCATAGCTAGAAGAAAGAACCAAACTGAACTTCTGGAATACAGAAAACCACTACAGAAATTTCAAAACATATTTGGAAGCCTTAACAACAGACTATTTGGAACAGAGGAACTAATTGAAGAGCTCAAAGATAGATCCTTTGAATCAACTGAGTCAGACAAAAATAAAGAAAAAACACTTTCTAATGAACAAAGCAAAATAATTTTTGACTAAGTCCTCAAAAGCAACTGTAACAATAACAAAAATTGACAAGTGGGACCTAATTAAACCAAAGAGTTTCTGCACGGCAAAAGAAACTATCAACGGAGTAAACAGACAACCTATGGATTGAGAGAAAATATTTGCTAACTATGCTTTTGACAAAGGACTAATATTCAGAAGCTATAGGGAACTCAACAAGATCAAAATAACCCAATTAAAACGTGGGAAAGGACATGAACAGATCCTTCTCATAAGAAGACATACAAGAAGCCAGCAAACATGCTCTACATCACTAATCATCAGGGAAATCTGAATCAAAACTACAATGAAACACCATCTCACACCAGTCAGAATGGCTATTACTAAAAGCTCTAAACATAACAGATGTTGGCAAGGCTGTAGAGAAATGGGAACACTTATATACTGTTCGTGGTAATGCGAATTACTACAGCTTCTGTGGGAAGCAGTTTGGAGATTTCTCGAAGAACTAAAAATAGAACTACTGTTCAACCTAGCCATCCCATTACTGGGTACATACCCCAAATAAAATGAATCATTCTACCAAAAAGACACAAGTTCTTGCACGTTCATTTTAGCATTATTCACAATAGTAAGGACATGGAGATAGAGATGTAGAGATTTATGTATGGAATATCTATATGCACATCTGCTTGTATATATGTCCTAGCTCTATCCACTGAGAGAACTACAAACAGTGGTGCTTCGTTAGCAAGAGCACACATAACAACCATGTAGGTGTCTCTTGGACTAGTAGATCATAAGTTCCATGAAGGCGGGGACTGACTCATGCACATCCTTACCTTTCAGCATTAAGTTCAATTTCATGAACATAGGAATCTTTAGAAAATTGAACGGTTTGTAGGCACCCAGCTAGTAAATTTCAGGGCCAGGCTACAACTGTCTGAAAACCAGCCTTCTGTGTCAAGCCTAAGCTGCTGAGAGCTGTCATTGAATGCTGCTTCCACCCTTTTGTTTCTACAGACAGGTACAAGTCTGCAGCCCTGGCCACCAGCGTCATCGGGTGCTCCCAAACCCTGAGCCCATCAGCAGCTGGTGGGCTGAATCAACTACATCCTCCAGATGGGGTGGGGACAGGGGGCAGCACACCTCAAACCTTATGCCTTCCTGCAGCCCTGAAATGAGCAGAACCTGCCCAATGTCTTTGTGTTCCTCCTGGGGCTCACTCTGGGCACTATGTAGCTTTGTGGGAAGCTGCTGGGCGTGGCATGACAGCTGGGTGGCTGCCTGGGGCCAGAAAGGTGAAGGGGATGTGAGACCATGTACAGCCTTGGCGGGGTGTGTTTGTTGGGCAGTGTTACATTTTCTTGGGAGCTTCCCACCAGTTCTGGCAAACCTGTTCTCCACATCCTCTCCACTTGCTAATTCTGCTACAAATTCATCCTTACTAGCTCCTGCCTGTTAGCAGAATTCTTTCCAGTGCTCTTGTCCTCCTTTGTTTGCCATCAGCGAGAGCTGTGCTGTGATTCTGTCTCTAAGTGACTTGGACCACTGACCCTCAGATTTCCAGCCTTAAAATCCACCTTCCTTCTCACGCACCTCTCTGAATCACAGCCTGACCATTCCAGACTCCCTGTCCAGATCTTCTCAGCCTCTTTCAGTCACCATCTGTCACGGAATAACACCGAGAAAGACATCTTGCATGTTCTTTCCGTTTCTGTTCTGTTCTCCCACATATTCTCTTCAATGCTCAGGAACCCTGCCCTATGCTTGAGAGTTCAGGGCCAGACACACGCTTGCAGGCCTCCACATTGGGTCCCTGTCTCTGGTGCCCACAGAGAGCTCCTTCTTTGCTGATCAGGCATGGAGACTGTAGGTTTCCAGATTTCCTGAAAAATAAAAGTTTACAACATCATCTATCCACAACCTCACTAAACGATTGGCCAAGAGATTTCTGTCCTAGTTGCCCAGAATTCTGTCTTCTGGCTACTCACGGCTATCAGGGAATGGGGCAAGTCTGCACTGGCAGCTGGCCAGGATGAAGGCAGCAGGAAGTGGGTGGAGGGTTAGCCAACCTGTAGGGTCTGAAGAATGGGAAAAGTGGCCCCAAATCCTCCAGAATGCTTGACCTGTTGAACCAGAATGTTTTGTTATTTAGTCTTGGCCTATATTCATGCACTTAAGCAGCAAGCAATCATGGACAGGCTGATAAAGAAACACTTCTGTTTCCTGGTTACAGTCTCTGGCTGGATCTGAGGAACCACTGAGTTTGCTTCAATGACTTTCCTTTTTTTTTTTAATTGAGATGGAGTCTCACTCTGTTGCTCAGGCTGGAGTGCAAGTGGCACGATCTCGGCTCAATGTAACCTCCACCTCCCAGGTTCAAGCGATTCTCCTGCCTCAGCCTCCTGAGTAGCTGGGATTACAAGTACCCACCACCACGTCTGGCTAATTTTTTTGTATTTTTAGTAGAGACGGGTTTCATCATGTTGGTCAGACTGGTCTCCAACTCCTGACCTCAGGTGACCTGCCCACCTCAGCCTCCCAAAGTGTTGGGATTACAGGTGTGAGCCACTGCGCCCAGCCTTCAATGACTTTCTAAGTGTGATGGGGACCACAAGTCAATCAGCCAGAGCAGATGATTTCAATCATGGATCCCCAGATCCATGTAGATGAGAAGGTGGAATGCAATTGTAGCTGTGGTTCCAAGGACAGCACAGACAGGACTGTGCGTTGCTGCAAACCAGTTGGCACTAAACCTTAAGTCGTATACAAAGGGTGAAACCCACTTTATTTGGGTTCTGTAGAAAATGTAATTTGCAAATGGACTCTCTTTTCAGTCTGTATGGTTCTGAAGTTCTCTAGGCAAAGGATTTTGTACTAATGAGTAGGAGGTATGTATCCACATCAAAATGTCTCCACATGTACAGGAGAATGGAGACTTTAGGCTTTACTAATAGGTGCTAGAATTAATCTGGGTATTCATGTGTACTGTTCCTTTGTGGCGCCTGTACCACTCTTTGCTTTTGACTGGCATTAAGGTTTAGAAAATGCATACGTTGGTATCAGGATGGAGTAAAGAGAGTACACCATAGGGAGTTTCCCCTTCTGGGGCCTCCACAATCTGCATGTAATTAAATGGTGCATGTAAGATAAACATAAACAAGAAGATCACATAACACCCACAGAACCCACAGCTTCCCATAAGTAGAAAAGAAGACACCAGATTGTAGCAAAGCTATCTCCTCAACTTCTGCTGCAAGCCTTTATGGAGACCTAATGAGTCTGGAAATATTGCACATAGGAAGCAGGTTCACTGTGAATGGGTTATCAGTTTGTCTGAGTCCAGTGAGATGGAGCAGCACCCCCCGCTCCAAGTTAATTGAAGTGAACTAGTAGTCTAAAATAATCAAGTCTTCAAAGAAAGCCAAAAAGTAGAGAAAATGTAACGGAATAAATGGGAGAAATAGCAACCTGGTAGATTTAAACACATGCATTCAGACTGAAATACAAGATTGACAGACTTGAATAAAAATTTCAAGCTGATTGCTGTTTCAAGAGACACACTTAAAATATGAGGATACAGGAGGGTTGAACATGAAAGGATAGGAAAAGATAGATCTTTTTACACAGTGGAAAATAAAATCTGAATGGTTAGTAGCAATGGCAAACAAAATAGACTTTGGGTGAAAAGTATTACCAGAGACAACATAGGTCCTCATTATAAAATGAGGACCGACTGTTTCCCTGGAAGGTATAATACCTGAAACGACAATTGTTCATATATATGCATTTAATGAGTAGCCTTATGGGTATAGAGGAAAAATTGCTATAACACCAAGGAAAAATAGAATTATAGTGGAAGAACTATAAAAACATCTTAATGAAAAATTTCAAACATTCACAAAAGTAGAGCTTCTTTATGCCCAGGATTCAGCTTCAATGATTATTAACTCCTGGCAAATTCTCTTTTCTTATGCTGCCACCCACATTTAACCTTGTTTACCCCCACAACCTATTATTTTGAAGCAAATCTAAGAAATCATAAGACTGACTCTGTAAATGCTTCAGAATGTACCTTAAGAGCCAATTTCCTTCCTTCCTTCCTTCCTTCCTTCCTTCCTTCCTTCCTTCCTTCCTTCCTTCCTTCCTTCCTTCCTTCCTTCTTTCCTTCCTTCCCTTCTTTCCCTTCCTTCCCTTCTTTTCCTTCCCTCCCTTCCTTTCCTTCCCTCCCTTCCTTCTTTTTTGACAAAAAGTCTCACTCTGTTTCCTGAGCTGGAGTGCAGTGGCGCGATCTTGGCTCACTGCAACCTCCAACTCCCGGGTTCAAGCAATTATCCCACCTCAGCCTCCCGGGTAGCTGGGGCCACAGGCATGCACCACCACGCCGGGCTAATTTTTGCAGTTTTAGTAGAGACGGGGTTTCACTGTGTTGGCCAGGCTGTCCTTGAACTCCTGACCTCATGTTCTGCCCGCCTCGCCTACCAAAGTGCTGGGGTTACAGGCGTGAACCACTGCACCTGGCCAGAATTTCTTTATAAGATGTTTATAACCACAATTACATAGAACTCTTCTCCAAAGCAATAATAACTACTTAATACAATCAAAATTTGGGTTCAAATAATCCTGATACTCCTATAATATTTTAGAGTCCATTGGAATCATGCTATTTAAAACGTTAACGAATCTGATACCTGACTCTTCATATCTCTTTCCATTTGATTTTTCTTAGTAGCATTTGCCATTAATGTACTATATATTTTATTTCTTAGTGTGTTTAGTATCAGTTTGCCTGGCAGAACAATGCCTGGCATAATAAACAGCTATCAGCCAGGCATGGTGGCTCATGCCTGTAATCCCAGCACTTTGGGAGGCCAAGGCGGGTGGATCTTGTGAGGTCAGGAGTTCAAGACCAGCCTGGCCAACATGGTGAAACCCCGTCTCTACTAAAAAATACAAAAATCAGCCGAGTGTGGTGGTAGGCGCCTGTAATCCCAGCTACTCAGGAGGCTGAGACAGGAGAATTGCTTGAACTTGAGAGGCAGAGGTTGCAGTAAGCTGAGATTGCACCACTGGACTCTAGCCTGGGTGACAAGTGAGACTGTGTCTCAAATAAATAAATAAATAAATAAATAAATAAATAAATAAATGCTATCAATATAATTGTTGAATAAATAAAAATCTTGGAGTTTGATAACAAATCCTTTATTTTGCTAATGCATTATGAAAAGTACAAGAATAAGACGAACTGGAGCCTTGTGATGTCTGGTAAACCTGGCCCTTCCCACACTTCTCTCTCTCCCTCCTCTCTTCTCTCTTCCTCCACAGTAGGTATGGCTAGGTGAGGGATGCACAAATGCATAGGCATGTAATGCTTTAAATTCCAATGAGAAAAAATAACACCTATAGACTGAAGAAGGCAGGAACAGTACAAGCAGAATTCAAGGACCCACTGCAACCAAGGATTCCTCTGCTTGTTTAGAGGTGCACTGAAAGCCTTTCCTAAAGGAAGTCTTAGAGTTTGAGGATAGAGAGTGTAAAGGGGGCTACCGGACCTAGTGATCCCTGCCCTCACTGGGGCTGACATTGCACGGAGGCAGAATTACAACCTGTCTTCAGCGTGTGCTCTTGGAAATTACGGAAAGATTCACCAGTCCTATTTCAGGATACTCATTCGGAATGATAGTGTCAGCTTTTGAATTTCAGTCCTCCAGGGACAGAGCTGGACTTCCAGAGGTAGGACTCTAGCCTCTCTTACCTTCTAAAGAGACACTAAGAGGTAGACTCCAGGGATGGTAGATTGATTTCCCTTGAGGATCCCCTTCCAGGGAGGTCTTGGGCTTGGAACATCAGCTCAAGATTTTAAGTAAGTCTCTCAGGAAACAGACCACGGGGCTGGCAGTATGAGGTAGTAGAGGCAGTCAGAAGGGAACTAGAGTAGGTAAATTCACACAGCCTTGGCAAAAGACAGATGGGTCCCATGGAGATAGAGCGTTCATCAGCGCGATTTACTGAGGTCCCTGCCATTCCTGGCTCACAGTAAGGATTTTCCAGGCAGGAGGGCTGTGATCACACGGACAGAGCAGGGTTAAGGATGGACTCACCAACCCCTCCTACTGACTGCTGGTAGTTCGGTAGAGCAAGGATAGATTACCCAATGGAGCACGAGGGAGGAGGGGCAGAGGGCAAGAGGGGATGCACAGAAGAGAAGACTGGCAGGATCCTCACTTCTACCTCTTCCCACACCCAGTGCCTTTGGCGCACTGAGGTGCACAGTGTCCCTTAGCCCGGCGCAGGGCGCGCAGCCCAGGCTGAGATCCGCGGCTTCCGCAGAAGTGAGCATGGCTGGGCAGCGGTTGCTGCTTCTAGTGGGCTTCCTTCTCCCTGGGGTCCTGCTCTCAGAGGCTGCCAAAATCCTGACAGTATCTACAGTAGGTGAGTGCTTGGCCGGAGAATTCCCAGACAGGCGCGTCCCGGATACCCGCACTGCCAGGGCTCCAGCGAACGGCGCTTGATCAGAGTCATCCAGGAGATTTTCCAGGCTGGGCTTGCGGACCCGGCTGGAGGAGGGGGAAGCCCATCCAGCTGTGGGGCAGAGAGGGGCCTCTGTTGCTGAGGTGGGGAAGATAGTTTTGGAGAAAAGAGACTCTCCGTTTCTCCCTCTTCTTCAGGAAGCGCTCCCCATCCCGCAGGGCTGGGGCCAGAAATTTGAGACTCATCCTGGAGTTTGAGACCCTGGGCTGCCTTCTCCAGAGCGCAGTGGGACTTTCAGAGGCTCATCCTAAGCTCCAGAGGGTGCGTGTGTGTGGGTGCACCTTAGCTTCCAGTAGAAACGGTGGTGAGCGTTTTCAGCTCTTGGAGACCAGGGAAAGGCGCTCCTGAGGGCAGCACTGTAAATGTTGTGAAGCTGCGTCCGGAGCCAGGGTGGCGCAGGCAGGTATTTCATGGCTGCAAGGCCAGTGGAGTGTTTTCCTCCAGGGAAGACCTGGAGAACTGCCCAGGGCTGAGGAGAGGACCCAGGTCATTCGGATCTTTTGGAGTCTCCTTCCTTTTACCTGTGCCGCTGACCGTTTTTGAGGGATTCGTGGAACTGTTAATTCAGCATTTTGGGTCTCAGTTTTACTTCTTTTACTTTTACCCCAAAGGGAATAGGATATAAAAGAGGAGCATATATGAACATAAAGGGATCATCCCAGGATCGAGCTTCCCCAAGATTTTATTTCAACCCATAGTGGGTTCTAATGGATTCCTTTTATTACTTAGAATCAGGGCTCCTAGAACTGGGAGGAACCACAGATCATCTAATTTAGTGCACATTTTGATTTCCTGAGAGGGCAACTGAGGGATGGGGAGTGAGATGCCTTCCTTAAGAGCACATGTGGCCTCCCTGATGTCCCATGAGGAATTAACTCAGGGTTTTCTTACTGCAAGACCACGCTCACAACAACTTCCACTCTGAAGCCCTTTTCACTGGGGATTTTAAAAAATCACTGTTTAAGAAACAGTGCAAGTCCATTTGAAGACTCCCCCCACCCCCTTTCTGAGTGTTAGTCTCAGTGAAGCAACAGAGCTTCGTAACTTCTTGAAAGTACACCGTCCTCCTTCCTCAGGCTCCAAGAAGGAGTTGGTATCTTTTCTGAGGTGCTGGAATCCCGATTTTTGCCCCAGAAAGCCACCTGACTCCCCAGGATCCACCACTAACAGCTGTTTCTGTGGGGACCCCTTCTTCCTGGCTCCCTGTTCTTACATGGATTAAAATGTGAGCAAGATCTGTTGCAGATTTGTACTTTATACATCGCTTGTTGCTCTAGACTATTCAAGCTGGGTATAAGTAAACTGAGTCATGCAGAGAGCTGCACACTACTTCTCTACTCCCTTCCACCTCCACCCCCAAACTTTTGGTATTTACCATTACATTACCTTCTCTTCTGATCTTCCTTTCTCTGCTGCTGAGAACCTTACATTCAAGCAAAGGCTATGTACTAGAACATATTCTGAGAAGACATTGATTTCATGGAACTTGTACCTCTTTTGAGGATCAAGCTTCTCTTTCCTTAGGATGGTAGGATTTTTCTGGAATCAGGGATTCCCTAGTCTGTCGTGCAACCAGGATCCAGCAGGCCCACCCCAAGGGCCCCACATTTGTCCTCAAATGTCTTAATTAGAACTTGATCATTGTTTGGCCTAAATTAAGTACATCCTTTCCAAATACATTAGAATCTTAAAGATTTGGATTCTAAGTAGTAGTCCCTCATTTCTTCCCTTCCAGTGATGATTTCTTGGACAGATCTCTTAAGGTTTCTATCTCCTACAGCAGCATAAATGTCCAAAGAGCAGGATCCCAGAAACAGTTCTCATTGTTTTTTAGGAACTATTCACACTCATATGTACAACACCATACCTGTATTTCCACCAATGCTGTGATTTCTTTTGGACTCTGTGTTTCCATAAGGCCTTAGTTAAAATGTACATGTACCTCAGGATGAGGAACTCCCATGGCCTAAGCACATAGTAACTCATTACACTGACATGGATACTGTGATTCACAAGAGGCAATCTCTCACGGACCAGAGCCACAGGTAAAAATTTGGGTGGTCGTGGTCTGGGTGAGTGGGCTGGGTTTTACCCAGAGGGACATGAGGAGGCTGGCAAAACTCATCTTTCTCCACTCACTATCCACTTCGTGTTCCCCTACCTTTCCTCTCCTGGATTGATCACTATCGACTTTAGACACGGTGTTCTCATCATTCCAGAACTGAAATTGTGCATTGTTCCTAGGTGGAAGCCATTATCTGCTGATGGACCGGGTTTCTCAGATTCTTCAAGATCACGGCCATAATATCACCATGCTTAACCACAAAAGAGGTCCTTTTATGCCAGGTATCTTTTCTCACTTTTCTTGATTTCTTCTACTCCAAGCAAAGAGCAAAATATTGTTTGCATAGAAAGGCTTAGCAAAATTTTTTTTTAAAATTCTAATTCAATTGGAAGGATGAAAAGCCTGTGTGTGTGTGTGTGTGTGTGTGTGTGTGTGTATGTAAAGTGCCAAAAAGCTTCTTAGGCTCTAATTACCAGGACTTGACACTCCATACTCCCATATTTTTTTCCCCTTACTTGACCTCTACTCCATCCCAAGCAACCATCCACTCATTATTATGGATTATTTTAACAAATACTACTTAATAAGATGGCTTAAAAAATATATTAAACAGGGTTGGGCAAGGTGGCTCACACCTGTAATCTCAGCACTTTAGGAGGCTGAGACAGGTGGATCACTTGAGACCAGCCTGAGCAACACAGGGACACTCTGTCTCTACAAAAAATACAAAAATTAACTTGACATGGTGGCACCCACTTGTAATTCCAGCTACTTGGGAGGCTGAGGGTGGAGGATTGCTTGAGCCAGAAGGCAGAGGTTGCAGTGCTGGGAATGCACCACTGCACTAGAGCCTGGGCAACAGAGTGAGGCTCCATCTCAAAGACTCTCTGTATATACATAGAACATAAATATTCAGCCTTATTTAACACTTCTTACATGTAAGAATCACTTTTCTTTTTATAGATTACTTTTCCTCTTTTTATGATATCGGAATGTAAGTAAGCTCTCGCAGGGAGCCCCTTATTTATGTAGCTAAGTTAGGAGTCTATGGCTGAGATGGTTTTGCATTCTTGAAAAATAAGTGGCTGCCCACAAGTTTGTGCATAGTGATTTCAGATGTTCTTAATGGAGTCATTGAATCCAAAGAATTTTAGCCAAAATGAAGCTCATACATCTTATGAACTCCTCTGTTGATCCACAAGGAAACAGAAACCCTGAGAACTTAACAGACTTGCTTGATAACAGAGTTGGGTGGATTAGGACTTTATGCTCCAAATTGCTCAATATGAAAGTGTTGCTCCAGGAAAAGCCCAAACTCCAGCATCATGTAATACACCCAGGCAACACACCTGGACGTGCACCCCCTGAAGCTATAATTTAAAAAAAGAAAAAAAACTCAAAAGCAAGCATCTTTGAGGAAGAAAATTCTGAGATATTTTCAACCTTTGAAGGTAACGTCAGTCCTTGTTATTGTTCAGATTTCTAAAACCACTTTTTTTTTTTTGAGACAGAGTCTCGCTCTGTTGGCCAGGCCGCAGTACAGTGGCATGACCTTGGCTCACTGCAACTTCCATCTCTCGGGCTCAAGCAATTCTCCTGCCTCAGCCTCCTAAGTGGCTGAGATTACAGGCGTGTGCCACCATGCCCGGCTAATTTTTGTATTTTTAGTAGATATGGGGTTTCATCATGTTGACCGGGCTGGTCTCGAACTCCTGACTTTAAGTAATCCTGCTGCCTTGGCCTCCCAAAGTGCTGGGATTACAGGTGTGAACCACTGCGCCTGGCCAAAACCATTTTTTAATCTACATTTTTTCATTTAAATTTTAAAATTTCATTGTGGTGAAATATATATAACATATAATCTACCATTTTAGCCATTTTTTTTTTAAATTGAGTCAGCGTCTCGCTCTGTCTCCCAGGTTGGAGGGCAGTGACGTGATCTTGGCTCACTGCAGCCTCCATCACCTAGGTTCAAGCGATTCTTGTACCTTAGCCTCCCAAGTAACTAAGACCACAGGCGGGCGCCATTAGGCGTGCAGCACCACGCCTGGCTAATTTTTTTGTATTTTTAGTAGAGACAGGGTTTCGCCATGTTCGCCAGGCTGGTCTTGAACACTCCTGACCTCAGGTGATCTGCCTGCCTTGGCCTTCAAAGTGCTAGGATTACAGGAGTGAGCCACCGCACCTGGCCCCATTTTCAAATGTACCGTTTAGAGGCTTTAAGGACATTCACATTGTTGTAGAACCATTATTACCATCCGTTTTCAGAAGTTTGTCATCATCACGAAGTGGAACTCTACTTATTAAACAGTGACTCCCTGTGACTGACAGCCACTCTTACTTCTTGAGACCATCACTATGACAGTTATTACTGTTAGTGCTTGAGACCGTCATTACGAGACTGAACGAAGGAGGACGAAGGTAGAAATGAAAACTTAAAAGAAACTGTTATAAAGAAAGTGGCCAGGGGAAGAAGAAAAGAGCTCCCTGCTTCTAGTGAGCAAAGGCAGCTGTTGAACTTCCATAACCTTCTTTTTTTTTTTTTTTTTTTTTTTTGAGACGGAGTCTCGCTCTGTCGCCCAGGCTGGAGTGCAGTGGCCGGATCTCAGCTCACTGCAAGCTCCGCCTCCCGGGTTTACGCCATTCTCCTGCCTCAGCCTCCCGAGTAGCTGGGACTACAGGCACCCGCCAACTCACCCGGCTAGTTTTTTGTATTTTTTAGTAGAGACGGGGTTTCACCGTGTTAGCCAGGATGGTCTCGATCTCCTGACCTCGTGATCCACCCGTCTCAGCGTATTTATCAGGTACAATGAACAGGGAGGAGGAGGTAACGATCGGTCAGCTGCTTGATTGATCACAGTTTCATATTATTACTAACAGGCTTCAGATTTGCCTAATCACAAGAAACACTGTAACTGGGGTGTAACTGCCCTCAGCATTCCTTCTGGGTGGCAGATGCGGTTTGTCAGTTTGCCAACATTCTGCATTTATGAGAAACAGTTTGCTGTTTACTCACATAGTCTCCAGTGGTATACTGAGTTGATCACAGTCCTCACTCTTTTGGCCTCCAACATTTCTCCCTTTTTGTTTTTAATTGAGAAAGGCAATTACAGGCTGTGCAGCCCTCAATTGCCGGTTGGTGGTCCAGCTGATCTTACAGATGCACAGGAAACCACGGCCCGCATGGCCACAAACATGGAATCAGGGGTTTTTGCCTGACCTTGATGCTCTAACAGTTTCTCAGCTTCCTGTGTGGTTTTCTTGATCTGTCTGCATGTCATGGGGTTGATGTGAGTGTGACTCCAGTCAGTCCTCGTTCCATCTTCACATTCAGATTCAACTGGCTGATGGCTTGTACTGGGGGAACCAGGCCTGTGTTTGGAATCCATGGGTCCCCCCAGTCTCCCATTCCATGGTCACACACACCTTGGGAGCACCCACATGGTTTGTTCATTCTTTGTGAAAACACAAACATACCCTGGTCCCCACGTTAGTAAATCTACCAAAACAAAAGCAAAGGTTTTTGTAGCTGTAGCCAGGAGGCAGGCTGTTGCTGAAGCATCTGCTCCACAAGCTGCAACGCAGTTTCTGCCTCTTTTGGTTAATTGCTGCGGGGTAAAACTTTCCATTGCTAACGAGAAACAGGCTCTTTCTGATTAACAGAAGACACAGAGAAAGCAAATCTAAGGCTTATCCTTCTCGTGCCCAGTTCCCACATCTTAAGCTCCGAGAAAACCTCCCAAGTCCTCTGCACATCTCGCAGGTGCCAGCACATGTTTACAATCCATGAAAGCCAAAGCTAAAGTTAGCCTTTCTGTAGCCACAGAAGACGGTACAAGCCAATTTTCATCCTCCCTCTCCTGTTCACCACCCTCAATAGGTGCTGTAGGTGGGGCAAAAAATTCTTTCAGACACTGAAATAATAACAAAAAGATGGTACGTACCAAACTCCAAACAAAAAAGAGAAAAGAAATAACCAAATTCTTCCCCATGTTATTTTGATTCAGAAACTTCCCGTTCTTCGTACCTCTAGGGCACTGACCTTATGTTGCTGCCAGCAGACTTGTAACGGGGTTTCTCGTTCATCTGGATGGTTTTAATTTTTTCTGGGCTTTAGTTTTTTTCTGCTCCAGCAGACCTTCCTTGCTCGAGTCCCTATAGGACCCTATGTGTCCCTATCTGTTCCTGCAAGTTTCTGCTAGTCTATGCTAGTCTTTATCCCTATTTGTCCCTGTGGTCCCTGTTAGTTCCTGCAAGTCCCTGTCTTTCCCTACCTATCTCTATTTGTCTCTATCTCTATTTATTTCTATTTATCCCTACTTATTTCTATTTGTCCCTGCAGGTCCCTTCAGGTCTCTGTTTGTCCCTGAATGTCCCTATTTATCCCTGTTCAGGCGCCACTTGTGGCGGACTGCCACAATTACTACTTGTTACTGTCATTACGAGAGACATTACTCTTACTACTTGAGACTGTCATTACGAGACTGAATGAAGGAGGACAACCATAGAAATGAAAACCTAAGACAAAAGAAACTGTTATAAAGAAGGGGGCCAGAGGAAGAAGAAAAGAGTGCTCCACTTCTAGTGAGCAAAGGCAGCTGCTGAGCTTCCATAACACTTTGTATTTATTGGGTAGAAAGAGTGGAGGAGGAGGTAACGATTGGTCAGCTGCTTGATTGATCACAGTTTCATATTATTACTAACAGGCTTGAGATTTGCCTGATCACAAGAAACACTGTACTTGGGGCGTGACTGCCCTCAGCATTCCTTCTGGGTGGCAGACGCAGTTTGTCAGTTTGCCAACATTCTGCGATTATGAGAAACAGTTTGCTGTTTACTCATATAGTCTCCAGTGGTATACTGAGTTGATCTTGACCCTCACTCTTTCGGCCTCCAACAACTCCCCATTACCCTCTACCTTCAGCCCCTGATAACCATATTCTATTTTATTTCTCTATTAATTTGACTATTCTGGTTACAGCGTATAAGTGAAATAATACAATATTTGTCCTTTTGTGTCTGGCTTGCTTTACTTAGCATAATATCTTCAAGGTTCATTCATATTTAACGTGTGTTAGACCTTCTTTTTTATGGCTGGATATTCAATTTTATGGATATATCACATTTTGTTTATCCATTAATCCATTGATGGGCATTTAGGTTTTTTCCACTTTTTGACTATTGTGAATAATGCTGCTATGAACACTGGTATACAAATATCTTTCTGAGTCCCTGCTTAAAACCATTTTAGTATCTTTTACGTTTGTTTTCATATTCTTCGCTGCCTTTGTATCTGCCTAAACTGGATATCTGATTAAATAGTTGTAGTATTTTCATTTTAAGACAATTATTTCTTAATTTCAAAAATTGTAACTAAATTCAATTGATTTAAAATAAAATTTAGATGAAAAATTAATGATGGCATTTCCAATAAACTTTGAGAAACTACTGGCCGGGTATCGTGGCTCACATTTGTAATCCCAGCACTTTGGGAGGCTGAGGCAGGAGGATCACTTGAGCCCAGGAGTTAAAACCAGCCTGGGCAACATAGTGAGACTTCATCTCTACTAAAAATAAAAATAAAACATTAGCTGGGCATGGTGGCATGCTCCTGTGGTCCCAGCTATGTGGGAAGCTGAGGCAGGAGGATTGTGTGGGTTGTGTGAGCCCTGGAGGCCGAAGCTGCAATGAGCTATTATCACACCACTGCGTTCCAGCCTGGCCAATAAAGTGAGACCCAGTCTGAGAAAAAAAAAAAAAAAGAGAGAGAGAGAGAGAGAGAGAAACTACTGAAAGCTACAGACCTTTTACTCTTTAACAAATATAAGCACAGCAAAATCTATAAACAATTCAAGGAATGTGTGGATCCTTTCTGTTTTTTCATAGGATTAGGAGTCTAGAGTTTCTTTTAATAATTCCCTCATCATGGATGTCTCTGAAGCTTTGAAACAGAATTCCCATTTTTCATTTCATCCGTAGAGCTTGGCTGAAGGTCTACAAACAAGGAAACACATAATTGGGTTATTATTTCTGATCAGATGCCCCATTTAATGAATCGACACATTTGAGCCAATTATTAACTCCTTATTTGGAAACACTTTCCCATACTGTTTATTTATTTGCAACTTTAATAAATGACATCAGAGGCACTGAAGAAGCAAAGGTTTCTAATACTCACATGTACTACTACTCCAACCCATCAATATCTGGAATCACAATTGGATTATACACAGTGACTAGAAGACTATTCAAGAGCATAAGAGGGAAAGCCTAGATTGCTTTGAACAGACTGTGAGTAGACTGGGAATTCTAAGAACTCTGCTCAGAAGGAAGGAAGGAATATGATAGAGAAAATCTGTATTGTCTTAGAGACTATAAATCATCATACAGAGACTTTTTGTAGAAATGTAGATGTTCAAGTGTTCTTACTGTCTATAGTAAAATGTGAGAGGAAAGATAAATTGAGAAAATAACTATGAGGCAGAAAACGAGGACTTTATGGTTTTGGAAATTCTCAGCCTATTAGGATGGAGAATATTTAAAAATTAGGGAATTCAAATGTCAGGAAAGCAGTGTATCCTGTTGTCTTGTAGAGAAAGCCAATTGTATGTCTGGACAGCCTTTTGCTATTGCCTCTGAAGGATTAAACGGTCAGAGTATTCAGTCACACAGAAAGCTCATTGAAGATATTAGCATGAAGCAGGTTTGGTGTGCACTGGTTACCAACTTGCCTGAGTCTGCTAAGAAAGAACACCCACATAACGCAACAAATTCCATGAAGTGGATTTACTACCTATATGCGGACAGCAACTGAAACCTAAAATTCACTGTGAGCTGGTCCTCCAAGGCTCAGAAAGCTGCCTGGGATGAATGGAGTCTCAACTGTACATGCCCCACTTGCAATGCAGATAAAGGACCACGAAGTGCAGACCACCTTGGGTTTTATACCCTGGAGAAACATGATGTGCTAAGCTAAGTGTTGAAGGGTATCCTGTTTCTAGTGGAGACTGTAACAAAGCCTGGGCTATTCCACCCAGTGCCTCTCTATCTCAGAGTGTTACATTCCCAGCTCATTGTACAGTTATTCTCGATAACTACAAGTGACAAGCAGAGAGGAAAACAGGGTCAGCCCAAGGCCACCCTGAGAACTGTCCTGCAATTAGGTGTCTGTCTCATGGATTCCTTCACCCATAATGGCAGAAGCCACCAATCAAGATGAAACTATCTCATAACGATATGTGGATGAAACTATCTCGTAAAGATATGTGGAGACTGGGCATGGTGGCTCATGCCTGTAATCCTAGGATATGAAAGGAAATGAAACAGAGGAAAAGGAAATGAATCAAACAAAGGAAAAGATGGGTAGGACAAGATAATGACTAGTCTACAAATAAAATAAAATATCAATTTCTGCAAATAAACATAAATAGAGGCTCATGACTATCTCACAGACCTGGTGAAAAGGAATGAGAAAATGTCCCTGAAAGGATATTTATTCTTGTTCAAAAGAAACAGGTTGAAATCAAAAGGAAAAGGAATAGAAGTAAAGTATTATTGCTGCTTAGATCAGCAAGGTACAGAGGAAGCACACTGAGTTGAGGATAAACAAAAAGAAGTAAATGAGTAAAATAATTGACAAGGTATTCCTACAAGCCAGCCAGCCAGATACAAGATTTTAATGGTCCACATTACAGAGGCAACATATTAAAAGGATGATGAGGTGAACATCTAGACACTAGCTGGTGGTCTTGCTGTTCTAAAAGGCGGTGGATCCTAGGCCGGGCACGGTGACTCACACCTGTAATCCCAGCACATTGGGAGGTCAGGCGGATCACCTGAGGTCAGGAGTTCCAGACCAACCTGGCCAACATGGTGCAACCCTGTCTCTACTAAAATACAAAAATCAAGCAGGCATGGTGGCTTGTGCCTGTATTCCCAACTACAAAGAGGGCCGAGGCACGTGAATTGTTTGAACCTGGGAGGCAGAGGTTGCAGTGAGCCGAGATTGTGCCACTGGACTCCAGCCTGGGTGACAGAACGAGACTGTCTAAAAAACAAAAACCAAACCAAACAAGTCTGTGGAGCAGCTTCTCGTCTAGCGGAGTGAATTCCTATGACACACCCAGGAGGGTCACAAGGTACCCAATAATTTTTTTTTTTTGAGACTCAGTCTCGCTGTTGTTGCCCAGGCTAGAGTGTCATGGTGTGATCTTAGCTCACTGCAACCTCCGCCTCCCGGGTTTAAGCAATTCTCCTGCCTCAGCCTCCCGGTACCCAAGAATTTTATACCTTCAGAAGCACTGCCAATTTGGATTCAAAGGTATGAGGAGAATATGACAGGAAGGAGGGCTGGTGAGTTCCCCAATCTGCAAGTAGGAATTAAACTGACAAACCACTCAGCTGTAACCACATGCAACGCTTCATGAAAAACAAAGGATAACTCTGAAGGTGAAGCAATGAGCCCAGATGGCAGAGCTTCTAGCCCAGAAGGCTGAGCCAAACCACAGGATTATTCCCAGTCCTTAAAACCTAATTTTGTTTGCCCAGTTGTAGTCAAATGTCTTGGGACTGGCACCTCATTTTTTTTTTTACTTCCTTTTTGCCTCCATTAGAATAATGTCTGTAACTGGTATCCTATGCCTGTCCCACTCTTGGTTTTGGGGAGCAGGTCATTTTTTCCTAGTTTCATAGATCCACAGAAGGAGAGCAATGTTTCACTGAATGGATTACACCCAGACTCTCACCCACGGTTGCTGTAGATTATTTGGATGATGTGATTTGGGAATTCTGAGCTGATGAGCTTTAGATGAGGTTTTTCACTTTGAATTGATGATATAATTGTTTGAGACTTTCGGGGATGTTGGGACAGGATGAATACATTTTCATTCCATGAGGGATGTATATGAATGTCTGGGATCTAGAGAACACACTGCGGTGGGCAAATAATGCCACTCCCCCCACCCCGCAAAGATATATGTGTTCAAATTCCTATAATTATGAGTGTGCTATTTTACATGGCAAAAGGATCTTTGCAGATATGATTAATATAAGGATTTTGAGACAGGGAGATTATCATGGATTACCCAGGTGAGTCCAATGTAATTACAAGAGTTCTTATAAGGCAAGCTTGTCCAACTGGTGGCCCACCAGCTGCATGTGGCCTAGGACAGCTTTGAATGTGGCCCAACACGAATTCGTAAACTTTTTAAAAACATTATGAGATTGTTTTTGCAATTTTTTTTTTTAGCTCATTAGCTATCGTTAGTATTAGTGTATTTTATGTGTGGCCCAAGACAATTCTTCTTCTTCCAATGTGGCCCACGGAAGCCAAAAGATTTGACACCCCTGTTATAAAGGAGAGAAGATCGTAGGAGAGTTAAAGAATTAATGATGGAAGAAGAAATTAGAGCGATGTGATTGCCTGTTGGAAGGGGGCTATGAGCCAGGGATGCGGGTAGCCTTCAGAAGCTGGAAAGGGCAAGAAAAAGGATTGTTCCCTAGAGCCTTCAGAAGAAATGCAGTTCACCCACACCTTGATTTTATTTTAATGAGATCCATTTTGGACTTCTGATCTCCAGAACTATGGGATAATACTTTGTGTCATTTTAAGCCACTAAGTTTGTTGTAGTTTGTTAAAGCAGCAATAGGAAACTGAAACGGCCATGATAGGTGCTCAGAAGAACTCCAGGAGGCATGAAAGGAGGATGTTAACGCCTTTACATTGCAGGTGTTCCTGGGGGGCACTAATGAGAGAGCCTGCTATACTGCAACTTGGATAGATTCTGGAGCCTTCTGTTACAGGAGATCCTATGCAATGTGGGCTGATTTTCAAGTAATAAACATGAGTGGACCTGAGTAAAATTTATAAATAAGGAATATGTTGTCTTTAAAATGCAAAAAGGCCTAAAAGATGTTGGGCTTGTAACACTATGGACACAGGGAGGCTCGATAGTTGTTTTTTTAGTAGTATTGGGGATGGAGAGGCCTTCAACTAACCAAATGATCCTTTGGAGTTTAAGTGAGGGACTGGGTCTGATACTCTGCATGGGACAATGGCTTATCCCCTTTATGAGCTCCTTTTTGAATGTTTCTGTGTCTTAAATGAGTGTGGCGAATGAATCTCCTCAGAGGAGGACACTCTCAATGTAATGTTATATCTGTACTCCTGGAGAAAGCTGGAAGCAGTGGCTCTTGCTGGCAAAGATTGTGGGCAATAGTAGGGCTGTTGCAGTACACTGTGGGTAGCCATGCATTGTGTTTCTTCCAAGGTAAAGACGCACTGTGGCTGAGAGGCTGTAAAAATCAGCATGGAAGAGAACATTCTAGCCAAGTCTATGACTGCAGAGTATTTGCCAGTAGATACTTGGATAGAGTCTTTCATTTCAGTTAAGTTGAGTATGAGAACCTTAATATGTGGGACTATGTGTTAATATACCCCAATCCTCACACAAAATCTGATTTGGATGTGATGAAGGCACACATGTATTAAGAAGATATGAGAGGTTTATGACTCATAGGGTGAGGTTTTTTTTTTTTCTTTTTTTCAGAATAGCAGGACAGGCTGCCAGGCAAATCTGAAAAATGGCTTTAGAGAGCAGGGAGGGATGACTGGCTTGAGTTTTTACTGTGAGGAGAGGTAGGATGAGCTGAGGATTTCCCTTCATTGTCCTGACTTGCATGGATTGAAACTCCTACCAGGGATAACAGAGAAGGTATGTGCGGGTTTTCTTACCAATTTGCTCAGATGAAGCATGGGGTTGGGAAGGGGAAATGGGGCTTGACATTTGTCAAGAGGCAAACAGTGAAAATGGAGTCAGACTTCTTATTACACGTGGGTAATGAAGAAGGGGCCAAGCTGGCAAGTCGGGATGTAGGGGACTACTCTTTCAATGAAGTCTTTTAGTATTTTTTGACTGAATTTAAAAATTATTTGCATGTATCACTTTAAATAATAAAAATGATTGTTTTTGTAAAACGGAAAGAACAGAGACTCTGGAATCAAACAAATGTGTACTGTATTTAAATACAAATTATACCAATGGCTCACACCTGTAATCCCAGTGGTTTTTAAGGGAGCTGAGACTGCAATGAGCTAGGATTGTGCTATTGCACTCCAGCCTAGATGACAGAGCAAGACTCTGTCTCAAAAATAAATAAATGCATACATTAAAAATACTTAAAGAAGCAATCATTCAAATACGTACATAATTTTTGAAATAAGTTTTGATATTGTTATGCTAATGTTACTCTTTTGCGCAGCATATTTTACTTTTTTTAAACCCGTTGCTGTTTTCTTAGATTTTAAAAAGGAGGAAAAATCGTATCAAGTTATCAGTTGGCTTGCACCTGAAGATCATCAAAGAGAATTTAAGAAGAGTTTTGATTTCTTTCTGGAAGAAACTTTAGGTGGCAGGTAATGTTTTTTTTTATTCTTTGAACCAAAGGGTCACTATTTTCATCATACAAATAATGGATGGATGCATGGATACTTGGATTTTATTTTAATGAGATTTTATTTTAATAAGAGAAAGTGACAAATGGATGGATGGATGGATTGATAGATGGAGAGGCAGATGATAAGGGGAGTAGATGAGTACTACATACTACATCATCCAGTAAAGTCCCTGGACATTCTTCTTTATACCGTCTTTCTTACACTATAAGCATGAATGCTTTTCTGCAGAAAGTGGGAAATTGTTTCTTCTGGGACTTCCTTGCGACACTTCACCTACAATCATTGCCTGTAATATCCCCGACACAGAAATTGGGATAGACTCCTCCACTTTTCATTGTTGGTGGGAAAATTAGAGTCACCTTTTCCCACTTACTGTCTTCCCTTCTTCTCACATATATTCATAAATAAAGGGAAGGCTTATGAACATTGGGTTTGTAGAAGTTGAACATACAGTCATGCAAAGTTCTTTAAAAAAGCAATCAACCTGGTACAAATGAAACATGAAACTGACTCCTTTTGCTTAATCTGGATGGGAAGAAACACATAACTTTTTGATCTCAGACATAAAAGAGGAAACACAGAAATCCATGTCTATCTTGGTTAATCGCAGTGGCCTTACCTACTCTTGTTTTCTTGAAAATTCTACTCAATAGTCAACATAGTGCTTAAATCTGACTTCTTCCATAAAGCCTCCCTCCTCACCCAAGCTGGAACACCACATTCTCTCCTCTATACGTCTGATCTAATCCACCCATTTGACACTTAGCCTATATCATCTTGCAGAGTTAGTTATATATTTTAAGCATATGCCTTGTCTCTTCTTATCCAGTTTCATATTTTAAAGGACAGGTATGGTTAAGAGTGCATTCTTAAAATATTTTAATTTATTAGCTTAATTTTAAATACGATTAATGAACTACAGTCTAAAAATTTTTACTACATGACTGGCTTTTTTTTTTTTTGAGATGGAGTTTTGCTCTTGTCGCCCCGGCTGGAGTGCAATGGTGCGATCTCGGCTCACTGCAACCTCTGCCTCCAGGGTTCAAGCGATTCTCCTGCCTCAGCCTTCCAAGTAGCTGGGATTACAGGAGTGTGCCACCATGCCCAGCTAAGTTTTGTATTATTAGTAGTGACGGGGTTTCACCATATTCACCAGGCTGGTCCCAAACTCCTAACCTCGGGTGATCTACCCTCCTCGACCTCCCAAAGTGCTGGGATACAGGTGTGAGCCACTGCACCCAGTTCATTACTGAAATTTTCAAAAATGTTTGGCAACTTTTCCTTTATTATATGAATCTTTAAAAATATACAACAGAGGATGACTTCAGTCAGTCTGCATATCACTAGTGAGAGACCTTCTCTAACTGGAGGGCAATGGTACGGTGGTGTACAGGTTACAGGTGTGTCAGGGAATTGATTCTCTCAGTCTTCCATACAGCCAGTAGGTCTCTGATATCTAGAGCTCTTGCACTTATTGCAGCTGGCCTAGGCATCCTCATCTATTTCCCCCAAATTCTGTAAAATAGGATCATATTCTATGCAGGCATTATTGGGAATATGTTGCAAAAGAATCGTCCCTTTGCATATGTCAGTAAAGCTTTGACATTATCTTACCTGAATACCCCAGCCTGCATTGAGGTGGAAAGAAATAATAATAATAAATAATTAAAAATAATAATGTAAATAAGTAAACGAATATGTAAATAAATATATAAAAATATGTAAAATGAAAATAAAAGTAAATAATAAAGAAAGAAAGAATAATAAAGGAAAAAGCAATGCGTTTCAAAAACCAGGTTCCTTTTGTTTTTATTTTTTTCCATTGCTTAACTCCTAGGGATAAAAAGGTGGAATTCTCATTTTCAGCTGAGATATTCGGTTGTAATATAATCAAAGAGTAACTAGACTGAGGCAATCTCTCGTATGCAAGCACACAGTGCTAAAACATAGCACATATAATCAATACTGATAAACTCTTTCGTCAAGTTACTTACACAATTTGGTTGGATAAATAAGAAAATCACTCATAAACACTCCGTATGTAAATGAGGGGTAAATAGAGTGTCACCTAATTTATCAAGGAGATGGAACTCTGAGATCTGCTGCTCTGAGAGATGGCTCCCAGAGTAGAAGGACCTTGAGTCGGCATTGATGGTGGTTGGGGTTTGGATAAGGGTAGAAAAGGGGAAGGGAGAAGGGTAACTCTAGGGAGTAGAAACATTTAAGCCAGGATAATTATGGCAGAGGGCATTTGTGGGAAACTGGTTGAATTTGTGGGTGACTGCTAGAAAGGTTGTTGCTTCCCTGGGATATTTTCTTTGTATCTCAAGATACTTTTATGTACTATAAATTTAACACTTCCCATGAATATTTATTATTTTTTTTTCTTACAGAGGAAATTTTGAAAACTTATTAAAAGTTCTAGAATACTTGGCGTTGCAGTGCAGTCATTTTTTAAGGAGAAAGGATATCATGGATTCCTTAAAGAATGAGAACTTCGACATGGTGATAGTTGAAACTTTTGACTACTGTCCTTTCTTGATTGCTGAGAAGCTCAGTAAGCCATTTGTGGCCATTCTTTCCACCTCATTCGGCTCTTTGGAATTTGGGCTACCAATCCCCTTGTCTTATGTTCCAGTATTCCGTTCCTTGCTGACCGATCACATGGACTTCTGGGGCCGAGTGAAGAATTTTCTGATGTTCTTTAGTTTCTGCAGGAGGCAATGGCACATGCAGTCTACATTTGACAACGCCATCAAGGAGCATTTCCCAGAAGGCTCTAGGCCAGTTTTGTCTCATCTTCTACTGAAAGCAGAGTTGTGGTTCATTAACTCTGACTTTGCCTTTGATTTTGCTCGACCTCTGCTTCCCAACACTGTTTATGTTGGAGGCTTGATGGAAAAACCTATTAAACCAGTACCACAAGTAAGTGACCCTCAGCATTCAGTTTGGGATTCACACAGAGGCCTTCAGTGCATAGTTGATGGCTGCCACCTGCCAGTAGGATCCTGAGGCTGAAGTAGGGATGGGCAAGGGAGGCACCTAGGGCATGCTTTTAAAGGAAGTGATGAGTTTCAGGGTTGTGCAAGTATAATGTTAGGGCTTGCACCATCCTGAGATCAAGGGCATCTTTGTATGGGTTCCTCTGGCTCCTCTCTTGCCACACCCTAGTCCTAGCCTTGATAAAATAAGCCCTGTATTAAAGTTTCAATTTTTTGTTTGCATTTTTATTTTGCATGATCATGTGTACAATAAACATGTAGTTAGTGCCCATCACATGCAATAATTGTTAAGGAGATAAGATACTCACAGTGAAATGACAACACTATGGATTCGGAGTAAGCAGGGTGGGTCTGTATGGGACCGACAGCAAGAACTGCGGGTAGTATCTCCAGTGTTCCCTGCCTGTAGAGCCCTGGCTCCTGGCTCCACCCAGATTTTCTGACTTGATTTCTCTGGGGTGGACCCCTGCTACTGTAATTTGCAAATGCTGCCCAGGTGATTTGAATGCACAGCACAGTTTCACAACTCTGCTACAGAAATTTTTCTAAGGGAGGAGAGCTAGGAATGAGTTGGCTGCCTGTTGCCTCTGAGCACTGGGTTCCCATTTTACAGAAGTCATCTTATTTAATATCCTTCCATCTGTATGGAGGTGTGATCATCTTCATTTTTATAAATGGAGGAGGACAGAAGCTCAGGTGATGTAGGAGGTGACCTTCCCACCACCATGTATTTCAGAGGCCCTGAGGGCCTGGGCTTTCCAGCCACCCAAGTGTCCACTTTTCTAACTTTCATTGAGTGAGCAGGAAGAGGTAGGGAATGATCTATAGGTGATATGGGCTTTGCATTGGTGGCAGGAAGTTTTAGGAATGGAGCTGAGAGGGAAAGCACCCCAGGTTGGGGAGCAGGGGTCCCAATATGTGGAGATGTAATTGAGATGGCAATAAGACTGGGTTCCCTGGGTGGCGCTGGCTACACTAGTGGAGTGGAATATTCAATTGCATGAGTAAAACTGTGGGGATTTACCAGAAACCTTAGCTAGCAGGTGGGTGGATCAGGCCTCCACCATGGAGTAGGGAGAGGACGTTGTTAAGAGGATAACAATGGGAATAAGGGTTGTAATGACTGTGAAACAACATACACTAAAAAAAAAATAATGTTTCTTCTCTGCATTTTCCAATTTTTATATAATGGTCTTATGTTGCCTTGTAATTACAAAAATGATGACAAGGCTGTTTTAAAGAAGTCCTTAGGAATGGTAAGTGGTATGCTGGCTGGAATCCAGTAGAGTCTGAACCACGTAGTAGAATGATGGGTTGGGAGGTGGAGTGAGCACTTGTAGGGCAGAGAGAATCAGACAGAGTTCAAAGAAATATTTGGAAGTAAGAATTGACAAAATTGTGCTAAACACAAAATTAAGACATTGGATACTGTGAGCCCAAAATATATGACACTGGTCTCACCAATTTAGAAACTTTATTTGCCAAGGTTGAGGATGCATCCATGACAGCTTCAGGAGGTCCTGACAACGTGTGCCCAAGGTGGTTGGGGCACAGGCTGGTTTTATACATTTTAGGGAGACGTGAGACACCAATAAATATGTTTAAGGTAAACATTGGTTTGGTCCGGAAAAGCAGGAGAGGGGTATTCTAGGTCATAGGTAGACAAGAGACAAACAATTGCATTTTTTTTGAGTCTCTGATTAGCTTTTCACTGAGTGCACAATTTACAGAAACAGTCACTTATACCTTAGTCTGGGTTAGTGAAACAGTAGGGCAGAGGAATCAAGCCAAAATACATTTGTCTCAGGCGAGCAGACGGATGCTTTTGAGTTCTGTCTGCTCTTTGTCCACAAGGAATTTTCTTGTGAGCAAATGGTGAGGGGGGTATGCAGCCTTTTTTTTTTTTTTTTTTAAATCTTTGTGGCTGTGGCCATCCTATTTAGGAACGGAATGGGAGGCAATTTTGCCCAATGCAGTTCCCAGCTTGACTTTTCTCTTTGGCTTAGATTTGGGGATCCTGAGATTTATTTTCCTTTCTCAACACTAACTTTGTTAAGAACTACCTGGGGGACTTTATGATACAAGCTGCCCAGGCCTGCTTTTGGGACAGAGCATTACTGCTTTATTTATTTATTTTTAAATCTACCACATCAAGGCATTGATCACTTCTTTATGTTACAAACATCCCAATTACATTCTTTTAATTACTTGAAAATGTACTATAAATTATTGTTGACTGTAGTCACCCTGTTGTGCTATCAAACACTGGACCTTATACATTCTAACTATATTTTTGTACCATTAACTATACCACTTCCCCATCCCAGCCTCTGGTAACAGTCATTCTACTCTCTATCTCCATGAGTTTAATTGTTTTAATTTTTAGCTCCCACAAATGAGTGAGAACATGCAGTTTGTCTTTCTGTGTCCGGCTTAGTTCACTTAACATAACATACTCTAGTTTCATCCATATTGTTGCAAATGACAGGATCCCTTTCTTTTTGTGGCTGATGAGTTCTCCACTATGTACATATACTATATTTTCTTTATCCATTCATCTGATGTTGGACATGTAGATGAATTCTGTATCTTGGCTACAGCGACTAGTGCAGCAATAAACACGGAAGTGTAGGTATCTCTTCAGTATAGTGACTTCTTTTCTTTTGGGTATATACCTAGCAGTGAGATTGCTGAATCATATGGCAGTTCTAGTTTTAGTTTTCTGATGAACCTCTAAACTGCTTTCCATAGTGGTTGTACTGATTTAAATTCCCACAAACAGTGTGCAAGTTTTCTTTCTCCACATCCTTGTTATTGCCTGTCTTTTGGATGAAAGCCATTTTAACTGGGGTGAGATAATATCTCATTGTAGTTTGATTTGCATTTCTGCGGTAATCAGTGATGTTGAGCAAACCTTTTATATGCCTGTTTGTCATTTGTATGTCTTTTGAAAAATGTCCATTCAGATCTTTTATTTTTTAATCAGGTTATTAGATTTTTTTTTTCTCACAGAGTTGTTTGAGCTTTTATGTATTCTGGTTATTAATCCTTTGTCAGAAGAAGAATTTGCACATATTTTTTCCCATTCCGTGGGTTATCTCTTTGCTTTATTGATAGTTTCCTTTGTTGTATAGAAGCCTTCTAACTTGATGTGATCTCATTTGTCCATTTTTCCCTTGGTTGCCTGTATTACGCAAGAAAAATAAGTGCACCCAGATCAACATCCTGGAGCATTTCCCCAATGTTTTCTTTTAGTAGTTTAATAGCTTGAGGTCTTAGATTTCAGTCTTTTTCTTTTCTTTTCTTTTCTTTTTTTTTGAGACTGAGTTTTGCTCGTGTTGCCCAGGCTGGAGTGCAATGGTGCAATCTTGGCTCACTGCAACCTCTGCCTCCTGGATTCAAGCGATTATCCTGCCTCAGCCTCCCGAGCAGCTGGGATTGCAGGCGCCCACCTAATTTTTTGTATTTTCAGTAGAGACGGGGTTTCACCAAGTTGGCCGGGCTGGTCTCGAACTCCTGACCTCAGGCGATCCACCGGCCTTGGCCTCCCAGAGTGTTAGATTTAAGTCTTTTATTCCATTTTGATTTGATTTTTGTATATGATGAGATATAGGGGTCTAGTTTTATTCTTCTGCATATTCATATCTAGTTTTTTTTTTAGCACCATTCATTGAAGAGACTGTCCTTATGTTCTTGGCACCCTTGTCAAAAATAAGTTCACCACAGATGTATGGATTTATTGCTGGGTTGTCTATTCTGTTCTGTTGGTCTATGTGTCTTTTTTTATGCCAGTACCATACAGTTTTGGTTACTATAGTCTTGTAGTATAGTTTGAAATCAGGTAATGTGATTCTTCCAGTTTTGTTCTTTTTGCTTGGGATGGCATTGGCTATTCTGGGTCTTTTGTGGTTCCATATAAATTTTAGGATTATTTTTTCTCCTTCTGTGAAGGATGTGATTGGTATTTTTATAGAGACTGAATTGAATCTGTAGATTGCTTTGGGTGGTATGCACATTTTAACAATATTGATTCTTCCAGTGCATTAACGTGGAATAGCTTTCCAGTTTTTAAAATGTCTTCTTCAAATAATTACATTGATGCTTTATAGTTTTCACTGGAGAGATCTTTTACTTCTTTAACTTAATTGCTAGGTATTTTATTTTGTTTGTGGGCATTGTAAATGAAATTACTTTCTTGATTTCTTTTTCAGATTATTCACTGTTGGCATATAGAAATGCCACTGATTTACATATATTGATTTTGTGTCCTGAAACTTTACTGAATTTGTGGATCAGTTCTAATAGTTATTTTGGTAGAGTCTTTAGGTTTTTCCAAATATAAGATTATATAATTTGCAGACTAGCATAATTTAACTTCTCCCTTTCCAATTTAACTACCCTTTGTTTCTTTCTCTTTTCTGATTGCTCTAGCTAGAACTTCCAATACTATGTTGAATAACAGTGGTAAAAGTGGGCATCCTGGTCATGTTAGAGGAATGGTGTTCAGTTTTTTCCCATTCAGTGTGATACTAACTTTGGGTGTGTCATATATGGCTTTTATTGTGTTGAGGTATGTTTCTTCTACACTCAGGTTTTTTAGGGTTTTTATCATGAAGGGACTTTGAATTTTATTGAATGCTTTTTCAGCATCAATTGATATGATCATATGGTTTTTTTCCTTCATTCTGTTGATATAATGAATCACATTGATTGATTTGCATATGTTGAACAATCCTTGAATCCCTCGGATAAATCCCCCTTGGTCATGATGAATGATCTTTTTAATGTGTTGTTGATTTTGGTTTGCTATATTTTGTCAAGGATTTTTGCCTTAATGTTCATCAGAGATATTAGCCTGTAGTTTCCTTTTTCCGATGTGTATTTGTCTGGTTTTGGTGTAAAGGTAATACAGGCCTTTTATTCCCTTCTCTTCTATGGTTTTTAGAATAGTTTGAGTAGGATTGGTATTAGTTCTTTAAATGTTTGGTAAAATTCAGCATTGATGCCATTGGGTCCTAGGCTTTTCTTTGCTAGGAGACTTTTTATTACAACTTCAGTCTTGTTACTTGTTACTGGTCTGTTCAGGTTCAGGATTTCTTCATGGAATAATCTTGGTAAGTTTTATGTGTTAGGAACGTATTCATTTCTTCCAGGTTTTCCACCTTATTGGCATGTAGTTGCTCATAGATGTTTCCAATGATCCTTTGAATTTCTGTAGCATCAGTTGTAATGTCTTTTTTCTTTAGCTCTGATTTTATTTGGGTTTTCTCTCTTTCCTTAGTTTGGCTAAAGGGTTGTCTATTTTCTTATCTTTTCAAAACCGAACTTTTCATTTCATTGATCTTTTATTTTTTAATTTTAAATTTCATTTATTTCTGCTATAATCTTTCTTTCTTCTACTAATTTTGGGTTTGGTTTGTTCTTGATTTTTCGATTCTTTAAGATGCATCCTTAGATGGTTTATTTGAAGTCTCACTCTTTTGATGTAGGCACTTATAGCTATAAAATTTTCTCTTAGTATTATTTTCACTGTATCTCATAGGTTTTGGTATGTTTTGATTTCATTATCATTTGTTTCAATAAATTTTTAAATTTCCTTCTTACTTACTTCATTGACCTACTGGTCATTCAGGGGCATATTGTTTTATTCCATGCATTTGTATAATATCCAGAGTTCCTCTTGTTATTGACTTATAGTTTTATTCCATTGTGGTCTAAGAAGGTAGTTGATATAATTTCAGTTTTTTGAATTTCATAAAAGTTGTTTTATGGCCTAATGTATGGTCTACACTTAAACATGGTCCATGTGCTGAGGAGAAGAATGTCTTTTTTGCAGTCATTGGATGAAAATTTCTACAAATATTATTAGGTTCACTTAATCTGTAGTGCAGATTAAGTTCAATGTTTCTTTGTTGATTTTCTGTCTGGATGTTGTGTCCAATGCTGAAAGTGTTACATTTTCCATCTATTATTGTATTGGGGTCTATCTCTCTCTTTACCTCTAATAATGTTTGCTATATATGTCTGAGGGCTCCAGTGCCTATATATTTATAATTGTTATATGTGCTTGCTGAATCAACCTTTATAAAATTATATAGTATCCTTCTTTGTCTCTTTTCATGGTTTTATCTTGATATCTCTTTTATCTGATGTAAGTATAGCTACTCCTTCTTTTTTCTTGGTTTCCACTTTCATGGAATATCTTTTCTATCCCTTTATTTTCAGTCTGTGTTTTCATAGGCAGTGTGTTTCTTGGAGGCAACATGTTAAGTCTCTTTTTTTATCCATTCAGTCACTCTTTCTGTTTTGATTGGAGAGTTTAGTCCATTTACATTCAATGTTGTTATTTGTAAGTAAGGACTTACTCCTGCCATTTTGTTATTTGTTTTCTGGTTGTTTTGTGATCTTCTCTTTCTTGTTTCCTTTCTTCTTGTCTTCCTTTTAGTGAAAATTATTTTCTCTGGTGGTGTGTTTTAATTTCTTGAATTTTATTTTTTGCGTATCTGTTTAAAGTTTTGTGATTTGAGGTGACTACAAGGCTTGCAAGTAACATCTTATAACCTATTATTTTAAACTGATGACAACTTAACCTTGATTGCAAAAAGAAACAAACTTAACTTTGATTGCAAAAAGAAACAAACAAGCAAAAAAGAACAGTAAAAAAATTCTACACTTTATCTCTCAGTTCACTAAGTTTTTGTTGTTTCTATTTATATCTTATTATATTGTCTAAGCTCACTTATTCTTTCTTCTGCATGATCAGTTCTTCTGTTAAGAGACTCTGAGGCATTCTTCAATATGTCAATTGCATTTTCAACTCCAGAATTTCTACTTTTTTATTTTTAATTCTTTCAATCTCTTTGCTAAATTTAGCTGATAGGATTCTGAATTTCTTCTCTGTGTTATCTTGAATGTCACTGAGCTTCCTCAAAACGGTTATTTTGATTTCCCTGTCTGAAAGGTCACATTTTTCTGTGTCTCCAGGATTAGTTGCTGGTGCCTTATTTGGTTCGTTGGGTGAAGACATGTTTTCCTGGATGGTCTTGATGCTTGTAACTTGTTCATCAATGTCTGGGCATTGAAGAGTTAAGTATTTATTCTAATCTTTGCAGTCTGAGCTTGTTTGTACCTATCGTTCTTGAGAAAGCTTTCCAAGTGTTCAAAGGGAATTGAGTGTTGTGATCTAAGTCTTTGGTCACTGCACCTGTGTCTGCATTAGGGGGCACTCCAAGCCCAGACATGCTGACTCTTGCAGCCTTGTAGAAATACCACCTTGGTGGTCTTAGGTTAGAGCCAGGATAATTCCTTGGATTACCAAGCAGAGTCTCTGATTCTCTTCTCTTACTTTCCCATATACCAACAGAGGTTCTCTCTCTCCCTGTGCTAAGCTGCCTGGAGTTGGGGGAGGGGTGACACAAACACTCTCATGACCACCTCCACTGAAATTGTGCTGGATTATGCTTGAAACCAAACACAGCACTGGACCTCATCCAAGACCTATGATAACTATTGCCTGGTTACTGCTGATGTTTATTCAAGGCTCAAGAGCTCTTTAGTCAACAGATGGTGAATTCTTCCAAGCCTATACCTTTCCCTTTAGGGCAGCAGGTTCCCTTCTGACCCAGGTTGGGTCTAAGAATTCTGTCTGGGAACTGGGTCCTGGAATTGGGAATTGTAGGGATCTACTTACTCTCTTCCCTCCCTTCCTAAAGCAGGAGTCTCACCTGTGGCCACCCCACCCCAGGCCTGTGAGAAGTACTGCCTGGCTACTGCTGATGTTTATTTTAGGCCCAAGGGCTTTTGAATTAGCAGGTGGTGAATCCTGCCAGGCTTAGGTCTCTCCCTTCAGGGCAGTAGGTACTCATCTGACCCAGGGCATGTCTAGCAATGTTGTCCAGGCGCTAAGGCCTAGATGTGGAGATGTTAGGATTCTCCTTGATGCTTAATTTTACTGCAGCTAAACTAGTACCCAAATTGCAAGACAAAGACTTTTTAACTCTTCTCTCTCCTCTCCTCAAGGAAGGAGTCTCTCCTGGAGCTGTGGGCTGCCCTGCCTGGAGTTGGGAGAGGGGCGACACAAGCACTCCTTTGGCTGCCCTGGCTGATGTCTCACCAGGTCATGTGCACTGCAGGAATTTTAGTTCCTGTGGCCTAGATTGCCTTTCAAGTTTATTTAGAACCCCAGAGCACTTTAGCCTGCGGTGGTTGGTCTAACCAGCACTCAGGTCCCTACTGCTGAGGTGGATGATTCCCTTCTAGCAAGGGCTGGTCTAAATGCTCCCTGCATGGGTGCCAGCTGAATTCTTCCCTGTGTTGCTTTGCTCTGTGACTGCAGAGCACTGACTTCCAGTGCAAAGTCTATAGCCTCTGTGCTCTGCCTCCCCTAAGCACACAGATTCTCTCTCTGCACCACATGGTAATTGAAGACTGTCGTTCCTACCTTCTCAGTGCCACTTTCCTCGGTATGATGTTAAAACCAGGAATGGTGATTGCTCACCTGATTTTTGTTGTTGTTGTTGTTCTTTTGAAGGTGTTTTCTTGTGGATAGCTGTTAATTTGGTATTCCTGTGGGGGGCACAATCACTTCAGGGTTCTCTTCTGCCATCTGGCTCCACCTCCCTATAGCATTGCTGCTTTTAAAAAATCTTTCTCTGTGGTTATAATCTGCAGTCCTGTGGGTGAACTACTGAGGTAGAGGATGAAGTATGTACAAAAAGATCAGTGACCGAGACTATCATAAAACATTAGAGGAAAACACACTAAAATGGTACATTTTGTGTAGATGGAGAGGAGCCTTACCTTATTCTGCCACCACTTCTGCCTGCAACGGAGGTGTTCTCCCAGCTTCTCCATTTCAGCCTCCATAAATCCCACTCCTCATGTTGGACCCTGGCCACCTACTAGTACTCTTCCAGATACTATTACCTCTAGTCTGACCTTGGAAAACTCCTGTGACTCCCTGAGCCTATAATGGGTGGAAGGTCAAGAAAGGCCCTGATAGTAGGGTCAGAATTTCAAGAAGAAAGATGTTCTCACCAACACAAAGGACGTGACCACAGTGCAGCTAGTATTGCGCTATCCTAGGAGCTATAATAATAGCTTTGGGATAGTGAGGACAGGGCACTGTGTTAGTAAATAGTCTGGCTTTCATTTTCTGGTCAACTAGGCTTTCACCAATAATTTTGTCACCTCTTTACCTTGGTAATCTTTCTCTAGGACTTGGAGAACTTCATTGCCAAGTTTGGGGACTCTGGTTTTGTCCTCGTGACCTTGGGCTCCATGGTGAACACCTGTCAGAATCCGGAAATCTTCAAGGAGATGAACAATGCCTTTGCCTACCTACCCCAAGGGGTGATATGGAAGTGCCAGTGTTCTCATTGGCCCAAAGAAGTCCAGCTGGCTGCAAATGTGAAAATTGTGGACTGGCTTCCTCAGAGTGACCTCCTGGGTAAGGGCTGCCCAGGACTGCTCTTCTCCTTCCACTGACCTGTCTTTGGGGCTCATCTGGGCTCTGACCTTTAGCTGGGCATTTGTACCCACTGTTGAATGGCACAGGTGAGGCTCAGTGGACAGAAAAGTAGCAGCCAGTTGGAGTTCTTGGGAAACAAGGCTATACTTCCAATGGGATCAGATGTCAAAGCAGCCATCTTTCCTTCATTGTTTTCTATCCCAGACCTGTTGTCTGCAGTCCTATGTGATATTCCTCTCAAGTCTCTTTAACCCTACTGCATTTGGTCTTGGACAAGGTCACCCAAACAAAATTAAAGACAACCCATCAACTCTGAATGTATATACCAGGGATTGGGAGAGTTGCCACTCGCTTTAGTGACTTTGTGAGCACCAGTTTGGCCACAGGGACTTACACAAACACACATCCACACATAAATGTGGACACATCCTCTTCATTTACTAAGGGTCTGAGCAATTTCTACCATCACAAGATTAATGCCAATGATGTCTTTAGGATGTGCCAACATACCTGTGTGCCAGGCTTAGCAACTTCACAGTTGGTGATTTGGTCTACTGAATCATCTGGGACTAGAGAGCTCCCTCACCCCCAACAGGTTTTCTCCATGCCAAGTGTTGCCATAGACACTGACTAGAGCAGAGATTCATAACCAAGATTATGGCTCAAAAGAATCTGGGCAATTTAAGAAGTAGATTCCTGGTCCTACTTCTGTAAATATATATTTTAAAATTCTGGGGCCGGGCATATGCCTCCCATTTCAAAGAAGAGACAAGGAGTCTGATGCACATTGCAGTTGAGTGACCCAGGTTGAGATGTGCTTGTCATTATCAACAATCACTTTAGTTAGCTCTAAGTAATGCTGGCATGGAAAGACAGGAACTGGAAATACAGAGGTGAAAGATCCAGTCTACTTTCAAGGGGCTTCTCATATAATTGAGGACACCATACAGTCAATACAAGTTTTATGAGTGACACATGAGTTGTGCTGTCAACAAATATGTCAGAAATACAAGAAAAGGGAAATTAGCTGTCAGTGGATAAAAGAGGGCTCAATATAGACAGACAGAGGAGGTAGAAACAGAGAGACACACAGAATACAGATGAGAGAAGCAAAGAGAGGCATAGGGAGGACAGAGAGAAGGAAGAATGGATGGACAGATAGAGATGGATGCCTTGCTTAACACTCTTCTCTACAGAAGTCACTCAATTCTAAGCCTTAGCTGAGTTTCTGGCTGAGGGAAGATGTTTCCATTTGATAACAATGCTTGGAATCTTGTATCTTGGAACTGTAACCTTGGATGTGTCCCAAGCACAGTCATTAGATACAATGTCTCCAACACACCGCTAGATCCACTTGGCACTTTCTTATCCCCTTCATCTTTGCAGGATATCTTGAATTTTTCATCCTGAAGTGTCCCACCCTCTTTCTTATTTACAACAGCTCACCCCAGCATCCGTCTGTTTGTCACCCATGGCGGGCAGAATAGCATAATGGAGGCCATTCAGCATGGTGTGCCCATGGTGGGGATCCCTCTCTTTGGAGACCAGCCTGAAAACATGGTCCGAGTAGAAGCCAAAAACTTTGGTGTCTCTATTCAGTTAAAGAAGCTCAAGGCAGAGACATTGGCTCTTAAGATGAAACAAATCATGGAAGACAAGAGGTATGCAGCTCTCTGGGGTTGTGGTCGTAATGATGAACGAAGGCAAAAACACTAAGGGTACTGTGGGATTCTGTTTCCTTGGTTTTGCTTTGTTTTACTTTAGATTAAAACTGTATTTTCTGGGACATGGGATAATATGTGCGTGATGCCAACAGCTGACCTGTGTCCTCTGAGAGCAAGACTAGAACATTTAAGTTAGATGTTAAGAATCATTTCCTACCTTTTCATTTTGGAGAACCTGGACTATGTGCACAGGGTCTCTGTGAGCTGTATTTCAGGTCAATTGGAATTCAGGTCAGCGGGATTCCAATTGAGGCGGGAGATTGCCTTTCCGTTCCCCAAATACTCCACACTCTTCTCCCCCTTGGCCTTTTGTTTGTGATGCTGCCTCTTCACATACTGGCTCCTTCGTCACATTCCGGTCTCATCTCCAACCCGTTTCTTCTTAGAGTTCACCTCCGACAGTCCTAAGTAACCTCTTCTCTCACCCACCCCCATTATATAATTTCCTTCTTAACACTTTTTAAGGTCTGCAATTACCTCAGTTATTTACGTGTTTGTTTACAGAGTCTCTTTATGTTGCCCAGGCTGGTCTCAAACTCCTGGGCTCAAATGATCCTCCCGCTTCAGCCTCCTGAGTAGCTGGGATCACATAAGCCACCATGCCTGGCTTATGTTTTCATTTATTATTTGTCCCCTTCACCTTCCAACCAGAGACTGGAGAGTCAGCTTAATGAGGACAGCAGCATGTGTCTCTTGTTTTCTGCTGTCTTCTTAGTGCCTAGCACATGGTGTGCCACAAAGTAAATGGTTAATGAGTTTTAGTTAAGTGAGGCAATAGAAGGGGCCCAGTGGCCTCCAAGGTAACTAACTACATATCCAGCACAGTGATCTCATGTGAAGAGAAAAATACACCTCATGTAATAAGTGAAAGGCACTGAATAATTTATTGGAGTTTCAAGGGCATAAACCAAAATCAGACCTCAAGGCTTAACATGTATTAGGAGACACTCAGCAATTCTCGCTAGATGACTTAAAACAACCACATAGCTCGTGGTTCTTAGCCCTAAAAGAGTCATTAAATTCCATGGGTTGGTTAACTTCAGATCAGTTGTATATATTTGCAATTTCATGTATTGCTGATGGTCATTTTCTGAAAAATGTGTTTGTAACTTTCACTGGATTTTTCAATGACCTAGACCCAAAATGACCATTCTGAGCTGGGATGGTCCTCAGACATTGTGCATAACTTAGGGCCAGCTTCACAATTTGTAGGACATGGTGTAAAGTAAAAATGTGGAGCCTCCTATTATAAAGTTTGAGAACTTCGACATGGTGAAGCCAAGTACAGGATGCTACTAAGTATATGGTACAAATATGCAGCCTGTAGCCCAGGAGGTCAGCCCTGGTCAACATGACGTTCTGATGGTGCAGGAATGTGTAGGCTTTAGCTTGTGCCTGACATTCCCTACAGTGAGATTTGTCACCCCATCTAGAGACTGGCACAATGGAGGTGCTACATGTATATATATAAAAATTACATCATATATAATTTTCCTAGGGTACATCATAAACCTCCTTGGAGTAGGCATTAGTCTTTGTGGACTTAGTCACTTTTTTGAAGTTTAAGACTTTCAGCATTATGCATAGATCTTTGCATGTAGGTGTCATGATTAAATTTCAAGGGGACCCAGATAAATTACGGCAAAGCCAACAAAATTTCCTTGAAACTTAGTCTTTCGTGCATCATATAGAACGGATCACACATTCTAACTCTTGTGAGGTCACATTAGTAATGCCTGCTCTCTGTCTCTCTCAACAGGTACAAGTCTGCAGCAGTGGCTGCCAGCATCATCCTGCGCTCCCACCCGCTCAGCCCCACGCAGCGGCTGGTGGGCTGGATTGACCACATCCTCCAGACAGGGGGGGCGACTCACCTCAAGCCCTATGTCTTCCAGCAGCCCTGGCATGAGCAGTACCTGCTTGATGTTTTTGTGTTTCTGCTGGGGCTCACTCTGGGCACTCTATGGCTTTGTGGGAAGCTGCTGGGTATAGCTGTCTGGTGGCTGAGTGGGGCTAGAAAGGTGAAGGAGACATAAGGCCAGATGTGGCCTTGGCGGAGTCTGTTTGGTGGGTGATGTCACCATTTCTCGGGGGCTTCCCACTAGTTCTGGCAACCCTGTTCTCCAGTCCTTCTAGTTATCACCTGTTTTCTTGAAGAACAGGAAA
Organism: Theropithecus gelada; assembly: GCF_003255815.1. NCBI lineage: Eukaryota > Metazoa > Chordata > Mammalia > Primates > Cercopithecidae > Theropithecus > Theropithecus gelada. Next base: position 35,610,803 of record NC_037673.1, on the reverse strand, counting down.
AATCGCCAAAAATCATCCTCTCCACTTGCTAATTTTGCTACAAACTCATCCTTACTAGCTCCTGCCTGTTAGCAGAATTCTTTTCAGTCCTCTTGTCCTCCTTTGTTTGCCATCAGCAAGGGCTGTGCTGTGATTCTATCTCTAAGTGACTTGGACCACTGACCCTCAGATTTCCAGCCTTAAAATCCACCTTCCTTCTCATGCGCCTCTCTGAATCATAGCCTGACCATTCCAGACTCCCTGTCCAGATCTTCTCAGCCTCTTTCAGTCACCATCTGTCACAGAATAACACTGAGAAAGACACCTCGCATATTTTTTCCGTTTCTGTTCTGTTCTCCCACATATTCTCTTCAATGCTCAGGAACCCTGTCCTGTGCTTGAGAGTTCAGGGCCAGACACACGCTTGCAGGTCTCCACATTGGGTCCCTGTCTCTGGTGCCCACAGAGAGCTCCTTTGCTGATCAGGCATGGAGACTGTAGGTTTCCAGATTTCCTGAAAAGTAAAAGTTCACAGAATTATCTCCTTGCGGCCTCATTAAACATTTGACCAAGAGATTACTGTTCTAGTTGCCCAGAATTCTGTCATCTGGCTACTCAAGGCTATCGGGGAATGAGGCACGTCTGCGCACTGGCACTGGCCAGGATGAAGGCAGCGGGAAGTGAGTGGAGGGTTAGCCAACCTCTAGGGTCTGAAGAATGGGAAAAGTGGCCCCAAATCCTCCAGAATGCTTGACTTGTTGAACCAGATTGTTTTGCTATTTAGTCTTGACCTATATTCATGCAAGTAAGCAGCAAGCAATCATGGGCGGGCTGATAAAGAAACACTTCTGTTTCCTGGTTACAGTCGCTGGCTGGACTTACGGAATCACTGAATTGGCTTCAATGACTTTCTAAGTGTGATAGGGATGCCGAGGTAGGCAGCCAGAGCAGATGATTTCAATCATGGAGCCCCAGGTCCATGTAGATGAGAAGGGGGAATGCAACTGTAGCTGTGGTTCCAAGGACAGGACTGTGTGTTGTTCCTTGAGGGACCATTACCACAAACCAATGGGCACTAAACCTTAAGTAATATAAGAAGAGTAAAAGACACCCTATTTAGTGTTCTGTAGAAAATGTGATTTGCAAATTGACTCTTTTCAGCCAGTGTGGCTCTGAAGTCCTTAGTGCAAAGGATTTTTTTTTTTTTTAGATGGAGTTTCGCTCTTGTCCAGGCTGGAGTAGAGTGCAAAGGCATGATCTCGGCTCACCGCAACCTCTGCCTCTGGGTTTCAAGCTATTCTCCTGCCTCAGCCTCCCGAGTAGCTGGGATTATAAGCATGCACCACCACCCCCAGCTAATTTTGTGGTTTTAGTAGAGACGGGGTTTCTCCATGTTGGTCAGGCTGGTCTCAAACTTCCTACCTCTGGTGATCCGCTTGCCTCGACCTCCCAAAGTACTGGGATTACAGACGTGAGCCACCGTAACTGGCTGGTGCAAAGGATTTTGTACTAATGAGTAGGAGGTATGTATCCATATAAAAATGTCCCCACATGTATGGGAGAATGGAGGCTTTAAGCTTACTAATAGGTGCTAGAATTAATCTTAGCATTCATGTTTACTGTTTCCATGTGAAGCCTTCCCACTCTTCGCTAACCTCCTCCCTTTTGACTGACATTAAGGTTTAGAAAATGTGTAGGTTGGTATCAGGATGGAGGAAGGAGCACACCATAGGGACTTTTCCCTTCTGGGGCCTCCACAATCTGCATGTAATGAAATGCTGCATGTGTGATAAACAAGAAGAGCACATAACACCCAAAGAACCCATAACTTCCCAAGAGATGAAACTCCAGATTGCAGCAGAGCTCTCTCCCGAAATCCTGCTGCCAGCTTTTATGAGCACTAATGAGTCTGTAAATATTGTGCTTGTGAAGCAGGCTCAGTGTGTACTGGTTCCCAGTTTTTCTGAGTATAGTGAGACAGATCATCTCTCCACACGTGAGTTAGATGAAGTGCACCTGTTATTATAGATCGGCAGCAAGGGACAACAGAAATCCAGGATTCATTGCCAGCTGATCCCCCAAGGCTCAGGGACTTCCCCAGGGTGGACAGCATCTCATCTGCCTGTGCCCCACTTGCACCACAGCTGAGGCTCACAGGGAAGCAGCCCGCCCTGGTTTTATACCTCAGAGACAGCATGACATACTGGGCTACAGTGTGGAAAGACCTCCTGTTTTGGGGGGACTGGAACAGAGCCCTGTCTGTTTCAGCCAGACCCTCCCTATATCCAGATGTAGCTGATCCAGCACATTCTGCATTATTCTTGTGACCTGCAAACCGTAGCTACAATACTTTTCACCATGCCCGAGGGGACTATACCACAAGGAGGACGAGCAGGCCTGCATGGGCAGTAACCTAGCCTGGGATCCTGGCATCGAGGTTAGAAGTTGCTACAGGGCTCAGAGAAGATTCTTTCAGTGGCCCCACTGTCTGCAATCAGATCTTCTCTATCTGCGTTTCAGCAGTACCTGAGTTGTTTATCCAGGTATAGCAGGAGTTATTGGCAGTTGCATACACTCTTCCCAGTTGGGCTAAAAGGTGGTCTAGAGCGATTCTGTTGTCTAAAATAATTTTCCCAAGAGAGTTGAAGGATGTCTGCTGGGCTACCAAAGCAGTGGCAGGAAAGGAAGCAACATCTGCCATGGTCAGGGACAGGCTTATGATCATTTATTTAGGAGTGCTGACTCCTATGCATGCTATTATAGATCTCATAATGTAAACCCAGAGTCACTTATACCTTCTGATATACCTCTAGTTGGCCAGGTGTACAGCTTTAGTCTGCTGGCCCAGTGATGAATCTCATTCCCAGGAGTTGTATATAGGGGCACCCCCAGCATGCAGGACCCCACCATCCACTAGATTTCCAGGCACAGACGTTGCTCATCCCATTCTTGGGTCACCTTCAGACTGCCCATAAAGAAATATGTAGCTCTCAGGTGTACATAGCACCCTTTATCCCGTTTTATTGTTCAGTGGCCTACTCAAGGGTATGGAGGCACAGCCATTTGCAGCTAAGTCATAATTGCATGAGCTCAGTTTCACCCCTACACTATTGTTTATAAGGTCCCTTCAGAAAGGGCTAGCATTATTGCAGTCCTTGTTTTCATCATTGCCACTGGGACACTTATCTTTTGTGTAATCAAATAAAATAGTGTGTCAGGCCGGGCACAGTGGCTCATGCCTGTAATCTCAGCACTTTGGGAGGATGAGGTGTGTGGATCACCAGAGGTCAGGAGTTCAAAACCAGCCTGGCCAACATGGCGAAACCCTATCTCTACTAAAAATACAGGTGGGCGCCTGTAATCCCAGCTACTTGGGAGGCTTATGCAGGAGAATCGCCTGAACCCAGGAGGCAGAGGTTGCAGTGAGTTGAGATCACGCCACTGCACTCTAGCCTGGGTACAGTGGCATGATTTTAGACTCTGTCTAAAAAAAAAAAAAAAAGAAAAAGAAAAAAAGAAAGTAATGTGTTAAATTGTTAGCCCACCAAGGTTTTACTAATTGTGGTCATGATATTTTGCCACCTTAGGTCAACTAAGCTGAAACAGGGCACCTCTGGTTCCTTTTCATGGCAGGATGAGAGGGCCACTGTGGTCTGCAACAGAATAAGGTACAGGGTGGCTGATCCAACAGTTCATCAGTTGACCCATTGTATTAGGCCGTTCCTGCATCACTATGAAGGAATACCTGAGACTCGGTAACTTACAAGAAAAAAATGTAATTGGCTTATGATTCTGCAGGTTTCACAGGAAACATGGCATCAACATCTGCTTCTGGGGAGGCCTCAGGAAATTTTCACTCAGGGCAGAAGTTGAAGCAGGAGCAGACACTTCACATGGCAAAAGCAGGAGTGAGAGGGTGGAGGGAGGTGCCACACTTGACAACAACCAGATCTTGTGAGAACTCACTAACTATCGTGAGGCCAGCACCAAGCCTTGAGGGATCTTCCCCCAACACCCAAACACTTCCCACTGGGTGGCACCTCCAACACTGGGGATTGCATTTCAACATAAGATTTGGTGGGGACACAGATCCAACCCATATCACCCATGGTGACCACAGCTTGGGAGGACCTAAAGAAGGCATTGTGCTTCCAGGCCTCTGCTGCCATGTCCTTGTGGAGAAAATAGAATGACAGGTTGGTGCCCCACCCCCACCCCTTCTGGAGTATCTCATGTTCCCTACCTATTGGATAGGAGTTGGTCTCAGTTGGTGTAGCACCCAGTCCAGAGGCTACTATCTCTTTGGCACCCACTGCCCTTGTTGCTTAACCTAGACCTGTCAGCCTCTGTTTTCCAGTCCAGAAAGGGAGGAAACACACTGTAAAAACTTGACATGTCTGAAAACACCACTCACCTGACTGGAAAGATCAGATGTCCCTGGAGCCAATAGAGGGACCTGTGCACGATAGTATTCCTTGGTCCTATCCATTACTCTATGAGACTCTATATAGGGGAGTTAACAGCAGAAGCATCAGCTCCAGGTTAGATTTCGTAAGCCCTGTCTGGGGTACTATGGAGGCCCAAACCACAATCCACCCCTGGGAGGTGCATTCTAAAGGGAGAAAGGAAAAAGAATGGTTGAGAATATTGTGACTGGGATTTCACAGTTGCAGCCTAATCAAGCAGCTGCCTGATCCACCTCTACCCTCACCAAGCCCAGTGTCTCCCGACATGCACTCAGGTCTGTGCTTCCCTGGCCCTGGAGAGCAGTGTTTGGTGTCCTTACTGCCCTACTCAGATAGGGGTGCTATCCCACTATCAGACTGTTCCTTGGTCAGAGTGAAGTCCTGCAGTATATCCGAAAAGATGATATAAATTCTTTTCATGGGTGGCCATGGTAGTCCCAGCATCCACACAAGTGACAGATATTTCTCCCTTTTAGGCAGCGAGCTGATTGTACTCTTTGTTCCCACACAGAAGTCCTTTAATAGTTCAGTCACTCGGTTGCCATTTTCCTGACCTGATAGTGAACAGCCCATCGGTCAAAAAGTATGTATTAAGATATGGTAGCAGGGGTGACTGGCATGGCCATCACCATTGTGTGAGGTTGGCCTGGGCAGAACATCTATGTCCTATATAAGTCAAGAGATGGCCATTCACTGGCTGGCCATCTGTAAATTACATCTGGGAAACCACAAGAGACCCCGTCTGCTTGTAGTTTTCCAGAGCCATCTGTAAACCAAGAAATGCCAAGTGGCCTTGGCATTCAGCCTGCAACAGTCCACTGTTAGTCTTCATGCCCTGAGGCCTTTTTGACCAGTCAAATTGGGCTGTTAAATTGCAATAGAATGTTTTGTATCGAATCCAGAATTAACAAAGCAATGTGCAATTCTGCACTCACTATGCAGTACGGCTTTTGTTGAATAACCCACTGGGACTTGGGTAGCTTAGGTGATAGGCAGGAGTGGATATGTCCCATTGTTATGGCTTAAATTCTTGGCTGTGAGGGGCAGAGCCTCTCAGGCAGCAGTGATGTTCTGTACCAGAGCAGCCAACATGTCAATGCCTGTAACAATGCACTCAGGGTAGGAACCGCAGTCGTTGCCACACAAAATGGCACAAAAAGCTCCTTTTATGCTTGACAGCAGTATAGGACCACTGGTGTCTGGTGGGCACCTGGAGACCTTAACCTTACCCCTAATTGCACCATCCAGCCAGACATTTGGGTCTGCATTATCCCTTTATCAAACAACCACACCAACCACGCTGTGTGAGACTTCCCTGGACTTTCTCCGTATCTGCCTTTTGAAAAGAAAGTCTCCCTCTTGGTCAGGTCCCACATCTCGTGTGCGTTCTCACTCAGAGACCTCAGGGATCATCTGAGACTGTCTTTCCTGTTCCCTCTCAAGTGCCTCAGGCTGCTGCTGAGTTCCAACTCCTGGAAGTTGCTGGCCCCAGTAATGAGTGATTACATAAGTGCCCCCAAACCAGAGGATTATGAGCTGCAGTCATGTTTCCACATCCCTTTCTGCTGCCTGTGTTCATGCAGCCAGCTCGTTCACATCTTTGTGGGTGACTTTTGTTCCACTTCTCACTGTTCTGTCCTCAGAAAATTTCCAGATGCATGTTCAGACCCTGCAACCCAGATTGGCCTTTCCACCATGTGTTAGAAACGGTGGGGTATCACCCCTCCTGTTTCACTAATAAGCCATGCTTCTGTCAGACCGAGCCATGCTTGCTGTGCCAACTTTGTTAAACAGGTTCACTGTGCACGGGTTAGTAACTTATTTGAGTCCAGTGAGACAGAACCCAGCCCTCACCTCTAGCAAGCGACATGAAGTGGGTTTATTACTTACAGATAGGCAGCAAGGAGGCCTAGATTCACTGGGAACTGATTCCCCACAGCTCAGGAAAGCTGCCCATTGTTGACGGAATCTCCATTTAGTGCGCCACACTTGCGCAGCAGATGAGAGACCCCAGAAAGCAGCCTAGCCTGGGTTTTATACCTGAAGGCAACGTGACATACTGGGCTAAAGACTGAAGGACATCCTGTTCTAGAGGTGGGGGCATGGGAACAGAGCCTGGGCTGTCCCAGTCAGCTCCTCCCTGTCTCAAGATGTTGCATTCCCAGTATACTATTCTACAATTATTCTTGAGATCTACAGGAGAGACATGATAGGAGAACTGAATCAGCCCAAGGCCATCTAGAGAACTGTCCTGCAGTGTAGGGAAAGAGAAAAGGACTATGGATGGCCTACAGATGAGTTAAATGTATGTCCAGGAAGAGACGGTCTACATTGCATATGAAAATTCTGAGAAAAAGTCCTCGGAGATCAAAACTTTGATGATAGGAAAAGGACACGAAAGCATTAGGGACCCTTGGTGACAGTCTGGAGAAGTCTTCATTTCCAAGGGAGGAGAGGGTGAAAGAAAAGAGGGGGCCATTCTTTGGATACTGGATGATGAAGAAAAAATATGCAATAGGAGGGAATGTGTGGTTCTGCAGAGGACAGACAAGTAGGAAGTTGGACAATGCAACCTCCTAACCCCAATCACCCCACAACAAAATCCATGCATTAAGGAGATCGCAACTCACCATACTCCACCCTACTATATAGAAGTCTTAAAATTGAGGGAAAAGCTTCAGCGAAAATCTCAAGTGAAAAATGGGCAAGTAGTCAGGCTCCTTGCCACCATGTCTCAGCTGGAGCAGTCACCAGAGCTTTGTGAGTCCCCGAGTCCACAGGAATGCCCACCTCTGCACCCGCCATGTCCCAGAGCCTGCTGGAGCCACTAGGGGCTCCCGGGGCCTCAGGCCTGGCTCAGTGCAGGCCTCCTCCTTTCTTTGCCACCCCAGGCTGGAATGGATGCCTTCCCTCCTCCAGGATGGTAGGCAAGGGTGACTGGTGGTCGCCTCATTCCTCTGAGGGGGATGGGGAATCAGGAATGTGAGGGTCACAGGGAGCTCCCTGGGCTCCCTGCTAACTTCTCCATAAAAGTTGTTGGTGTTGAGCAAGACAAAATAACTAAACACTGGTGGGTCTGCTCTATTCCATTCTCTTCTGTTCTGTTTTAGGGGTGTGTAAGGGTAGGAGAGGTGTGATCTTGCTGTGGTGTGACTCTGACAAGGAAGCAGCCTACCAGACCTCGTTTCAGAATCTTACTGGATTTTTGCTTCCTCAGGCTGGACACTGAACTCTGCTGTGCTTTATGATTGAGCTGAAGTAGGTGTTTGGATGGTCCAATCCAGTCTGCTTTCCACAGCTTCCAAGCTCACTGAGCACAGAGACCATCTGTTTTCTGGCCACTCTGTTTATCTAACTGCAATTGTACTCTCCTTTGAGGATTCCCGACACTAGTGTTATTCAAATATCCCAATAGACTAACAAATGAGAAGAAACTTGAAAAAAATGGGCAAAATCTAAGAGCATAAAATTTACACACACACGTCTGTGTGCACACATGCATCACGTAAGTGACCCTTAAACACATGAAAAGATGCTTGCCTTTGCTTGCTTTCAGAGGAAGGCAAGTTAAAACTACATTATGATACTGTTTCTCACTAGATCGGCAAACATTAAAAAGATTTAGTAACACTCTGTGGTGAGGCTGTGAGGATACAGGCTCTGTCAGCATTGCTGGTGGGGAAACAAAATGGTAGAACCTTAGGGAGGAGAATTTGGCAATATTTAACAAAACTACACAACACAAACATCTAGGAATTTTCCTTGAAGATTTGGATCTCCAACAAGATCCAAATACATCTGCTTATTGCAGCATTATTTACCATACATTGAAAAATATTAGGAACATCCTAAATGCCCATATGTAGGAGATTAGTTGAAGAATCCATGGCACAGTCATACAATGGAATACTATACAGCCATGTAAATGAATTAGAAAGCTTTCTATAGAGTGAAATGTTGTGGGTTCTAGGAGACGGTTTATTCTTTGAAAGAATTTATAATACTTTTTGTGTATCTGCTTAGTTTTGCAAAAAGAAATAAGGAAGGATAAATTAGAAAAGAATGAGACTGGCTATCTCCAGGGGCTGGGTGGAAACAAGGAAGGGATTGGGGAGGAGGTGACTTTTCCTTTCTAGATAGGTTTGACATCTAGAATTATGTTATTATGTTACACAGTTGTAAACCTAAATTAAAGAATGGAGACTAAATGGAATCAACATAAAAATAAATTGGCTATATTTCAATAAATAAGATAACCATACTTAAAAAGAAGATAAGTAATATATATACGTTTTGAATCTATCTATCTATCTATCTATCTATCTATCTATCTATCTATCTATCTATATCGCCCCAGTCTAAAGACAAAAGCAAGTACAAATAAATCTTGAAGTCTAACCAGTGTTGTAGTGTTGTTTAAATCATGATGAAATACAGATTACATAGAATTTACTACTTCAACCATTGAAAAGTGCACAATTCGGTGGCATCGCATAGAGTCTCATTGTTGTGCAGCCATCACCACTATCTATCTTCAGAACTCTTTCATCATCCCAAACTGAAACACCTTACTTATTAAAGAATAACTCCCCTTATTTCTTCCCCCTAGCCCCTGGTAGTCTGCATTCTACTTTCTGCCTCCATGAATTGACTATTCTCCATACCTCATTAAGTGGAAGTAGGTTTGATTTTACCAGTGGCATGAGTTAGAAAATTTGGCATTGTGTTCTGATTGTAGGATTGAGCAAATGTGTAAATATATTGAAGATGTCAGGAGTCAGATTGCTCACTGTCAGAAAGAAGACCCAATATAGAGAGGAAGAAAACTGGCAGGAACCCTGTGGTATTGAACTGAAATAATGGAACTTGAGTTATTAGTATGAACTCATGGTTTTTAATAAATATGTATAAATAGATGTAAATATATTTGTGTATCTGTACACTTCAGGGCCTAGACCTTCTTTTCTGGCTAAAAAGTAAGAACATGCTTAAAAACAGAAGGAGGATGTAAACAAACCTAACAAAAAAACACACAGGCCCATTTTGTAAGGCTACAACAACTCAAACCTGGGACAATTTTAGCATTAAAATAAATATGATAGTTCTTGCAGTGCTGGCTTAGTAGTGGTGAATTCTCTCAGCATGTATTTGTCTGAAAAAGACTTTATCTTTTCTTCATTTATTAAGTGTAGTTTCTCTGGATACAGAATTCTTGGTTGAAAATTGTTTTGTTTCAGGAGGCTAAAGATAGGACCCCAATTCCTTCAATTAGCTTGCAGGGTTTCTGCTGAGAAATCTGCTATTAATCTGACAGGCTTTCCTTTATAGGTTACCTGATGCTTTATCCTCACAGCTCTTAAGATTCTTTCCATCATCTTGACTTTAGATAACATGATGACTATGTGCCTAGGTGATGATCTTTTTGTGGTATATTTCCCAGATGTTTTTTAAGCTTCTAGTGTTTGGATGTCTAGATCTCTGGCAAAGCTGGGGATGTTTTCCTCAATTATTCCCTCAAATATATTTTTCAAACCTTTAGATTTCTCTTCTTCCTGGGGAACAGCAATTATTCTTAGGTTCAGTTATTTAACATAATCCAAAACTTCTTGTAGGCTTTGTTCATCTTTTTAGGTTCTTTTTCTTTTATCTTTGTTGAATTGTGTTAATTTGAAAGTCTTGTCTTCGAGGTCTGAAGTTCTTTCTTCTACTTGTTTGATTCTATTGCTGAGACTTTCCAGTGCATTTTGCAATTATCTGTGCCCTTCATTTCCAGAAGTTGTGATTGCTTTTATTTCTGCTATTTCACTGGAGATTTTTCCATTCATATCCTGAATCATTTTTTGGTTGCTTTGAGTTCAGTTTCACTTTTCTCCGGTGTCTCCTTGATTGGCTTAATAGTCAACCTTCTGAGTTCTTTTTCTGGTAATTCAGAGATTTCATCTTGGTTTGGATACATTGCCTGTGAGCTAGTGTGATCTTTTGAGGGTGTAAAAGAACCTCGTTTTGTCATAATACTAAAATTGTTTTTCTGATTCTTTCTCATTTGGGTAAACTATGTCAGTGGGAAGATCTAGGACTCAAGGGCTGCTGTTCAGGTTCTTTTGTCCCAGAGGGTGCTCCCTTGATATGGTACTCTCCCATTTCCCCTAGGGATGGGGCTTCCTGAGAGCCAAACTGCAGTGATTGTTATTTCTCTTCTGGATCTAGCCACTGAAGAAAGCTACCAGCCTCCAGACTGGTACTGGGGAGTGAGTGTTTTCAGAGTCTTGCAATGTGATCTGTCTTCAGGTGTCTCAGTCGTGGATACCAGCACCTGCTCCAGTGGAGATAGCAGGGTAGTGAAGTGGACTCTGTGAGCGTCCTTGGTTGTATTTTTGTTAAATGCACTGGTTTTGTGTTGGTTGCCCTCCAATCAGGAGGTGGCACTTTCAAGAGAATATCAGCTGTGGTAAAATAGGAGGAATCCGGTGGTGGGCAGGGCCATAGAAGTCTCAAGAGATTATATCCCTTGTATTCTAAAAGAAGCTCTAAATATTGAAACAAATCTTTGAAATATACCAAAATAGGATCTTCTTAAACAACACAATGAAAAAAAGAAGCCAAGGCATACAGGCAACAAATAATGTGATGAATAGAATAGTATCTCACATCTCAATACTAACGTTGAATGCAAGTGGCCTAAATGCTTCACTCAAAAGACACAGAATGGCAGAATGGATAAGAATTCACCAACCAAGTATCTGCTGGATTCAAGAAACTCACCTGACACATAAGGATTCACAGAAACTTAAGGTGAAGGAGTAGAAAAAGATATTCTATGCAAATGGACACCAAAAGTGAGCAGGAGTAGCTATACTTATATAAGACAAAACAGACTTTAAAACAACAGCAGTTAAAAAAAAGACAAATAGGCACATTATATAATCATAAAAGGACTAGTCCAACAGGAAAATATCACAATCCTAAATATATATGCACCTAACACTGGTGCTCCCAAATTTATAAAACAATTACTATTAGATCTAAGAAATAAGATATATGGCAACATAATAATAGTGGAGGACTTCAATACTGCACTGAATCAGCATTAGACAGGTCATCAACACAGAAAGTCAACAAAGAAACAATGGACTTAAAGTATACCCTAGAAAAAATAAACTTAACAGATATTTACAGAATGTTCTACCCTACAACTGCAGAATATACATTCTATTCATCAGCACATGGAATAGTCTCTAAGACAGACCATTTGATAGGCCACAAAACAAGTCTCAACACATTTTAAAAAATTGAAATTACAGCATGTACTCTCTCAGACCACAGTGAAGAAAACTGGAAGTCCACTCCAAAAGGAACCCTCAAAACCATGCAAAAACATGGAAATTAAATAACCTGCTTCTGAGAGATCATTGGGTCAACAATGAAATCAAGATGTAAGTTAAAAAATTATTTGAACTGAATGATAATAGTGACACAACCTATCAAAATCTCTGGGATACAGCAAAGGCAGTGCTAAGAGGAAAGTTCATAGCATTAAATGCCTACCTCAAAAAGTCTGAAAGAGCACAAATAGATAACCTAAGGTCACACCTCATGCAGCTAGAGAAACAAAAACCAAACCCAAACCCAGCAGAAGAAAAATAACAAGATCAGAGCAGAACTAAATGAAATTGAAACAAACAAACAAACAAAAAATACAAAAGATAAAGCAAAAAGCTGGTTCTTTGAAAAGATAAACACAATTGATAAACCATTAGCAAGATTAACCAAGAAAAGATGAGCGAAGAACCAAATAAGCTCAATTAGAAACAAAACTATTGGGAAAAAGCTGAGTGTTGGAAAGAAAACTGAGGCAGGGCATGCATGTCTGACATAATGTCCTCTGGAATGTGTCTAGACTTGCTGGCTCCTTGCTTCTAGCCCTCCTAGGCTCCTAGATGGATTGTATTCACATTATCTCAAGTAGCAGAACATGTTCCTTGTAAATGCTAAACCGTCACAGCTGTAGCTCATGCTCCTGCCCTTTTGACCCCCACATTCTCACCACCTGTTTCTTTGTTGGAATACCAATAAATAGCGTGGGCTCCCAGAGCTCAGGGCCTTCTCAGCCTCCATGATTGTGATGGCCTCCTAGTGCCCACATTTCTGTCTCAAACTGTCTTTTCTCAATCCTTTGACTCCACCAGACTTTGTCACCCCCAGGACCTTGTGTTGGATCTGATCACCCAAACACTAAACAGCAGATATTACAATAGATACCACAGAAATACAAAAGATCATTCAAGGCTACTATGAACAGCTTTACACACATAAAGTACAAAACCTAGAGGAGGTGGGTAAGTTCCTAAAAATATACAACCATCCTAGAGTGAACCAGAAAAATATAGCAATTCTGAACATACCAGTAACACTCAGTAAAATTGAAATGGTGATTAAGAAATTAAAAAAAAAAAAAAAAAAAAGCCAGGACCAGACAGATTCACAGCTGAATTTTATCAGACATTCGAAGGATTGGTACCAATCTTATGGACACTATTCCAAAAGATAGAGAAAGAGGGAATCCTTCCTAAATCATTCTGTGAAGCTGGTATTACCCTAATACCAAAGGACAGAACGTAGCAAAGAAAAGAAAACTACATATCAGTATCTCTGATGAACATAGAGATGCAAAAATCCTCAACAAAACACTAGCTAACTGAATACAACAGCATATCAAAAAGATAATCCACCATCATCAAGTAGGATTCATATCAGGGATGCAGGGATGGTTTAACATCTGCAAGTCAATAAATGTGATACATTACATAAACAGAGCAAAAATCACATGATCATCTCAGGAGATACAGAAAAAGCATTTGACAAAATCCAGCCTTCTTTATGATTAAACCCTCAGCAAAATCAGCATAGAAGGGACATACTTTAAGCTGATTAAAACCATCTATGACAAACCCACATTCGACATTATAATAAACAGGGAAAAATTGAAAGCGTTCCCCCTGAGTACTGGACTAAGACAAGGATGCCCACTTTTACCACTTCTATGCAACATATTACTGGAAGTCCTAGCCAGAGCAGTGAGACAAGAGAAAGAAATAAAGGGCATCCAAATCAGTAGAAAGGAAGTCAAATTGTCCCTATTTACTGATGACATAATCGTATATCTAGAAAACCCTAAAGACTCATCCAAAAAGCTCCTAGAACTGGTAAATGAATTCAGCAAAGTTTCGGGATACAAAATTCAAGTACACAAATCCGTAGCCCTGCTATACATCAATAGCAAACAAGCTGAGAATAAAATCAATAACTCAATCCATTTTATAACAGTTGCAAAAAAAAAAAAAAAGTACTTAGGAATATATTCAACCAAGTGGGTGAAAGTCCTCTACAAGGAAAACCAGACAACACTGCTGAAAGAAATCATAGATGACACAAAAAAATGAAAACACATTTCATGCTCATGGATGAGTAGAATCATTGTGAAAATGACCATTCTGCCAAAAACAATCTGCAAATTCAATGCAATTTCCATCAAAATACCACCAGCATTTTTCACAAACTAGAAAAAAAATTTGAAAATGTATATGGAATCAGAAAAGAACCCACATAGGCAAAGCAGGACTAAGCAAAAAGAAGATATCTGGAGACATTACATTACCTGACTTTAAATTATACTATAAGGCCATAGTCCCCCAAAAAACATGACACTGGTGTAAAAATAGACATATAGACCAATGGAACACAATAGAGAACTCAGAAATGAATCCAAATACTTACAGTCAACTGGTAGTCAACAAAACCATCAAAAACAAAATGTGGGGAAAGGAT